>NC_049234.1:63320866-63647165 GCF_011100685.1 Canis lupus familiaris
CTTTGTCTTGATGATACAAACGTCCACATAGTCTCAAGTGTTTTATGTGGCTTTCTAGGCCGGTTTCTGGATTCTGGTCAATATCCAGAGGTTAGGGAACCAAGCAGGCCCTGGCTGCCTTCCTGTACTCTCTTTGGGGTCTTCTCCCTCCCAACTGGACATTTATTTTGGGGTTTCACCTGCAGTTTTAGGGTTGCTTTGTCAGTTTCAAGTCATGTCATATAGTAAATTTAGTATTTTCACCATGGAGGGTAGAGATGAATAGATACCATAACTATTTGCCAGAGAGAATACCCGAATCCCTTGTGTGCAGAGAGACTGGTAAGTCTGTTGTCTTTCAAAGATTAATATGCTAAAAACCAAAAACCAGTTTTTAGTCATCTTTAGAGTCTTACTGTAATAGTCTATTTAGAAGAAGAGTGTTGAGAAAAAATCAATTTGAATAGTGTCCCATAAATTGAGCTTAAAATTAAGACTCTACTTACATTACATCTGCTATTGTCCCATCAGCCAAAGTAAGTCATATGGCCAAACTGAGCCAAGAGGTAGAGAAATAAACTCAACCTCCTGATTGAAAGATCTGCGAAATATTGTGTCCATTAAAAAAATACATATTTCTCACAACATGACTTGATTTGGCTAATGAAATGCTAAAATTTGGGGAGCAGAAGCTTTAACAACCAATGCAGACTTTCCTATTTTCTCCTTTTCTTCTTACACAATAGCCAGATACATTTGAGATGGTAGCTCATCTATCTGCTTTGGTTCCACAATGATCCAGATAAGCAGAACCACCATGCCAAATTGCACCAGACATGTGGCTTGAGTAAGAAATAAACCTTTGTGGTCTGAAGCCATGCAACAAGGTTGAGGTTTTTGTTATTGTTACAAAACCTAGTGTATTTAAACTAATACAAAAATTGTGCAGGAATTAAGTGATATTTTAAAATAACAAATAAATACATAAATAAAATTAATGTCCAGAATAATGGGTCCAGAAAAATTATTTTCTCAAATAGAATATTTGGCTTATTACTTCTATATTGTGTTCAGTTGCTACTGTCTAGTTTAAGGATTAGGTCTATGGTTCTCAAAATTTAGAGTACATCAGAATTACCTGGAGGACTTGTTAAAACACAGCCCTGTCCCCAGAGTTTCTTTTTCAGTAAGTCTGGGATGGGGCCTGAGAATTTGCATTTCTAGTAAGTCCCCAGGGCTGCTGATACTGCTAGTCCATTAGTTACACTCTGAGAACCACTGGATTAGGTTTCCTGTTCATTGGATGCTACAGCTAAATTCTTTCCCCAACTCCACTATAATATAAATGTAATGATTGATTCTGATTGTTTGTTGTCTTCAAACCAGGTCAGTAGAGACTTTCTCCTTAAAATCTGTCTCATATCCCTCTATTTCCAGAACCACTCTCAGTGCAGGCTATCACTATCTCTCACCTGGATTTCTGGAATGGCCTTCAACTGCTTTTTCCCTCACATCACAACTTGCCCATTTTCATTCGTTTTTTTAAATGGCAACTACAAATATTTTAAGAACAATGCAAATCTGAATCTGTAACTAAGCTTTCTTCCTTTGCCTGTCTCCAGTCCCCCGTCACTAACCCCCTCCGCAAAAAAAAAACAAACAAAACAAAAAAAACCCACAAAGCCAAAACACAATCACATTCCCACTTTCACTCCCCTTCACCTGACTCACTTTATGTTATTGTTAGATCTTAGCTCACATGCCATTTCCTCCAGGAGGCCTGCCCGACCTCCCTGGGATCAGATTAGATGCCATTCTCTGTGTACCGTCAGTGCCTACAGTCACTACATTGAGCGTACCTGCTATCTCACCCATTAGGGTGTGAGCCCCATGAAAGTAGAGCCTATTTGCTGATTGTTGCTGTCCCCCTATTCCTACACTTTATAGACTACCAACACGAGCTTTAATGGCCGTGTATACATTTATTTCTGAAGCTATTTACTAAGTCTGATTTTGTAGCCATACATATTAGCTCTCATAGTGTCTGTGATAAGTACTTCTTCCCAAAAGGATCATAGTAATGTGTGATGTGTGAAGAGGATTCCAGGTATACTGAATAAGTAATCGGGCCATTAGAATAAGGACTAAAACTATTTAAACCCTGTTTAATGCTTTGTTCAACTTAAGCTAGAGATTGTCAAATAATGAGGAAACTCTAGAATTCTTCATTTTAGGCAAATAGTCATTGCCAGGAGTAAGAGAAAATTATTCTTTCAGGCTCATAATCCTTTATACTAAGAAGGCCCCACAACTATCTGCACAAGAGTTGGTTATGTTCACGAAGAATATGGCAGCTGCTGCCACCAAATGTTGCCCTCTTAGAGATGAGCAACAATTTGCCTGCATGGAGGACTTGGTAAGTACATCCATGACTTCATGTTTGCCTGTTCTTGAAGTCCTAATCTCCAGTAATCAATCTCATGTTTTTGGATGCTTCTGTGATCTCTCAATAGAGCTTAATATTCCCATCCCCAGAAGAATTTCTTTTAGGCCAGCTCATGCCAATTGTCTTGATTAGCAGCAGAGGTAAGATGGTTACTTCCTTAATGGTGGTGGTGTCAGACTCAATGAGTCTTTGCTTGGATCATACCCCAGGGTCTAATTCTTGGATTTGCAATTCTCTGTGACACCAGCTGGCTGTCCTACAGTTTAACTCATTCTGACACTATCTACCTGATGATAGTGTCAGATCCCACAGGTTAAGGGCTCAGTCCTATAAGACTGCTCCCATCCCGCTTCAGATAACAACCGCAAGTTCAGGTTGCTCCCTATGATTCTGACTGATCAGCTATAAATCTAAGATTCCCATGACCACATCCTCAGTTCTGATTAATTTGTTAGAGCAGTTCATAAAACTCAGAGGAACACTTGCTTAAATTTACCAGATAAGTAAAGCATATGGTAAAGGAAATAGGTGAACTTCCAAATGAAGAGATACATAAGGTGAGGTCTGGGACCATCCTGAGTACAGAAGCTTCTGTTCCTGCAGAGTTAGGGTGTGTCATTCTCTTAGTATATGGATGGGTTCACCTACCTGGGAGCTCTCCAACACCCATACTGTTGGGATTTTATAAAAGCTTCCTTATGTATACATAATCAATTATTAACTCCATTGCCAGCCCCTCTCCCCTCTCTTAAGAATGGGAGGGTGGTGCTGAAAATCCAAGCTTCTGATCACGGCTTGCTGACTGAGGTCAAAAATCAAATATTTATATTTTCTATTATCTCACATCAAACTCACAAGTGTTAAATTTATTAGAATAACACCAGTGTGTCCATTTACAATGAGAAATGTCTTTCCAATGGCACAATAATTGGGCCTAATAACTAGAGGACACTTCTTCCTGAATCAAAATACTTAGGAAGTTGAATTAGAATATGGTTAGTTGTGCAAATGGAATTAGAAGAAGGGAACGGATAGTCTTAAGGGATATTTCTTCGAGGCTATCCTGAAGAATGAGAAATTATGTCTTCCTCACAACGGAGAACATCCCTCCAGACCCCTGTATGCTCATTTCTCCAAGATGTAGTTTCCAGATCTCTCTCAAGTGGTATTCTTTTAACACTACTGAATTCTTGTTTGGTGACAGATTTCTCTGCCTTATGTTCTTGATAGAACATCTTTCTGCTAAATTTGTCTTTCTTCTGATAAAATAAAATATTTTGATTGCAGATTTTAAAAAAATTTAATCACCTAGCTCTCTCTCCCTTTTATTTTACTATAAATTTTTAAAATCTAGTCATGCCTTTCTTGAGGAACTCTTTCAATTACACTTATGTGTTCCTAAAACCTTATTTTTCTTTCAAAATTTTATTTATTTATTCATGAGAGACACAGAGAGGGAGACAGAGACACAGGCAGAGGGAGAAGTAGGCTACATGCAGGGAGCCCGACATGGGATTCGATCCCGGGTCTCCAGATCACGACCTGGTCTGAAGTTGGTGGTAAACCTCTGAGCCACCCGGGCTGCCCCTAAAACCTTATTTTTAAGTGATCTCTTTGGTACATTTAAAAATGACAAACTCATACATGAAATGTTGATGCTAACTGGTCTCAATTATTTTATCCCCAAATATATAAATGATCAGGAATTTGGGTAGTCATACTTGGAAAGGCATATAGGCAGGCTTGCAGACAGCATCAGGATAAGAATCAGACACACAAGGAGCAAGGCAAGATGACAGTTCTAGAAGAAGACAAGGAAATGAAAGAGATAACTGAAATAGGATCCAAGAATTTCTTACATCATTCATTCATTCATTCATTCATTCATTCATTCAATAAATACTCATCAAGCACCTACCATATGCCAAGTTCAGTGGTGGTTACAGGTATTCATTAAAGAAATAGAAACAAATTGGATTTGAGCTTTTTAATTTGAACTCCACTCATCAATTTTACATTTGAATCAAATTAATAGTACTGTTGACTTGAGGCTTGCTTTTAATTTATTTTATTTTATTTATTTATTTATTTATTTATTTATTTATTTATTTATTTATTTATTATAGTCACAGAGAGAGAGAGAGAGAGAGAGGCAGAGACACAGGCAGAGGGAGAAGCGGGCTCCATGCACCAGGAGCCGGACGTGGGACTCGATCCCGGGTCTCCAGGATCGCGCCCTGGGCCAAAGACAGGCGCTAAACCACTGCGCCACCCAGGGATCCCTTGATTTTAATTTAAAAAAGCATAAGAAACTCCTACCTTAAGTCAACACTGGTCTATAAGCTGGACTGGGAAGGAACGTAGAGGTGGAATCCAAGTGAACTCAGCTTATTGAGAGGAAGAGGGGGGATAAGTCTGGGAACCAGACTGCATCTGACACTCCTACTTTTTCTCAAACAGTGAAATCTAGGCCAAATTAGTAGAAACCAGAATTTGAGAATGCTTAGGAGTCTTATTCTCTGTGGAGTAAAAAAAAAAAAAAGAAAAAAAATAATTACCAAACCTTATGGCTCTTATTTTAATTCTCTTCTGAGAAAGGCAAAACTAATTCTTGGAGCTTTATGCAGAAGACATGAGGCAGAGCCTATCAATGCTGCTGTGGGCCACTGCTGTGATGACTCATATGCCTTCAGGAAGCCATGCTTTGATGATCTGCAAGTTGATGGAACTTACATTTCTCCTCCTTTATCCTGTGACCAAGTCATCAGCCTTAAAGAGAACTTGTGCAAAGCTCAGGAGGAGGAATTCCAAACTGAAAAACAAAAGTAAGAATCTTTGTTTAATTTGTTCATTAATTTGTTCTGCCAACAAGGGATCCGGTATAGAGAACTGTAAACTGGGCCCAGATATAAGTATTATGCAATGAATGGATCAGTTAAATGTTACATTGAAGGTCAACTAGAATTGAGAATATTCTGCAGTTTTGCAATATGGCTATCGTGGGTTGTTTCCTCAATTAGAACATTTTTTGAAGTCTATTGATCAGAAAATATTGACAGAGAAGTATACTAACGTATTTTTCCTAAAATGGGAAATTTGGAACATTTGTAAGTGTGTGTGTATATTACATACACATATATAATGCATATGAAAACATTTATAAATTAGACAATTTTATGAATATGTTATTATTTTGCAAAGTGTTATTCTGATTTGGTTGCCGTTACCAATACTGAAGCCTAGTGGTCAGAAATGTTGCCAGTAGAATACAATGTCCAGACATTTAAGCAGAGTTTCCCAATATGCAATCTATGTGAAAAGGGCTTCTGGATGAAGTCAGTAATGGAGTATGTAGGTTGACTGGAGAGTCTGTTGACCTGGGCCAGCCTCAACCATTCTCAGCTGGGCTTGCTCAAGAGTCAGCTGCTAAGTGAGCTGGGAGCTGGTTGGCCTAAGATGGCCTTGTCTAGGATGCTTTGTCTCTGCTGCACGCGATCTTTTTGCTCCCAGCAGGCTAACCCAGGCTTCTTCACGATAGCCGGGAGAAGGTGGATGTGTGGAGGTCTCTTGAGGCCCACGTTTGAGACCCTGCATGTAAGGTAGGATAGGGCCAGCCCAGATGAAAGGGGTATAGAAAAAGACTTCATTTCTTGATAGAAAGAGTTGGAAAGTCACATTGTAAAGGTCATGAATACAGAGAAAGATGGACAATGGGTCTATTTTTTATAATCAATCTGCCACATGTGGATCATTAAAGCAGTTGTCAAAACTACAGAAAATTATAAATGGTGGAAAGAGAGGTGATTAACTGGGTCTGAAGTCATCAGAATTGAGGGAGAATAAGACTCTCTCTATGTGGCAGGAATAAGTAGGGATGAAAAATGTTAGAGTTTGATAATATGTACTCAAAGGAGCTATGGCTTTTTTAAAAGAGGATGCAGAGGGCAGCCTCGGTGGCACAGCAGTTTGGCGCCGCCTGCATCCTGGGGTGTGATCCTGGAGACCCGGAATCGAGTCCCACGTCGGGCTCCCTGCATGGAGCCTGCTTCTCCCTCTGCCTGTGCCTCTGCCTCTCTCTGTGTGTCTATGAATAAATAAATAAAATCTTTAAAAAAATAAAAAAATAAAAGAGGATGCAGAGAAGAGAAGCTGGAAGCAGTAGGAGACTTAGATACTAAGGTAAGTGGAGTTCAAGCAAAAAGAGCTCCTCTTGGAAGGTCCTGGGGGAAGCTGTGTCCTCTGGGGAGCCTCATGTTTTCATGTAGAGCAAGACGGAGGAAGAGAAGCTTCAGAAGAGAAGCTGTGGATATAGGGACGTTTCCTTGAGAAAGCCTCAAGTTACAAAAGAGACAGAGGATCAGGAGAGCAGTAGATGGGTCAGATTAGGAATGTACAAATGTCAGTATGATGACAGATGACCTGAGAGGCTCAGATTTCAGACTCTGACTGAGGCTGAGGTGACTGAGGCATCAGGGGCTTGGCTGTAGAAGTAGCAAATCAGCACACCCAACTGTAGGCAGCTGATTTGCCCTTTGCCACTGAGAGCATGAGGTGATTAAGATCTCACAGATGGTTGTTGGCCTTTTTTCCAATTCTCTCCACTCCTGCATAGATGGATTGAACGGAACACTTATTGTCAGGTCTTAGAAAAGAGGCTACTTGTTTGCTGCTGCAGACCTAAGGACTGCCTTTCTTAGTGGCATCAAATCACCCATCTTTTTATCCCTATTCTGCTCCTGAGCTTGGAGCCAAGATACTCCCATGGTCCAGGCATTTTCCCCTGGAATGAATTCTGCTTCTGATGAGTATGATGTTAGAGGCCCCATCTGGAGTTGACCAAAGGTGACTGTTCTAGGAAAAGCCAAAGGGTGAAATTTGGTTTTCCCTGAATCAGCAGCATGCATTGAAAGTGCTCCAACCCCCAATGGTGGGGTGATTCCTTATAGTGCCCCTGAGCCTGTCCTTAGGAGAAAGCAAGTGAGCTCTAGTCCTCATTGTTCTTTCTCCCCCAGGATCGTTAGAATTGGTAGCCTACTATATTTGTAATTAATTTATTTACTCTACAATATCCACTTGCAGGATCTCAATATTACTCATCCAACAATATCATCTTTCCAAGTGAGGCAAAGTTTTTGTTGCCTCTGGAACATCCATTTACTCGTGGGCAGCAAGCACAGGCTGTTGCTTGCTCTGTTTTACCATAGCACTTGCAATTCTTAAGCCAACTGACCCTTGGAATCCTTTCTGCAGTCCCAAGGTGAGCCAACCACAAACTAGATGTTGACACTTCCCAATAAACACCCAAGGACCATCGTTAACATTTAGCTAGCCATTCTTTCGTTAGCTCAGGCTTAATGTGAGAACATAGGAAAATGAGGTCTCTGTCACTTCTATTGTGCAGGTTTGCTTTCTCTTGAGGAAGTTCTCCAGGCATAGCTAGGTACTGCTCTATATATGGCAACTCACCAAATACCACAAATTTATGAGGTAGATAACATTGTATGCCATTTTAATTGTAAGGAAACCAAGGCTCAGAAGGCAAGAAGACTTGGTATTAGATCACACAACAGGTAAATAGGTCGTTGAGGTAGAATTTTCACCCAAGCTACCTGGCTCAAGGCACATATGCTTTAACTATCAACATACAGCTTCTAGTGTGCCCTAATCAAGGGCTTATAATATTGGTTATAATTTTTAAAACACTGAGTTCTTGGGGCACTTGGGGTCTCAGTAGGTTAAGTGTCCATCTCTTGATTTCAACTCAGGTCGTGATCTCAGGCTTGTGAGATCAAACCCTCAGTAGGGCTCTGTGCTGAGTGTGGAGCCTGCTTAAGATTCTCTCTCCCTCTCCTTCTGCCCCTCCCCTCCTGTTCACATGCATTGGCACTCTCTCTCTCTCTCTCAAAACAAACAAACAAACAAACAAACAAACAAACAAACAAACAAACGCTGAGCCCCTAGCTAAGGGCTAAAAAATAAAAAGCATGAAATATTAGGAATTATCCTTGTCCTAGTGAATTCACTATATTCTCTGTATGGAGAAAGCAGTAGCATAGAGACAGTTAATGTAGACATTTCTGGAATATTCTGGGAGAATCCATATTGGGAGTCAAGGGCCAAACTGGAAAAAAAAAAAAAAAATCCCTGTTACTTCCTGGGATAGTGGCCAGGGGTCTCTACCACTTTCATCCATTTGTAATTCGGGCTGACTTTCACAGCATAAACGCAAAGACAAGCAAAGAAAGAAAACAGTGAAGGGGCTCCTGGAAGAAAAAGAAAACTTCAGCAATTAGAAAAGAAGGTAGAAGTTGAGATCATGTAAAAAGACAGAGACAATCAAAAGGAAATGGAAGTTCAAAGCAAAATGATTAAAAATCCAATTAAAAATATTGAGTTGAAATGTGAAGACTTTTCTCTCTATGTACTTTAGACTAGAATAAAGACTAGAATGACTAGAATGTACTTTAAGTGAAATGTGGGTAAATGTAATGAAAATAAAAGATTAATATCATAGAAATGAAAAACTGAAAACAAGTTGATGGTTTTGAATTGAAAATGGGATTTAAGTTTTTAAAAGGCAAATTAAAATTTTTAAGCTATAAAATAGAATTAAGAGAACTATTTTTAAATAACAGCAGTCAGGTTGGTAGGCAGAGAGATCAGGGTGGTGGAAGGAGGAAGTGGGCAGGGGAGGTAAATCACCTGCAAGCAGATCACAAGTGTTTGACAGTTTTTGGGGGAGGAAGTCAAGCTTCTAAGTGGCAGAGACCCCAGTTGTAGAAATGACTGTCTTTGTATCTGGAGTTCCAAGGAGAGATAACATGGCTCCTGATACCCCAGCTCTGAATCTCACTTCCAGATCATCTGTTTTCTCATAATGGGAAGTGCCTATTTTCACTTGCCTATTCCAGTACAATTGGGGTATTTCTCCTGGTTTAAATAAGCAGCTGCTCACTGATGTTCTGGAAACCCAGCAGTCTTGCTCGTCTTCTCCCTACTGGTCCCTCTGGGGAAGTGCATTTGGCCACCAGCCCACCCAGCAGGGAGAAAAGGAGAGCAGAGTGATTCAGTGTGACTGAGGTATAAGTGAGAGAAGGGAGAGACACTTCTGGGGTGGGCCTAGAGGGTTAGGGAGAGGCCAAGCCATGAAGGCATTTGGACCCCACTTATAAGTGAGAAAAGAGGAGACTATAGACAGGGGAGCTTTCCTGCCTCTCCCATTAGGTTTCTCTATTACTGTTGAATCTACAGCTCAAATCCTTAGGGAAATTGTAAAGATGCTCATCAATTATTGACTGAATGAGTAAATAAATAAGTAGGAGAAAAGCTGTGACAAGGTACTATTTATTGTGGGAGTCAGAGAAGAAGGAGACTGTGGTTGGAAGCAACTGACAATTTGAAATGGAAGCAAGTTGTGTCATTATTTTATTTTTAATATTTATTTATTCATGAGAGAGAGGAGAGAGAAAGAGAGAGAGAGAGAGGCAGAGACACAGGCAGAGGGAGAAGCAGGCTCCCTGCGGGGAGCCCCATCAGGGACTCCATCCCCGGACCTCAGGATCACGCCCTGGGCCGAAGGCAGGCGCTCAACTGCTGACCACCCAGGTGTCCCAAGTTGTGCCATTATTAACTATTCACCATTACTATTATCTTTGCCATTATTTGTCGCCTTAAGAATGCCAATTACTATACTCTCAATCTTTTAATATCTTATTTTTGGTCCTTACAAATACCTTGCAATGTAGGTGTTCACATTTTCTTTTCATAGATAAAGGTCAGAGAGGATAAGTATCTTCTCCACCCTCACACGAACTCATTGAACCAAAGTAAGTTTGACTTCAAAATTTGTGCCCTTTTTATGACAGTAGAAGGAAAGAAAAGTCCAGATTTTGTGGTAGTAAACTCTGTCCCCTTCCCATGTCAGCTCCTGCCCTTTCGGTGCTGAATCCCCTAAGCCAGACCGTAAAAAGCCCCAAACGATGTTTGGAAACAGGGTATTCCCACAGTGTAGGTTACCCATGACAGTTTCTATTGCCTGGGACTTAAGCAATCCTATGCTTTCATGGATTGGACAGTGAATTTCAGCATCAGGAGTAATATTGTTTTTGTAGGAAAATATTTTCTAAGATAAAATTCGCCAAATTCCAAAGGGAAATAGCCTGTGTTTCTCACTTTTACTAATCAGTCTCTTAAAGACAGATAATTATTATTCAAAGATAGTAGAGACTGGTTTGATGATATATAGAACCATGCAGACTTAAATTACATAGAGACACTTAAAAACAAGTACAGCATTTTTTTTCAAGTGGGATCAAGTTTATGTCTAATCAGAAGATTAAATATGTACAGAACAGTTGAAAAGAAAAAGTAATCCTTATACTATTCTATTTCCTTTTAAAACATCAATTTATGTTATTATTACAGTAATGCATAATCATTGCGGAAAATTGAGAATATAAAGAAGAGAGAAGGAAATCATGACCCTTTTACTCCAACACGGCAGAGGTGCCCATTATAAACATCGGTGTAGTTGTCACATTTGTATATGATGTCACATATGTATACAAGCACAATGTCACATACCTGTCCACATGTATACAATGCCATGTCACATATGTACACCAGTGCACACTCCCACGGTTGCCCTTTGCCTGTTAGTCAATGGTTCTAATATTTAATAATACTATTTTTGCACAGTCTTGTGACTACCTGCTTATGCAAAAATTTCAGTTCCAGCAATTATCCCTAGAGTCCTTAGGGGAGAGCTTATGAAACTCCCTTCACCCTCTGTAATTCCCCAAGCATGCTTTCCCTGGCACCACTCCTGGGCTGCTGGGAACACTCATGCCCTCCAGGTGCTGCTCTCTCCTGCTCAGCTGCAGACCGGATCCCTTGAAATGACAAAGCTGCATTATGTTTTGTCCTAAAAAGGAAATAGTCCCTTTCCCCTGACCCCAAGATCATACACTTTCAGGGGGTACTAGGGCAGTGCAGTTTGTGTGCGTCTCCATGGTTGGCAGGACTCAAGTGAAAGTTCTCTTTCGGCAAATTTTCTAAGTCATCCTGGTCCTATATAACTCAGAAATGAGTCTAATGAAGGCTCAGTTGGGGAACCAAGGAGTCATTCTTGTCTTCCGCTGACCTTTCTTATCCGATGGAAGTCTGTGAGGCTGATTTCTGTCTCAGGAGGAGTCCTCCCGAGTGGTTCCCAATCCTCAGGCATTCTAGGAGGAAGACTGACCTCACTGGTTTGCTATATACGCCCTGAACTATAATATTCCCAGGAGGTCTGAAATCACCATTACTAATGTAAAATGGAGATGACATAGAGCCTTATTAAAAAGGTAGAAGACAGTATTACATGGCATAATATTTATAAATTCTCAGCACATTGCCTGGATCACATTAAATATCAGTACACTCAAATGATGTTGGCTTTTGCCATTATTTTCTAATATAGCTTTTAAAAATTATAACGTATACATTTTGGTCACCAATTTTTCTTCAAAATCACATTCAATGGCAATGTAATATTCCACCATCTGGGTACCATAATGAATTTAGCCATTCCTAATTATTGGACGTGAAAATTGTTTTCAATCTCTACCCATTATACATTGTGACAATGAGCATTTTTGCACATGAGTCTTTGTTCCCATATCTGATTTTCTCTCCTATATTCCTAGGACATAAAATTAGAGGCAAACATGGAGGCAGTTAAAATCTCTTTGCTTCTTTCAGCTCTGTCTGGCAGCCAAGGGGCAGCAATTATGTGTTCTTCAAACCAGCCCTCTTTTTTTTTTTTTTTTTTTAGGTTTTTTTTTTTTTTTTGAGGCAGTTTCTGAAAAGAAATCATTAGCTTGTGCTTTGCTAATATTTTTAGTCATTCTGTTGTTTAGCTTTGTCTATCCTCAAGGCAGCGTAGGGGTGTGAGCATTGCGGGTGGTGGGAGAGGGTAGAGTTGAAATGGCAAGTTCAAAGAGGCATGTCCAGTGGGCTACCATGTTAAGTTGGATGTCTTGTTTTGTTGTTTAATGAGATCAGCATGCTGTAGACAGCTGGGTGTGGCTGATTTTTAGGTTCTGAGGCACTGCTTCACTGGGCAAGGCTCAGAGCTTCAGAGGGCCCAGTGTGCTTCACCCATGACTCCAGGTCGCTCCCATGCCTGCCTTCCCTACGGGTGACCGTGATCTCTGCTGCCAAGTGCCTGAGCTGATGCCACCTATATATTGAGGACTTTGCTGTTGGCCATTTATGGGCAGCAAAAGGTGGTGTCATCGTGTCATCTTAGTCCAGAAGTCAAATGACTCAGAAAGTGGCTCAGACCAGCTGCCCACATTGAGACAGCCAGGAGCAGAGGAGGGCGTGTCTGCTGCTGCGGAGAGTGACACTGACCCCAGGGCATACCTTCTCCCTCAGTGGCTGGTCCCTCTTCTCTATCTTCGCCTGCTGATGGCAACTGGACACAAACTGCGCCTGCCACAGGGGCAGCCCACCCCAGACAAGCAGAGGTTTGGAGTGTTCTGTCTCGAGATACAATACATTTACGACATTATACTTCTATAATATCCTTCATTTTGCCTCTCTGCGGGCAAAGCCTAAAATATTTACTGTCTGCAATTTTACTGGACCTCTGGTTTAAATTGTCATAGAAGTAGCTACTTAGGGGATCCCTGGATGGCTCAGCGGTTTAGCACCTGCCTTGGGCTCAGGGTGTGATCCTGGGGTCCCAGGATTGAGTCCCACATCGGGCTCCCTGCATGGGGCCTGCTTCTCCCTCTGCCTTTCTCTCTCTCTGTGTGTGTCTCTCATGAATAAATAAATAAAATCTTAAAAAAAAAATAAAGAAGTAACTACTTAGAGCCTTGAGATATTTTATTTTACACCCATTCAAGGTGGAAATAAGGCCACTGGGTATTATCAATGTGACTTGAAAATGAAGAATATGCAAAGGTTTTTGGTTGAACAGTAAAATGCTGATTAATGTATTGGTTAAATCTGTCTTGGTCTAAACAGTAAAGAGAGAGAGAGAAGATAACACTGGAAGATTTGGAATACTATTTTTTTAAAGATTTTATTTATTTATTCATGAGAGACACATAGAGAGGCAGAGACACAGGCAGAGGGAGAAGCAGGGCCCACGCAGGGAGCCCAATGTGGGACTCGATCCTGGGACTCCAGGATCATGCCCTGGGCCAAAGGCAGGCGCTAAACTGCTGAGCCACCCAGGGATCCCCAGGAATACTGTATTATTAATTAGAGAGACAGAAACCAGGTCACATTTTTGAATATTCAAAGTGGTTGAAACTACAGTTCTAGGGGAAACTCCGGTGAAAGAAATCAGAGATGATGATGCTCAAGCCACTATAGTTTCAAGTTAGTTTACTGACCTATCATTAATAACGCCTGTAGGACCCTCAACTTCCAGGTGTGTTATACTTGTAATATTTATTTGGAAGTCAGTTGTTCAGAATAAATGTTCATAACAAATTATTAAAGAAAATATATTTAATTTACTGTATAATTTATCTATCATCCAATGCAATAAAAATAGAAAACAAAAATATTTACCCTAGTAATAATTGTATAAAATAATTAAATTCAATATATGAACTATGTAAAAGAGATGTGCTGGAATTAAAGTGTGTTGGATAAAACACGGAGATGGAGATGGGCAGTGTGAAATCTGGGGACACATCATGGCATTTTCAGGGCTTCCCAGCTGCAGAGTGGGAGCAACCAGGAGGCATGGGGGGTGTCCAGCTTTAAATCAGTAAGGCAGGTATGCCAGGTGGCCTTCTAGACTCAGGGACTACTTGTGTTTCCTGCCATTCCTTTCTGATGCAGGCTCCTCAGCAATCTCGTGAAGCAGAAACCATACGCGACAGAGATGCAGTTCCAATCAATTATTGCAGATTTTGCCCACCTGGTGGAGACGTGCTGCCAAGCAGAGTCGAGTGAAATGTGTTTCCGAGAAGAGGTCTGGTATCTCTATTTCCTTCTCTGTTCTCTCAGGGTACTTAGGATATACTGAAATTAAAACACCAATACGTTCTCCATTCCCATTGTGAGTGAATGAGAAGAAAATCATAGTCTGGATGGCTTGGTGTAATCAATTATATTTGGGTTTCAGATATGTTAATATTTATGTTTAGTTGAGGAAAATAGCAGGGTTTGACACAGATAGAGATGAATACCAGAGTCATAACACCAGATGGAGTGGAAGATGTACAGGATTGGGGGTGCGAGGAGGAAGGATGAACCGAAGACTTTGGTAATTGTAGAGAAATGGTGTCCTTGGAAATGTAGTGAAATTTTAAAGAAATAACAGTTTAAAAACCTTTGGGAAAACTGTAGTTTTGTTCTAGAAATTTATGGGGTCACAGTTAGGAATAGTCATCGAATGGAGTGGGGCTTAATGAAGGGACCAGTGAAAAGGGTTTTATATCCTCAGTGGCCAAAAGATCATTAGAACAGGGGTTGAAAAAAAAAAAAAAAGAATGGGGATTGAAGAACATAGAGAGGAAAGAGCAATGAAGAGTATCTATCTATGCTCACCCACCACACTGACTACCCACAGATTGTTTTCTGTAATTAATTTAATTGCATGTAGTTGACAAGTAAGTGATTTCATTTTAAGTTGTAGGACTTCAATTCCTAAGAATATCATGATAGGATGTGGCACAGAAAATCCATGTAAATTCACACAGGGACCCCAGGACGAACTGCTCTCCCAGAGACATGACTTGAAGAGCAGAAACTCAGATATAGTAGATTATAGTATCTGAGTAGAGGAATGCAAAAATGTAGTTAAGAAAAAAAATAATAAAGCAGCCTTTATAGAGAAAAGTGGCTGGGGATGGTTTGGACCAGGGTTAAGTCTAGTGGTGGCCCAGGGAAATGTTTTCACAGGAAATAATTTTCATGAATGCCTTAATTACCTTCATGGCTCTTTTTTACCTATTTAGCTAAACTGGACATGTGTTTATGTTAAAAATCATATACCTGTAGTCTAGTCAAGGTTAGGCAAACTGCAGCCCTCAGGCTGCTGGACTCTACTTCCTGTTTATATAAATAAGGTTGCATTGACATACAGTCATGCCCATTTATTTGCATATTGTCTACTGCTGCCTTTCTGTCCACAACAGCTGAATTAAGTAATTGCCAAACTGAATGGCTGTGACAGGGACTGTATTGAACTGCAAAGCCCCAAATGACTCTCAGGCTGCTTACAGAAAAGTTTTACTGATTCCCAGACTAGCTGATACACAATCAAAGTCATCACTTATGCTAGAGTCTAGTTGTTTATTTTAAAGCCTTCTTGCTTTTTGTAAAGCATTCAGAAAACATGTCTCCACCTGGGTAACAACCCCATAGCCACATAGATCAACACTTTGAAGAAGGGCCTGTGCTTATATCTTGCTCCTGAATAAGAATACTACTTGCTCAAAATATTATTGGTGAACAGCGTGACAGGAAGATTTCTGTGTGCTTTTTTCCCATGCTTTTTACCTAACAGCAATCTTTAACTTAGTGGTTGAAAAGCCCAACTATCTTCCCCTTCCTTCCCCTTCCTTCCCTATTTTCTTTTAGGATTTCTCCCCCAAATTAAAGGAGAAAATAGAAGGTCTCTGGAGGGGCACCTGGGTAGCTCAGTGGTTGAGCGTCTGCCTTTGGCTGTGGTCTTGATCCCAGGGTCCTGGGATTGAGTCCTGCATCAGGCTCCCGGCAGGGAGCCTTCTCCCTCTGCCTGTGTCTCTGCCTTTCTCTGTGTGTCTCTCATGAATAAATAAGTGAAATCTTAAAAAGAGGAAGAAGAAGCAGCTCTCTGAAGAATGTATCATGTTAATTAAAATTTGCCAGAATTAATTACAGATAATAAAAATGCTTATTATCTGTAATTATGCATTATCTCTAAAGTTTGGTCAAGTTTTCCCTTGTATGCTTATTCTAAGGCAGTGTTTCTGAAATTATAGTGTGCATCAGAATCAATTCCGGAGCTTATTAAAACAAATTCAGAATTTCCCACCTACAATTTCACCACTTGAATCAGTAATTCTGGGGTGGGGTGTGATAATTTGCGCTTCTAACAAGTTCCTAGGTGCTGCTGATGCTGGCTGGTTTGAGGACCACTTTAAGAATCACATTGCTAAGGTGCAAGCGGCTAATCATAAACTCTTCCCCAACTCCCTCCTCATATTTTCATAGGCCCAACTCTCAGTGTAAAGCTGGTACCAAAGATGGCAGCAGAAATAATGAAACAATTGGAAAATAACATTTATGAAAGAAAGGGAAAGAATTTGAAGGTATTGAATATAAAGATAAGACTAGAATATTTAAAAAATAATCTTATAGTGTAGCAAAAAATGTGGGAATAGGTGATCAAACTATTTTAGAATCTTATCGTCAAGAATTCTTGTCTTTGTGCTTCTGTGTTTATGAAAGGAGTCTAGGTTTGACTATAGTGCAGAGGAATACCTAGATACCCCAGGAACCCCCATGCAACCAAGACCCCAGAAGTGAAAAGACTCAGTCAACTGGCAGTCTGGGCATGTTCCAAGTTAGCTATAAAAGACTAACTGCTCCAGGGACCTACAGGCATTTTCTTTGTTTTTGTTTCTGAGATTATAATAGTCACTTACGTGAACCTGTTCTGCCTATTAAAAGAGAAAGTGGGCAGGTTTGAAGACTGCCTTTCCTGCTTTGGCTATTGGGAGGATAAAGCATTTTAGACAAGATGGAAAACATATTTTGAGAAGCAAGCCAAATTCTAAGGAGAAAAAGGGTGAACTAAAGTCAATGTTGGAATGCGGGCAAGAGTAAAACCGAAATATATAAAAGGAGAAAAAAAGAAGAAACTCAGCTATACAGGGTGAATTCGGATCATCCAAAGAAGAAGCATCTCACATTTCATGAAATAATAACACAAATTGTAGACATCAGCAGGTTCAAGGAGAAAATTCAGGTCCAAGGAGAAATTCTCTTTGCCAGGTCAGTGGCAACGATAATTATAGCCTGTGATATTTCTCTATCAGCCAATAGAATATACTACAGAGGAAATTAAACATGAATTAGCAGAAATGTGTGCAGGTTGAAACAATGCTTTGAAAATAATAACGTGAAATTTAGCAATGGGAAAAAAAAGCAAGGTTCTACTTTTAGACATGATTTAACACAGGTTCATGTGAAAAGATCTGCTGGTTAAATAGCCTGAACTTAACAACTGGATGGGTCTACTGACCCAGAGCTGCTGCAATCTCGGATGTGTTTCCAAAGAAAAAGACAAAGATCAGATTAAGCAACGTGATAACCCCAACCTATGTAAATCAGGTCATTCTTAGTTACTATGTTTAGTTTCTTATAACACATTACACAAGCTTTGAAAATTATAGAAGTAATACATGAATATGGTAAAAACTCAAGCAGAACAGCAGGGTACGTTTCCCATTCCCAAAAGGTAACCAATGTTAGGTTTTCACTTTTAGTTCTCCTAGTGATAACCATCATTGTTTTATTTATTTTTTATTTTTAAAATATTTTATTTATTGATTTCAAAGAGCAAGAATGAGAGAGAGAGTATGAGCAGGGCAGAGAGGCAGAGGGAGAGGGAGAAACAGACGCCGCACTGAGCGGGGAGCCTGACACGGGGCTGGATCTCAGGCCGCCGGGATCATGACCTGAGCCAAAGGCTGACACGTAACTGACTGAGCCACACCAGCATCACTTTAATAGTTTCTTAAAATATTAAAATCACGTAATGAATATAGTGCACTTACACTAACATCAAGAACCCTATCTGTGAATGCCGTCTTAATCTGTTTGAGTGTTTTTAGTTCTCTTATTAGTTATATGTTATATTCCTTGGCCCTTTAATTCCAGTCAACATCTATTGATTTTTCCAAAACATAGTTAATATGTCTAAACTTCCTTTGACTTCCTTGCCAGCTTTTGTTTTTAAAGCTGTATATACCATTACTTCTACATTGTCTAAGTTTATTTATCTGCTTATTAAATATAAGGTTTTTATGCTTTGTTCATAAGTTGATGCTAAAAACTGGAAACCATTAAATAGTCTATTTAATTGTGTGTTTATCTGCAATATTATTTACATCAATACCACAAATGGATTGACCAACGGTATGATTTACCATTAAAATCTCTTTCTTACCTACTAAGCTACAGAAAATCATGCCACTTTTATTCATTTTGGGACATTTGGACTATAATTTCCTAGTATATCCTTCTGTTTTTGAGAGTTACCAATTGTCTTTCTTTTCCTGTGTTGGCAAATAAAGCATCTACTTTCATCACACCACTAAACTGTTTCAGGCTCTTAATAATGCAGTTTTTGTAATAGAATATTCTGTTATTTTAAAAGTAAATTTCAAAAAGTCCTCTGGCTTAATCTTCCAATTGGATCTAGTTATTTCTAGGACTGATTCATGGCTGTCCACATAGGATCTCATTTTAATGTGATCCTGGGTAAATTGAATTATTTCTAAAATACTATGTTTTTTTCTTGGAGCATTTTATGTTTTGCTGGGCTACATTCTTTTTTTATTGGGGTTCAATTTGCCAAATTAGAGCATAATACCCCGTGCTCATCCCACCAAGTGCCCCCCTCAGTGCCTGTCACCCAGTCACCCCAACCCCCCGCCCATCTCCCCTTCCACTACCCCTTGTTCGTTTCCCAGAGTTAGGAGTCTCTTATGTTCTGTCTCTCTTTCTGATATTTTCACTCATTTTCTCTCCTTTCCTCTTTATTCCCTTTCACTATTTTTATATTCCCCAAATGAATGACACCATATAATGTTTGTCCTTCTCCAATTAATTTACTTCACTCAGCATAATACCCTCCAGTTCCATCCACGTCGAAGCAAATGGTGGGTATTTGTCGTTTCCAATGGCTGAGGAATATTCCATTGTATACATAGACCACAGCTTCTTTATCCATTCATCTTTCGTTGGACACCGAGGCTCCTTCCACAGTTTGGCTGTTGTGGACATTGCTGCTAGAAACATTGGGTGCAGGTGTCCTGGTGTTTCACTGCATCTGAATCTTTGGGGTAAATCCCCAACAGTGCAATTGCCGGGTCGTAGGGCAGGTCTATTTTTAACTCTTTGAGGAGCCTCCACACAGTTTTCCAGAGTGGCTGCACCAGTTCACATTCCCACCAACAGTGTAAGAGGGTTCCCTTTTCTCCTCATCCTCTCCAAAATTTGTTGTTTCCTGTCTTGTTAATTTTCCCCATTCTCACTGGTGTGAGGTGGGATCTCATTGTGGTTTTGATTTGTATTTCCCTGATGGCCAGTGATGCGGAGCATTTTCTCATGTGCGTGTTGGCCATGTCTATGTCTTCCTCTGTGAGATTTCTCTTCATGTCTTTTGCCCATTTCATGATTGGATTGTTTGTTTCTTTGGTGTTGAGTTTAATAAGTTCTTTATAGATCTTGGAAACTAGCCCTTTATCTGATACGTCATTTGCAAATATCTTCTCCCATTCTGTAGGTTGTCTTTGAGTTTTGTTGACTGTATCCTTTGCTGTGCAAAAGCTTCTTATCTTGATGAAGTCCCAATAGTTCATTTTTGCTTTTGTTTCTTTTGCCTTCATGGATGTATCTTGCAAGAAGTTGCTGTGGCTGAGTTCAAAAAAGGTGTTGCCTGTGTTCTCCTCTAGGATTGTGATGGACTCTTGTCTCACATTTAGATCTTTCATCCATTTTGAGTTTATCTTTGTGTCTGGTGCAAGAGAGTGGTCTAGTTTCATTCTTCTGCATGTGTATGTCCAATTTTCCCAGCACCATTTATTGAAGAGACTGTCCTTTATCCAGTGGATAGTCTTTCGTGCTTTGTCGAATATTAGTTGACCATAGAGTTGAGGGCCCATTTCTGGGTTCTCTATTCTGCTCCATTGATCTATGTGTCTGTCTTTGTGCCAGGACCACACTGTCTTGATGACCACAGCTTTGTAGTACAACCTGAAATCTGGCATTGTGATGCCCCTGGCTCTGGTTTTCTTTTTTAATATTCCCCTGCTATTCGGGGTCCTTCTGATTCCACACAAATCTTAAGATGATTTGTTCCAACTCTCTGAAGAAAGTCCATGGTATTTTGATAGGGATTGCATTGAACGTGTACATTGCCCTGGGTAACATGGACATTTTCACAATATTAATTCTGCCAATCCATGAGCATGGAATATTTTTCCATCTCTTTGTGTCTTCCTCCATTTCTTTCAGAAGTGTTCTATAGTTTTTAGGGTATAGATCCTTTACCTCTTTGGTTAGGTTTATTCCTAGGTATCTTATGCTTTTGGGTGCAATTGTAAATGGGATTGACTCCTTAATTTCTCTTTCCTCAGTCTCATTGTTAGTGTACAGAAATGCCACTGATTATGGACATTGATTTTGTATCCTGTGCTGGGCTACATTCTTTTTCTTTTTCTTTTTTAAGATTTTATTTATTTATTCATGAGAGACACAGAGAGAGAGGCAGAGACACAGTCAGAGAGAGCAGCAGGCTCCATGCAGGGAGCCCGACTCTGGACTCAATCCCAGGTCTCCAGGATCATGCCCTGGGCTGAAGGCGACGCTAAACCTCTGAGCCACCCGGGCTGCCCATGGGCTACATTCTTAACATATACGTGCACATGTATGTTTGTGTTATTTCCAAATGGGCACTTGGGAGATAAACTTTCTGAGACCTTGCATTTTAAAATATTATTTTGTTTATTTATTTGCACAGCGCTTTTGCTGAATAGGGATTCTTTAGGTGTAAATCATGGGGTCAAATTCTGGCTAAGTAAAGATCAGTTTATTGAAAGGATAGTGGTGGCTGCCGGAATCTTTAGGATGTTTGAAAAGCAGGCTGGGCAGCAGACAAGAAGCATAAGCAACTAAGAAATCAGTGACTTTCTGCTCTTTTACTGCTATGACATATCACCATTTTATTATTCTGAGCTCCTATTTTTGTACTTTGAAATATTGGTCAGTGTCATACTGATGACTTTCTCTTTTTTCTTTTTCTAGCAGTTCATCAATATTTGTTACATTGCTTTTTTTCTTTTTAGTATCAATAAGGCTTTCTTCTTTTTTTATATAATAATTTTACCATTATTGCACAGGGATTTTGGAAGAGATGAGAGACAATACATTTTATAAGGACAGTGGTGAATTGTTATGTCCAGAGAGTATCTAGAATGAAAGAAGTATTGAAAAGCATGTCAAAGGGATATGGAGAAATCGGTAATATTTATTCCAAAATCTTAGGATGGGTGACATGGCAACAGTCTATCAACATGTCCAGGATTATAAGAAATCAGAGTGACTAATTTGGGGTCAGTGTAAGGAAAATGTTTCCTCTTTCTTTTCTGTGCTCTCTGCATTCCATCATGTGAGTTCATGTTTTCTAGTTCAAAGTCTTGCTTGGACTTTGCCTCAAGATATAGAGTTATCATCCCTTATTTCATGCAGGACATTTCTCATTATTATAGTTGTTCCTCAGATGCCTTTCTTCTACCCCACCTTTACCAGAAACTTCCCCCTTGCCCTCACATTTGTTATCATTACAAATTAGAAACTTACTGAGGAATTATGGAATAAATAAAGCCAGGAAGGACGGATGTGGAGAAATATGACTTACACTACTAGTGTTAGGTTCAGAGCCAATGAACAAGATTAAGTGTGAGGGTCTTGAGGTTAAGCTTATTGGAAAACTTTCCATGAAGATGGACTCTTAAAAGTCATGGGTGACCAAAAAAACAAGGATAGTTTAAAGTTCACAGCTATTTTTAAAAGCAAACTTAAAAAGATTCCAGTCTCTAGATTATTTAGATGTGGTACTGTTTGAGGGTTGGAAGAAGGACTAAATTAATAGACTTCTAACCATGTCCCACAGGGTGCTAGGAGCCCTTAGGAGTGCAAGTCATCCATCACCTAGGGTGTGTGTGTGTATGTGTGTGTGCATGTGTATGTGTATGTGCTAATCTTAGCGGTGGAGTTCAGGGGCTCCCATTCCCACTTCACTAAAGATGAAATAACTTTCACTGATCTCTGTGGGCTTCCACAAATGCCTTTTACTTGAATAAAGACTATATGGTAAAAATTGGGGGAAACTGATGGGCTTAACATAGAGGCCAACACCAATATATATGAAGGCAGTAGAGACACTCTGATCAATGTTAGTGGTCTTGTTCCTCTTGAGTTCTTGCACTTGATTATACAATGATTTAGTGTGGGATTAGCCTTGGGAAGTTTTAAAATGCAAAGAGAAACTGATATAGATTGTCCGTTTTTACCCTGTAGCAAAAGGGTCCCATATTTTTGTGAGGAAAATCAACTTTTTAAAATTCTAAATCTGAGGTCCTGGGAGTAGAAGAGGTATTGCAGTTAGTTAAATCCTTAAGGTCAAAGACTAGGCCATGAGAAATCCTAAGACCTTAACCCACGGGCATGTTAAAGCCACTTTCAGGCATATAACAGGTAAGTCTTAAAGATTTTCTATTTGGGGATCATAGATGTTCAGGTGTTTTGTTTTGTTTTGTTTTGTTTTTCTCTTTCTTACAGATGTACTTATTTGCTTTTTTCCCCCCAGGGATCCAAACTGATTGAAAAGTGCCAGTCTCTCTTGGGAGGCAAATGATCCCAGAAAAATGTCAATATAGAGTCTTTGCTGAGATCTGCCTTTTGTTTTTCACGAGTAATGAAACTACAAATCAGCAGCATCATTTTTCAGCTACTCAATGTTACTCAGGATACTAGCCTGGGCTTCACTGAATCCTTTTCTACTTAGCAGAGAAATCTCTGTATTGTAATCCTCATACAACCAGCTTACCTGCTTCCTTTCTCTCATAAGCTCTCAGCTTCTCAAAAGCAACACCAGAAATAGGAAATCAAGGGACCTTTCAAAACCTCAGGTAGATGCAATGGGCTGCCACATCTGGCTGGGAGCTGGCTTCTGGGTTTCTAGAGTGAAAAAGACCCCAGTGCAGCTCTGAAGCTTCTGTCGATAGCACTGCAGAAAATGCTTATTGGTTAACTGAATTGAATGTGCTTTAGAATAAGTTACCTTTAGAACTGCTTTGACTTTTTTTTTAAGAAGTATGGGACTGGGAAGGTATTTGGAACCACTTACAACATTTATTCATCCAATAGATTTTTAGTGGGTATCCGCTGGGTACAAGGCACTGTTCTAGGAGCTTGTGACCAAACAGAACAGAACAAAATCCCTATCTTCATAAAGTTTACCTTCTGGTGCAGCTTGGTGAAAACATATGTCTCTTCTTCTTTTTCTCTCTCTTTCTTTCTTTCATATCAGTTAGTCTTGAACAAATCAGGACTTTGCCTCATCCCTATGGCATTGAACACATTATGAAATCAAGAAAATATTTAACATTCTGTTTGCCAAGAGTCGTTGTGTTAATAGAAAAGCTCCAAAAGGTCATGACTGAGGTGAGGAATAGGTCCTATTGGCCGTGCATGGTCTCCTACATGCTAGGTAAGTCTGCTTTTGTAACAGCCAATGTCCTAAGACATGTAACTAGACTTAACTTCTGGCTTGTTATTGTCACTGGCTGCAGTAATAGCAATTAGCATGGTGCTGTGTGCCAGATATTATTGTAAGTTTTTCCCTGTAAAGACTTATTTGACCCTCATAACTCATAATAATCTAATGAGGCAGGTACTATTATTAACCTTCTCATTCTACAGACCAACACAATGAGTGCAAAGAGGTTAAGTAGCTTGCCCTAGTATTTACAGGTGGTTTGGAACTAGAATTCAAAGCTCAAGTTAATAAATTTAAGGGCTCCTGGGTTCCATTGTCAGCATCACATATACAGGGTAAAGATAAAAGGTGGAGGGACGGGAAAAATGGGTTGAGGAGGTTGGAGGTGAATTTAAAAATTTAAGAAGAGAGCACACATACAAAAAGGAGTTTACAAATATATATTAGGGAAAAGAGATATGAGAGAAAGAATCAATGGACAGTAGAGAATGTGAAATTGAATGAACATGTGAGGACTTCTTCCAAGGCTGAGGCTTTATTTATTTATTTATTTTTTTTCAAGGCTGAGGCTTTAGCTGCAGAGTCAATGGTTAACTGGAGACAACCTCGATATTTGGTTAACTATTCACAGAAAGTCTTCTCAACACTGTGAAAAGAATATCACCACAATTTGCAATGAGTGCTTCAGGAGGATTTCTCTGGCATTGAGTTTTCAGATAATGATGTTCTTTGACATGACAAAGTAGCCCTAATGCACTGGTGAAGAGCCCAGTTGCTGGAGATGGATGGTCTAGATTTGAGTTCTGCCCCGACTCACCATCGTATCCTTATCCTTGTTGAGATCTTGTTGCCCCCAACTACTGAATTTTTGTCTTAAAACTAGCCAAACCAAATCACTCACCATCCCCTAAAACACCTCACACACCACCACATCTCTATCTGTTCAAACCCTGCCCAGTTTCTAGTCTTTGACCAGGGCCACTTCTTCCGTGACTTTCCCTGGTCTCTAGGACAGTATGTGATCTTAGACTCCTGTGCATCACATTACCAGTCAGCTCTGCTCTTGTGACACCAGAAGTTTGAAATCTGCCCAGTGTTATAATTCCTTATGTGTTTGTCTCTTGTATAAATTCATTAGTTATCTGATTCTAGTATGTTCATATTATGCTCTGTAGCACCTAGCAATGTATGAAATACAATAGAAACTTAACAAATGTCTTTTGGAAGCTAATTTGCTAATGTATAAGAACATGTCCAAATAAGCGGAGTGCAGCTAAGATACCTTTTATGTGTCAAGTATTCGTCCTATAACTTGCACAACTGTCCACTGAAGTAGGTACTTCTATTCCCATTTTACAAATGAGGACACATAAGGAAAGCCAGATTGAGGGAATATAGTTTAGGGTGAGATCCTAAATTATAGCAGTTAAGAGAGAGAACTCTGGAGCATAATTCAAATCTTACCTAGCTCTTCTGCTAAAGACTTTAGCAAATGTCCTAACCTCTCCATGGCTTGCTCTCTTCTTCATCTATAAAATTGGGTTGAAAGGGTAATTTCTTCGTGGGACTATAATAAACACTAAATCAGCTGATATATATAAACCTTAAAACATACTGGGCAAATGGCAAGTATTATTAGTGTGAGTAATATGAAATTGCTGCTTTTGTAGGTTAAATTGACAATTTCAGATGGCTCAGCCTAATAGGTGTTAGCTATTATTATTTAAAAGACCAATGGATGCCATTGAGGGTTTTGTTCTACTTGCCTCTTATTCCTTTCTTTCCTTTCACACGTAGATATAGAGCAACGTAACAGTTACACCTGCCATCTTTTCCACCTCATCAACTGCCTTGAAAATGGGCTTCTTTCTCCTTCATTTCCTGAAACCAGTGTGAACAGCCCTAAACAAAATTCCATAGCAACACTGCCTTACTGTTTCATATAGCCAAGATAATGTATTTATATATTTCAGGTAGCCAAGAGATAATATATTTGCATATTTCATATAGCCAAGAGATAATAAAATATACCACCAAATTCAGGGAAACCAGTAAAGATTCTATATTTCTTTAGCTACTGAGTCAGATTTGTGAAAAGGAGGTTTATATACAGGAGGTTTTTAGAAAAAAATATTTCATGGAACTCATTCACTCATTCTTTTACTCATTGATTCACTAAGTCACTAAGTCTTTTATTCAACTGATTTATATCAAGCACATCCTATACACAAGACAATATTAGGCACAGTGAAGTATACAAAGATGAATGCAAAAAGTCCTCTACCATTAATAAGTATAACATGATCTGGGATTGAATTTGAACTAATATGTAACTGGTAGTGAAATATTTGAGCCACCTAGAACAAGGATAAAGAGTTTTATGACAAAAGTTAATATTTTTACATTATGCAAAGATGCCTCTGAACAGATTTTTGTCTGTTACCTATTGCTATGTAACAAATTACCCTAAAATTTAGCAGCATACTACAAGAAACATTTCTTTTCTCATATGTTTTCTGAGGATCAGGAACCCAGGAGTGGGTTAGCTAGATTTTCTGGCTCAGGGTCTCTCACGAGGTTGTAATCAAACTGTTAGGGCTGTTCTCTGAAGGCTTAATGGGGGCCAGTACACGGCCCACTCATCTGGCTTCGGACGGGAGCCCTCAGTTGTTGCTGACTTTGGCAAAGGTCTCTGTTCCCATCATGCAGGCCTTTCTCCAGTGCTGCCCCCCTCATGGCAGTTGGCTTCCCCCAGAGCCCGTGATCCAAGAGAGTAAGCAAGGAGGATGCCACAGTGTTATATGACCTAGACCCAGAATCACACACTGTCACTTCTGCTTTCTTCTATTCCTTAGGATTGAGTCACTAGGTCTGGGCCATATGCAAGGTGACTTCTAGGCCCAATGTCTTTATGAATATATTTTAAAACTACCATGGAAGTGAAGTTAATGTCTTATTTAAAAATTTGATATTTCTGCATCTACTGGAACTCTGTTCTTGCTTGCATGTTCTTGCTACTTTTTGTTGGTAACTTCTGTATTTTTAAAAGATTTTATTTATTTCTTTTAGAGACAGAGAAAGCATGAGCATGGGGAAGAGCAGAGGGAAAGGGAGAGGGAAGGGAAAAGAATCTCAAGCTGACTGCACTGAGTGCAGAGCCCAATGTGGGGCTCAATCTTACGACCCTGAGATCATGACCTGAGCCGAAACAGAGTCAGACCCTTAACCAACTGAGCCATCCAGGTCCCACATTGGTAACTCTCTGATCATAACTTTTCCATTTCCTAATTTAAAAGTAACATGGGTTTATTATAGAATATTTAATAAGCATGGGAAAATAAATGATTTACCCATAATTCTATAGCCCATATATAACCACATTTAATGTTTTCTGGTTTGTGTGTCGACACAAATATTAGTGTATACACACACACACACACATATTTTACGGCTAAGAGATATTTTGAATTTTTGTATGTATATTCTTACTTAGATACATAAGAATTTTCTTCTATATTTAAAGTTCATTTGGAAACATAATTCTAGTGGCTGCATACCATTTCTATGAGTAAATGTTCTTTTCCTTCTTTAATTATTTTTTCCTATTTTTGATCATTTAAGCTATTTACTTTCTTTTACCACAACAGCAATATAATAAATATCTTTCATAATGTCTTTGTATGGCTCATTATTTCAATATAAGATCCTGTAAGTTAAATTATAGGATGAACTTACTACTGAGTTGCTTTCAAGAAAAGTTAATATCCATTCCTATTTCTACCAGTAGTCTGAGTGACCATCTCATTGTAATTTGTTGAGTATTTAATATCACTCTTAATCTTTGCTAATAGACCAAAAAGTGCATTTTCCTTTATTTTATTTTATTTTATTATTTTATTTTATTTTATTTTTATTTTATTTTATTTATTTTATTATTTATTTTATTTATTTTATTGACATCTCAGGTATTTTATTGACTCTCAGCTCCAAATTCACTGTTGGTTCTGTAAAAATGGTTGTGGAACCTTTAAAGGTTTTTTCCTTTGCATTTTGCGTGATGTCATGCTTCGTCAGCAGAGGGCGGTGAAGAAACACTGTAGGAGAAAGTCTGGTCTCCTGATTCCCGGCTGATGGCCAAGACTTCTGGGCCTGGGCTTCCCTCCACTGCTTTGCCCAGGGTGCTTTCTCCAGGGCTGATTGCCTGTAGGGTGCAGCTCTCTTTCCCATTTGTTCCCTCAACCCCTTCCCCACTTGCGGTGACAGCCTGGAGCTGAGTACAGGTCTGTGCCCTGGTGCCAAATCACTGCTCCCCACTCCAGCCTCTCAATTCAGGGCTTGCTTACAGAGAGCCCTGGCCCAACCCCACCCCGGCATGGCCTTCTAGGAAGCCACTTGCCCAGACTCTGCGCCACACAGTCTCGAAGACCCTTTGCCCAGTTCATGCACAGAGTTATCCTGGGTTCCTGCAAAGGGTCCCTTGAGCCCCTAGTCCAGGCACACCTGCAGCAGTACCCTCTATGCTTTCTTTGTGTCCCCAGACTTCCGGCAGACCTCCGGACACAGACACTCTGTGATCTGGGCCCGGGGCCTTCAGAGAATCCCCAAGGCCCTCTGCACACTTGCCCACTTCCCCCAAAGGGTGTTCTCGTCCGACCTACGACTGTGGTGCTGGCAACCAGCAAACTGCTCCACCACCCATGGGCTGCACCCACAGCCTCTCCAGGGAACTTCAAACCTCTGATTCCAAACTTGCCCTTTTTGGGGTACTCTTCCCCAGCCTTGGTGTACCCTTTAGCACTCTCTTTCTTACAATTCACCTATCATCACAGCTTAATTCTTTATATTAAACCTCTGCTTAAATTACTGTGTTTCTGTCTCCTTATTAATAAGGACACAAAACAGTGAGGTTGATCACCGATAAGATACAAGTCCCCCTCCCGCACTTGGTAGCTATTGGAATTTCCTCTCCTGTGATTTTAATTTTTATGTGTTTTTTTTTTTTTTCCTATCCACATCTTGGTATTTTTCTTACACATCTTGTAGACTTTGTATTAATGATTAATCTGTCATTTATGGCAGGTACCTGACACTACTTAATTTTTTTTGTAAGCACACTGAATTTTAACTATTTCATTTGCCCAATTTTGGCAAGATGAGACCATTTTCTTATTAACTGATAGCTGGAGAGATAATGAAGCAAGCCTCTATTTTCCTCAAAAGATTTCCTTTCCTAGGACTTACCGATCATAACACACTTTTACTTTCATCCAGTTTAGGTTTTGGTTTCAGTGACACTAGGAAGTAATACCTTGGTCTTAAAAATATTTTGCATTTTTATTTTGATAATTATTAGTCTTCCAACTTGGGTTTATTACAATACAACCCTTATCCCTTAGTACATGCAATGTATCCAAACAATTTAATACAACGCTTTTGAGGAATACAAATGAAAGCAGCTTAGAGAATGGAACAGTGTTGCATAAAACTCCAATCTAACATGGAGTTCATAAATAAAATCATAGATGATACTTGCGGCATTCTCAGTGGTTTTATTTTTTGTTTGTTTTCCAATTGGTTTTAGCAGACTTTTAAGTAACTCATACCGTGGAATGAGTTGTCTTGGATAAAAAGAGCAGAGCTCCCGATTCCTTGCCTACCATCAGCTACAAGTTTTGCATTATCCTTTGTTTTCATTCGGCAACAAACGGTTTCTGTGGGCCAAATCTTGTCCTAGCTGATTAAATATATGAGGTGTCTGTGGTAGACTTGTTTGGAAAAATAAAACTAATTCAACCGACTTAAAAAAAAAATGCTCAAGAATACTTTGGAAGTCATGAGTAGAAAGAGTGGGGGAAAGGAGGTTCAGGTTGAGAAAATTGCCAGTTCGGATTTCTTAAGAGTCCATGATCTTTTCCAACCCAAAGGACCACTAGCTCTGATGCTACAAATGGCCCAAAGTCATGGACTATAAAGAGACAGTCCTGGATTTCTCAAAGATGCTAGAGCTTTCAGGGAGCTGTGAAACACTCTTACCATGCAGTTCCTTGGTAGGGTAAGAATATGCCTCTTTATTTGCAGAGCTGGCTGCTTTTACGTCCGAATCACGTCTGATAATCAGTTGATGATGTTTTAGTTCTCCTGACAGTTCAAGCTAACAGAGGTTTAGGGTACTTGACATCTGAAGACACCATTTAGATTCGAGTTCTTTGAGTGTTTTAAAGTATTTGGAATACACAGTATCCAAGCTTGTTCCAGTTACTGGAACTAAATTCAAGCCCCTTTCAGTGCAGCTATGAACCCTCGTTAACCTCATCACTTCAAAGACAGACAGGCTTCTTCAACATTAAATTGCCTACAAATTCAAGTTCATATGTATTTGTATGAACTCGAGTATCGAATGGATGCACTCATCAAATCGTAATATCCCTCTGATTTTGTTGAAGTGTTTCAGCAATTGCAGGCTGTACTGCTAAACCGTTGTTTCAGTTTTTACTGCCCGTTTACTTTGAAGACATTTCAGTATAATAGCCTTTTCTGTACTGAATCTGAAAATGAGAAGGAGAAAAAGAGTTATTAAAAATTGAACACATTTTAGTGCACTGGACCTCTTAAAGGAATGGGTGCCCAGCATGCATGCTCCTGACTTACTTGGCTATTGTTCTTTGGATCTCTTTCTTTTCTTCTTCATTTAATCTTTGAAGGATGGATTCCAGGAGAGAAAAATGAAAGTTAATGTACTGAGCCACCTGGAAAAGGAAAACACAAAATGAGACAAAAAAGAAAGCAGATTCTGTGAAAGGTGCTAAGTCAAGAGGAAGCAAAGACAGATTCAGGGTAACAATATCCATACATCACTGCTAATTTCTTCTGCATCTTTATCCATGAGGAAAATGCGAGCATTCTCTTTGGAAGGTCCCTGTAGGAGCCTATGCAGTAGTGGGACATCTGTCTCCTTTAGCCGTTTCCGCTCTGCAAAGGAAAACAAGAATCATCTATAGTCAGGAGTCCATCCTAGAGAAAGAGAAGAAATGTAAGTCATCCATTCACTTTCTCTCTAGCTCACGTTGGAAGAAGACCGAAAAATTATTCATTTTATCAGAATGAAGCATGAACAGAACATACAACAGGAGGCACTCATTCAAATGAGTAAATTAAAATTGAAACCTTTCCAAAAAAAAGTACAAATGGACTTCTTTCTCTTGCTATCTCTTAAATTTGATTTGTATCTCATAGAATTCATCCTTACCTTTGATTTGGATGTTCAGATATATCCCCAGGCCCATTTATGCTTTTATCAAGTAACAGTCCCATAAAATTCTTTTTTTTTTTTTAATGATTTTACTTATTTATTCACGAGAGACACAGAGAGAGAGGCAGAGACACAGACCAAGGGAGAAGCAGGCTCCATGCAGGGAGCCCGACATGGGACTCGATCCCAGGTCTCCAGGATCACACCCCAGGCTGAAGGCAACACTAAACCACTGGGCCACTGGGGCTGCCCCCAAAAAATTCTTAATAATTTTTCATTCATTCAACAAATTTTTATTGATTCTTTCCTAGTTCAGTTACTGTATTTCCATATTCCCAGTTGTTCAGGTCCAAAATTTTGTAATTATCTTCAATGATTCCTCTGTTTCTCATTCCAATGCAATCCTTGGGTCTTTCTTAAACATATACTCATGTTTCACATCACAGATATTTTTATTATTTCATTTATCTGAGGGCCATAATAATGAAATGAGAAAGAAAATAACTTCCAATCTGGTGTATTCCTAGAACTTCAAATTTCCTAAAGTTACAAATTTCCCACCCACCAAAGCACTTCCAGCTTTCTGTCAAAATAGTTTCACATCCATGATTTCATTTTTATCAGAATGAAGCATGAACTGAACACATTGCCTTTACATCCATGAGTTCCTACTATGTTTCAGGCATTGTTTTCTGTGCTGGGCACCTTATAAAACAGAATAAAATCACTTCCCCTGTGGACCTTACATTCCATTCTGTGGAAGACACAGATGCTAAGGAAGATAGATCAATAAAACATGTCATATATTGGTGACAAACATTCAGAAGAAACATAAAGCAAGGAAAGGGGTAGAAAGAATGTGTATGTGTAAATAGGTATGCATAGGGCACAAGTATGCAATGATTGATGGGGTGGCTTCAAAAGGCCTCACTGAAGACATAACATATGAATAAAGACTGAAGGAGTTGAGGGATGGAACCAGGGAGCTATTTGGGGGAAGAATGTGTTCCAAACAGAGTAAGTAAATAAGCCAGGCACCCTCCAACTCAGTGCACACCTAGTGCTATCCAAAAGCAACAAGAGACCAGGGTGGCTAACATGAAGATGATGGAAGGGTTATTAAAAGTTGAAGAAAACATGTAGTGGGACCAGCATAAAGACTCTGGCTTTACTGTGGGAAGAAACACCACCGTAGGATTTGAGAAGTGATGTGACATAGTCTGACTTACATCGTTAAAGAATAATCTGTCTGCTATGTTGACATAGACTGAAAGGGGCAAAAGGTAGACCAATGAGTCCTTTCTACATTGTCACCAATGAAATCAATTACCCTGGGCTACCAAAGTTCCGAGAATCAGAACTGTTCTCATCCCCAGGGGCTTGCCCCAGGAAAAAGTTAGGAGAGGATCTAGAGCACAATTAAAGTAATATTGTCCATTCTTGCTTCTATAGAATTAGAGTTCATTGCTTTAATTCCTCTACATTTCTGAAGCAAAGGAGAAACCCAATAATTCAGCTTATCTTATTCACCCACTAGAATCCTCTTCTGACCTCTACATCTTACATTAACTTGGTTTTGCATCCTCAGTGTGTTACATTCTTGATATCACAGAGCAAGGTTTCTTGCTTCATAACTTTGTTTCTGGGATAATTATCAGAAATACATATTCCCAGACTGTTCCTGGATCTGGATAGTTTGGGAATCTTTATTTTAATGCACTTATCAGGTAATTCTGAAATGGACTAGAAGTTGAAAAACACTTGATCATGAGTTAGCTGATACAAGGTATTAAATGCACCTGTATTTTCCAGATTAATACCTAAACAGGTGCTATTGATTCCATTCTTTTCTCTGTCCCTGATCCCTAAAAGGTGGTAGTTATGATTATCTTCTGGATTTTATGTATTAGAATTTTGACACAAAAATTGAAATAAAACATGATTTTTCCGGTAAAATTTTAAAGAACTACATTTTTGCAGTGAAAATAGACATTTTATCTGATTATAAAAAGCAACAACTCATGCTGTCAGGAAGGGAAAAGATGATAACAAAGGTACAAATTTTCAGTTATTTGTAGAATAAGTTCTGAGGATCTAATGTCCAGCTTGTTGACTAGAGTTAATAACATGATATTGTACATTCAAAAGTCGCTGAGAGTAGATCTGGAGCATCTCACACACACATGAAAAGCTTTAACTATGTAATGTAATGGATGTGTTAATTATCTTGATCTTGGTAATCATTGCATAACGTAAATGTGTATCAAATCATCATATTGTATACTTTAAATATATACAATTATATTTGTCAATTATTCCCAATGATTCTTTAATAAAGTTTTTAAAAACCGCACATGCTATTGTAAATTGAAACTACGGAGACAAGCACAAAGCAGAAAGTAAAAATCACCTGGAATCCCAGAACTCTGAGATATCAGCCTTATTACCCTTCGTGTGGCCAGCCCTTCCTATGTGTCTTTATGCACAGACACAAGCACAATACATAAAGGAGGTCGTGTGAAACTTGCTATTTTTATTGTAGCGTGTAGAGGTCAGAAGAGGATTCTAGGAGTTAAGACATGTTTTTTTTAAATGATTTATTTTTTTGCTTCTGTGTTTCTCCTTTTTCCATCCTCTTCTCTGAATCCCCCCAACCTCCTAGTTGGGTAATTGATGCTCATGACTCAGTATCTATCATTTAATACCTTTCTCTCTGGTCATAGGATCTTATATAACACATATTTAAATGGGATTTGTAATTCTTTTACAAAGATGGGATCATATTATGTACATTTTTAGGCATGTTGCATTTTTCACAGAATAGATATTATGGAATTCCCTCCATTTAACTTGTATACATCTAACAACTCCATTTGATGGCTGCTTAACAACCACTTATGCAATCATTCTCCTATAATGGGTGACTTTGTCTTTAATTTGTTGTCATTATAAATAGCCTTGCACATAAATCTGTAGGTATTAGTCCTTTCGTTTTTGTGGAATAGATTCTCACCAGTGGGATCGCTGAGTTAAAGGATACATATCCTGTATGTTAATAATAATGTTAATAATATTAGAATAAGTTCCAAAAAAGTAAAAGCAGTTACATTTTCACCAGAATTGCATGAAAATACCCTTTTACCTTTCACCACACCAGGCATAGGTAGAATCCTTCTGAAACGTTGCCAATCTGCTAAATGGGAGCTGATATCGCATTGTGGTTTCTGTTTTCATTGCATTGTCTTTTTGTTACCATTTTGCAAGAACTCTATTATTATAGGTATTAACCTTTTATCTGATAGTTTTGTATCTTTTACATTTTTATAGAGTCCCTTTCTGCTTTTTATTTTATACTTCTTAGTTTTTCCTAAACAAGTAAAATATGAATATATATATACACACCCTTAGAATTTTTAAAATTCATATATTTCTTATTTTCAAAGCTTCAATTTATAAGGACTTTAATTTTATATACTTTTAAAGATCCAACTTTCATTTTTTTTTCATTTACATTTTTGTCCTGGCATCAAAATGTATTATTTTATTCTTTTTTTAATTTTAATTTTAATTTATTTGTTTTTATTTATTTTTAAGATTTTATTATTCGAGAGAGAGAGAGGCAGAGACACAGGCAGAGGGAGAAGCAGGCTCCATGCAGGGAGTCTGATGTGGGACTCGATCCTGGGTCTGCAGGATCACGCCCTGGGCCAAAGGCAGGCGCTCAACAGCTGAGCCACCCAGGTGTCCCAGTATTATTTTATTCTGTTCAATTTCCTGTTCAAACACTCTGACTCTTTAGCCGGAAATATTTCTACAATTTAAAGTAATTTTTTCAGCTTTAGGGTTTTTAAAAATTTCATTTTAGTATTTCTTTAGCTTTTTCTCTAATCTCTCTTTTATCCCTGCTCCCAGCACCCCATGTGTAGCCTCTTCCCAATGTCCAGCTGCCAAACTTTTGCTCCTGACCACCAAGTTGTGCATATTTTTCTCTACTGAGGGAGAAAGAACACTCCTGCAATGCCGCAGACACAGTGCTAAGAAAGCGGTAATAACAAGATCAGAGAGAGATGGTTTGCATTGATGGCTCCAGTAAGAGCTAGAATGAGAAGGGAAAGTCAAAAAGAAAGAGGTATAGAAGTCAACAACTTCAGTGCATAACAATCCTTGGGAACTTTCCACAGACTCTCCCAGGTCTGACCACCATTCAGGTAATTTAATGTCTGGCCAAATAGCAGATGAACTCTTCTGTATTATAAGCTCTTCTAGGATACCTTATTCTTAAGTTATCCTTCCTCTGAAATTGAGATATGAATAATCTTCTAAAACACCCTCCCTCGTTTCCATCTTGCTCTTTTCTTTCCCTTTCTTCCACAGAATGAGGTTTAACTGTCTTCTGCCTCCCCCGTGGACATAAAACTACAACCTCCTGGAATCATATAAAAAGAGTGATCAAACTTACCACCTGTTGCAAAAGTAATGTAAAGTGCAAAATCTTGGGCACTGTTTTCAATCTGTCAATGCAAAAAAATAAACGTACATGAATTCTTTCATATTTGACTGATTGGTCATTGTCAGATGTTTTCTAAACTAACCTGACCCAAATAATCTGTTTCCTCACTCTCAGTTTGCACTTTTAGACATGAAAACAGCTCTGCTCACTAGGGCTAAAGTAATTTCTCAAGGCTCATTTACAAAGAGATGTTATACTTAAGAAAGAATTCTTCAGAAGTGAACAACTTAATTTAGATCATATGTTGATAGGTCTTCTTCAGAAGAGTGCATTTATGTATCTGCAGTTAAATTATATCCAATACAGTTCTAGCTCAGTTTTGTGATAAAGATTACCTTAAATTTTTGGAGAAGTTGCTCTATTACTTCTTCAGTCCTCATATTACTATTTATTCTGACCTTAGTTTCTGACCCAAAGGCTGGAGTGAAAATCGATGTCTGGGAAGAAAACAAAGTTCTTAACATTACATCAAACTAACAAGAATCAATATGTTGAACCTGGCCTTCTTACCCTCTTATGTGAAAAAAAAAAAAAATCCCAAATCACCAGTTTAAAACTTTTGTTCTTTTGTGCTTGCTTTCTTTGTTGTTGGGATATTATGTATCCTTTTAAGCAGCTTTACATTGTTTGTTTCTAGAGTAAGTCGGGTAAAACATCATTTGAGGATGTTCGAAACATTTTCACTAGATAACCATCTCATTGTTCAATGTGGTTCAAGATTTTAAATTAAATTAACTATGACTAAACACAAATGCAAAGTAACATGAATAGTGTTCCAAGACTCTAGAAATGAGTTCGGTTCAGCAGACATGGAGATGGGTGGGCTCTGGGGTGGCTCAGTGGATTGTTAGATGAGCCTTTTATTGGGAAATCAGTGAGTAAATATCAAAGTGCATATATGCACAACATCTGTGTGAATAGAAATATGGGTATGGAGATAACTTTTTGAAGCAGATATATGGAGGATTTCTGGGATAAATTCTTGCTAAGTGTGAGAAAATTCAGTGTTTGTGCACATTGTGAGGCATTAATGAGTCACTCTGTGAAACATCTGACTGGTGCTTATGAGTTCCATGGAGTCCTGTAGACCCATGTGTTCATCTAGTACTAGGGCGAGAGTATGTTACATACATGATTATGTTGTTTATATGAAAAATATTTATGGAGTTTGGCAACAGCACTAGATTAAGACTCAGAGCCCTAGATCATAGAGTCTCCTAACTCCAACTTTGTTAGTTCACTTAACATTGAGGCCTTAAGAAGCCTCGAGGATTTCATTTGTAAAATAAGAGAGTGGGACTAGATGATCTCCAAGAGCCCTTCCAAAGTGCCAACATACAATGAACTTGGAATCATGTTTTTCAGAGTTTTACTTGGCCAAAACACACAATGGAATAAAATGGTTTCTTATTGCACGGGTAGAAGCATACCACAGGTCGTCAATAGTCATAACTTATGTACAAATATCATAATCTAAGTCTCTAATATGGCTGTTATTCATATCCTAACAATATTGGTGTTATCATGGGGTTCTGTGACATAAAAACACATCTTATGACTATATCGACTTAAACTCCTAGATGCCTCTTGCAGCACGTTCACCGATGGAGTGCTTTGGGGCTTGAGGGTTTGTTCTGTTTTCTGCTAGTTATTAAATTGCAGCGAATGGCATCTGTATGACATATGTGTGGTTCCAGCTTGATCTCTTTTAACCAACAAAAATGAAACTAATGTAAATTGAGTTTTTCTTTGTGCCAGACACTGTGCTCAGTGCTTAGCTCACCTCATTCCATTTAGTCCCATCAACCTGCAAAGTAGGAAGGATAAAAGAACGAAAGCTAAGAGATGGAGGTATTTTTTTTTAACTTCGGTCATCAAGAATTTGAAATCAGGGTGTCAAGCTGCAGCCGTCCAGCATTTAACCAGGATACTCTGCGGCCAACTTCTCATCAATTTCATTCTTAGCACAGGGGGGCCCCGCTGGCGGCTGTTCATTTGGAACAGTGAGGTCTTTACAGCCTTCTTTAACACCAACAACCCCCACAAGATGATGACACAGCATAATTATAAGGAATAAAAACCAGGGCAATTGGTAGTTGCACATCTATGCGGGACTGTCAATGGCTAAGGGGAAATTCTTGAGCCCGAAAAATGTTGAATTTGAACAGAGAATTCACAAGGGAGGTTTCTCCCCACCAGTCTCCAAAGGCGCACCTTGGATATGTTCCCAAGGGTAGAAGAAAGAACAAGGCAAAAAAGCTTCAGATGAATGAGTTAACATTTTGTATTAAAGGGCTTAGGATGGTACCTGGCACAGAATAAGTGCTTTTTAAGTATTTATTAAATGAATGAATAATTGCTGAAATACATGACATGAAAAACTTCAGTTCTGATCTATTTCCCACCATCAACAAAGTGAAATGTCTTACAAAAACTGTGGAAAGGAACACATAAATTTAAAACATTAAGTGAAAAATTAGAATACAAATTATATCCAAAGTATAACTACGCTTACATAAAAAAATACATCTATATGTTCAAGACCCGGAAAGGAACGCTGTGAGATGAGAAATTTGATTCATTGGAATAAAAGGTCTGTAGCTGTTTTTTTTTTCTTTATTTAAATGTTAATGTTCAAATGTACTTTGAACCATTCTCTATTGCAGCCCTTACATTATTCTAATGCCATTTGTTGATGTACTGGTTTCCTTGCCCGAGACCCGAGCTCCATGTGGGCAGAGGCATTAACTGAGCCATCTTTATAGTGCTTGGCACAGAACCAGACCCTTAGATAGGGCTCATCCATCACGTCGGCTAATACTTGGGTTCTGGAGTCAGACAAAGCTGGCTTCAAGTTCAGAGCTGCTACTTAAAAGTACTGTGACCTAAGACAAATTACTTAACTTCTGGAGCCTCAGTGAACACAGGCAGGGAAAATAATGGTACCTATTTCAAAGGATTGTTTCAGTGATTAATGAGATAATCAGAATCCAACTTAAAACAGTTTAATACCTAACACATAGTGAGTACCCAATAAATGTTAGATACACTACTACTATTTTATTACTATTTTTAATTGTAAGTTGAGTTGAGTGGTATTGTTAGGAAAACAGACATCATTTAAATGACATTAATGGAATTATGACTCACTTCATGGTTATAGAAGTGCCCATTAATAGAGGCCCTATGCTTCTGTCTCTCTTTTCTGTCCATCATTGGAGACTTCATCCTTTTTCTCACCAGGGTTGCTTCACTCATGGTTCGATAGAGCAATGGGGATTCTGGCTCTTCTTCTGCATAAGGCTTCAGAGTGCTACTGTGATAAGATAAATAATCTGGGAAGAATAAAGATTATAAGGGCCATATCATTAGCCGCCTACCTCCTTGGGTGGATTTGTATATGTATTTAATAGGAAAATATATAGCTAGGCAGTGAACTATAATGTTTTCAAACAGTAGGAAATAGTGTTCCGTTTTACTTTGGGATTTTAAAAAATTTCCTAATTAATTAGAGTATCATCCAATAGTCTTGAGATATTTTATCTTCCTCTAGCACTGGTGCTTGGATACAAATAGATTTTTATGGTATCTTCGATACCAAGAAATTAGGATTCCCCTGAGTTTATTTATTTTTTTATTTTTTATGATAGTCACACACAGAGAGAGAGAGGCAGAGACATAGGCAGAGGGAGAAGCCAGGCTCCATGCACCGGGAGCCGGACTGTGGGATTCGATCCCGGGTCTCCAGGATCGTGCCCTGGGCCAAAGGCAGGCACCAAACCACTGCACCACCCAGGGATCCCTCCCCTGAGTTTAGAGAAATGTTTTCAACAGGCTAACTAGAAGGACCTTTATATAAAAGATGCCAAGAGCCATCAAAGATAGGGGAATCTTGGAAGGAACATTATGTTAGTTATTGAATGTGGGTTTTTATGGAGACAGAAGAAAAAACTGCGTTGAGAAAGGCTTGGAAAAAATAAACATTGGAAGTTGTTGGTAGATTAATAAGATAATGTTGACGAGAAAAGTCTGAAATCAGCTTTGTAATAGGACGACCCCAGAAACATAAACTCTGCCCCCAGCCTCAGTCACCAGCTCCTCCCTTCTTGGTTCCCCATATCTATGTAAGATACACAATATCATGGCTGACACTTAGCAGAGTCTCAGTAAATGGTAGCTACTAATATTACTACCTTCACATCATCACTGTGGCTACCGATGTCACGTGTCATAGGAGCTGCCATTTACCATTGGTTTGTGTGAGTTCGATATGAACTTATTTGATGTTTAAGTTGATTTCTCTTTTTAAAAGAAATGGTTGAAATGACTCTATCAAATATACTGATTTCAGTATATCTGCCTCTTTTTTGGGGGAAATGGTGTTATGTAAAGACTTATTAACTAACTAAAACATTCACCTTCTAAAAAGATGTAGAATTCAGTCTGAGGGGATTGGTCTAACATAAAAAACTACTGAGTATAATAAATGATCCTAATCCCTAGGGAAAATACTGAAGAATTTTACATATACAGATTTATTCAATTCATTAGCTTTCCCTAATCTAATAAATCTAAGTGAGTTGGTGTAATTTTGAAAATAGCTGTAGGGCGCCTGAGTGGTGCAGTTGGTTGAGCATCTGATTCTTGGTTTCCACTCAGGTCATGATCTAGAGTCATGAGGTGGAGCCCTGTGTGGGGCACTGTGATCAGTGGGATGTCTCCTCGACATCTTTCTCTCCTTCTTTCTCTCCCTCTGCCCCTCCCCATCATGCTCTCTCTCTCAAATAAATAAATAAATCTTGAAAAATAAATAAAAATCATCATATTTTTATATAGTAAAGTTCTTAAATATCATATGAGCATTGTAGTGACTTAATATGATCCTAAGAGTTTTTTTTAATATAAAAGTTTTATTAAATAGTGGTGCGCAAAATGCTAAATATCAGAGAAACTTTTAGGATTCATGCTTTACATTAAAAAAGAGGTCTCTCCATTAATAAGAGTTTGATACTTACCTCCTTGGGAAACTGTTGCTTCAGGCTCTGGAATCTGGGTCCTATCCAGATCACTAATATGGTAAAGATCGTCAAACTCCCCCCAGCGTGTCATTCCCCTGAAAAGTAGTGAATCATGTAAATTACATCAGTTCTATTCATAATGGTTTTCAGATTTATAGCATTAATATAGCATGGAGAGCCTCCACAGGTAGGCATAGTCCAAATTATAATGATTTCATTTATTAAAATTCTATTTACACCAGGATGGTCATCGTGTGCTTTATATACTTCTGTCCTCACTTGAAGCAAAATTGACAATTCAGTTATACCCTGAAACACAAGATCGTACAGCTTCTGTAAAATGTGTATGCAAATGGAATTAGGAGAAACCAAAATAATCCATTGTTCACACAGATATCTCGCAATGCTCTTAGGAGAGTTAAGATATAAAAGTGTTCCTTCTTCCAACAGGCTTTGAGTTCCCATTGTATTCAAAGCATTTTTAGGTAGAATGGCTCTCAGTAAGATGTGGTGCTTATCTTTAAGGCTCTTTACTACTGTGAATGCAATTTACGAAGGAGGAAAGTATATGAGAAACTTTTTTCCTAAAACATTATGATTTATATACAGGATACTAACAATCTTCAATGCATCTTAGTGATTAGAATACATAAAACTGGGCAACTACTTATTTTTACCAGCTGGGCTGAGTCACTTTTACTTTATTTATCTAGTGACTTATCTTCTCTGTGCCTTCTCCCGTGTCCTTATCTATAAAATGGGGATGTTAATTATAGGAGGTTGGATAGGGTTGCTGAGAAGATTAAATGAGTTATTTTGTGTAAAATTCTTCAAACAGTGCCTGATATGCACAGTAAACTTGCAATATGTGTTAAAAGTTATCAAAATCATCCTCATTTTCATTGTCATCCTCATCATGATCACCTGTATCCGTTTCATGATAGGCAAGGAACCACTAGGGAGCTAAGATATTCCTGAGTCTCTCTAGTTTAATGGATACTTTTATTACTCGGACTGGTTTTATTCTTACTAAAAATCTCTAGCATAAAGACAAAAACCGGTAAGTGGTGGCATATACTCTATCCAAATGTAGCATTTGTAGCACTAATTCTATCCAAATTCCACTGGTGGCAACAATAACAAAAAAATGCTTATTAAGACTAGTGGTGGTGAACATGACAAACGTGATTTTTCCCCCTTGATCTTTGAATTCTTTTGGTGTCTTTTTGCGACCTTTATATCATTTGAGCTTAATAATGTAAATAAGGATCTAAGGGATCCCTGGGTGGCGCAGCGGTTTAGCGCCTGCCTTTGGCCCAGGGCGCGATCCTGGAGACCCAGGATCGAATCCCACGTCGGGCTCCCAGTGCATGGAGCCTGCTTCTCTCTCTGCCTGTGTCTCTGCCTCTCTCTCTCTCTCTCTCTCTCACTGTGTGCCTATCATAAATAAAAAATAAAATAAAAATTAAAAAAAAATTTAAAAAAGGATCTAAATAACGTCTTAGTGTAAATAAGATAATTCTAATGTTTTTGTTAGTTAATTTTTTCATAAGCCTTACTCTCCAGAATATAGATAGTTGAGTGTCAGAAAAGTCCAACAACTATAAGTAATAATGAACTCAAAGGAGACCTATTCAGATCCTGACTCAGAATCAAGTTATTCTTAAGGTAGACAAAACTACCCATCTTCCCTAATCTACAAGAGATTAATTATCACAAGGAGGCAGATGTTATTATCATAGAAAGAGAGTTAGCAATGGGGAAGGCTCAATACCAATGAAAAGCAGAAACTCAAATGGGAAGGCAGCCTAATGCTATTTCACATGGGGGAAGATGAGAGTGCCCAGGAGTGCCCAATCAGTATTGTATAAATCCTCGGTTATCTCGGCAGACTTGGCACTTGTCCTCACTTCCTTATGGTTCAGTGGTATCACGGGGAACAAACATGGCTCAGTATATGAATCTTTGGCCCTTCCTCCTCTCTACCCATCATAGTAGAAAGCACCAGTTTTGAGCTCTGGATTGTGTAATTCGAAGAATCACCCACGTACAACTGTGCACAGGACTACACTTGAGGACAGTTACCCAGAGCTGTTCAAAGAAACTGGATGGAACTTAATGCAATATCAAATAGCTTAACTTGCCCAAGCATGGGACTGTTAGCATTGCTCTGACCATGCTTCACCATATATACTATCAGTAAATTTAAATCGTGGGGAACTTTTCTGACGAGCTGCAAAATAAAAAGGAAGTAGTAATTTGATAGACAAATGGAATGTGGTCATTTTTCTACCTGTGTTGTAAGAAAAAAACCACACTATGAATGTTATTCAAATGTACACTTGTCCAGCTTCTGTTGTTTATGTCATTCTGTCACGACCTGTATAAAATGTGCAAACACAGATTTTAGAAAGATTAAAGACTGAAATCAAAACTTGTGCAAGCAAATGTAATCTCAGTAAGGCTTGGGTTTTTTTTAAAAAAAATGTTTTGAAAGATTTTCGAAACAAAGGACTTGGACCATATATGAAAGATCAAAGTACTGCCCAAAGAATTGTTTCCATAAAGGGCCACAAGTGGTCACAGTTCAAACAGACTGATTTATATTTAAGCTTCTACCACTCCCTTTAAGCTGACTCAGGGTGACTCATTTGGAAGATCATTAAAGCAAATTAGCATGACAAACTGATGATTGTCTCCATGGGTGAACAGAAAGACAAGATTGCAGCCCTTCCTGCAGCTGAGTACACAACTTCCTTGTCTTTTGCTCCACATCCACCCACTGAAGATACCACATCTGTGACCCTGTGGGAGCCGAGGTACAAGTTCTGCACCAAGGAACCCTTATGAGAAAGGGGACTTGAGAAGTGAGAGTGAGGGAATAGGCTCTTTCTTCATTGGATTTCCTTCAAAGCTCAGAATTCAAGTGAATGCCATCTTAAGGGTGGTAACCAGAATGACAATGTCTAGAATTGGACTGAAACAAAGAATAGGACCCTCAGGTGGCCAAGCACCCCACTAGGGAACCAGAGGCCAAGGAACAGCCATTCCAAATCATGCTGTCCCTTCCTGCTGAGTGTTCAGCTGGTTTCCAGGAAGGATTCTTGCCTAGTTAACCACAACTGAATCTAACTTTGCTCTTGAGTGTGAGAGGGTAGGACCTCTTTCTGATAATTCCTAACCTTCAGTAAGATCTGATACACCACAAGTGTGCCCTTTGCTTCGTTCGAATGCTCTAGTAAGTCTCACTACTGTGGTCAAGGGCAGGCAGAGTTCTCTAGGGAATTCTTTCTCAACTCTAAACTAAAGGAGATAGTTCCTGTTCGGTTCACAGCAATGGTCTTTCTGATAAATAATTAAAAATGCAGTTGGTGTCCATGGAAGGCATGTCATGAGAATATTAAATTTAACCTGCCACAGTGTACGGAGAGGCATCAATATTACTTTGTCCACCTGGTCTCTTGAAAGTTATGCCCAAATTGAGGATTTTTAGGAGCAAGTGTTTTGAATTTTAATTTGAAAACTCCAAAATACCTTGGGGTAGCTATTTTTAAAAAGGTTTCATGTGATAATACAAGTACCTTACTGCATCTCCTTGACATCTTCCCTTAATGTTCCATACTTATTAAGTTTTCATGACTCAAATAATTAAAATGTATCAAAAGCAGCTGGCTGCTCAGAGAACTTTGCAATGAGTTTTTAGGCAATATGAATAATGATAGCTAATTCTGCCAAATTCATGTCTTGTACAGTGATCTAAGAGCAGAGCCCAGGGGTAATTTCTCCTCTTACAGGATGCTCCTAGTCATTTAGAATCATCAGCCCATCAGTCATCTGGTACCTGAAGATGAGGCATTCAGGGCTTCATCAGAGCCTAAGTCTGTGGTCTCCCTTCTGTTCTTGCATAGACACAGGACCCTTTCCCTGCTGGCAACCCTTAGCCTGGATGGGAGACTAGTCAGAATGGTAGATGGAGACAGTTTTCACAACAGAGCATAGGTTAATGTAACTACCAGGCTTGTGGGGACTTAATTCAAAACTGTATTTTGAGTCTCTTCTTCATGCCAGCACCACCATAACAGATGAATAAAGTGTGTTCATAGCCCGAGAAAGCCCTCGGGCCAGAGGAGGAGATAGGGGCATAAAAAACCAATTGATGGTGCATTTTAAAAGTGATTCTAAAAAAAAATAAATAAATAAATAAATAAAAGTGATTCTAGAAAAGTTGTCAATGCCCCTGGTGCAGACAGAAGGGTCAGAAAAGACTTTCTGGAGAATGTGTTACCTGACCAGAATCTTAAAAGATTGATTGAAGGGAGTGAGGCAAATGGATGTTGAAAAGCAGGTAGACTTTCCAGGAGTCAGGAAAGTAAGAGACTGCATGGTACCTGTAGGGAATTACAAAATGTTCAGAACTGCTGGAGCATCGTGTTTGAGAGAATTGGCAAGGTGCAAATAAATCACAGTGGGGCATCAGTGTTCTTTCCATAGGAAAAATGGGGCTTCCTTCAAGGTGATATTGGGTTTTCCTTGCCTATGGCCAAAGATCAGATTGAGGAAAAGGTCCTGGGCTCTCTCTTCATCCTCTCTTCCTAGAACTCCAGCCCATCTAGTTATATATAGATGGCAGGATGAGTGAGGACAAACCTTGGTGCCTCTATATACGTAGTAGGGAGACAAGCTGGAAAGTTGAGGATTAAAAAGGAGGGAAGGTAGAGAAGAAGAGAAAAAGAAAAAAAATTACATGTATGATTCTCCCTGGGAATATTCGTTTTTCTAAAAATTGCAAAGGATAAAGAAAAAAATCAGCCCAGCCTTTGTATTTGGGGTTCTGATGCATAAACCCACGCAGAGAACGGTCTTGTGCAGTTACGAGCTTCACGTGCATTTTGTTGTGCCCTGTTGCACGGGATCAGGACAATTAGGTGGAGCATCATTAAATCTGCTTTCCAGAAGTCTCCCCTCAGGAAGAGCCCTCTGTTCCAAGGAAAGGAGAAATTCAAATTTTCTCTCCCCTTTTGGTGTCCAGGTCAGGGCTAATGGAATCTTGCCTTTACATTTTGTCTTTTCTAACAAAGGAACGCAGCCTTCAGGAGAGAAGCAACACAGCAGACAGGCAGACCTGAGGTCCAGTCCGGTTCTGCTACATGGTATTTGGAGATTTTGCACAAATTGCCTAACCTCTCGGAGCCCCCGGTTCTGAACACCTACTTCACAGAGTTGCTGGGGATCAGATGAGATTGTGTTATAAGCATTAGCGCTCCCATCTCTAAGAATCCACACAAGAAAGGTATGTAAATATGAGGATGCTCCACTAAGGAGTTAAAACACGAAAGGCAGCTTACCTTTTGGAAAAGACATCTGGTGATCTCAACATAGTGAAAGAAGGGATTTGCTTCTCATCTTGGATTTTCAGTTGTATAGGCCGTTTTACTCCCCAGGAAATGTCCAACATTCCTTCAACAATTAGTTCGCCCTCTTCTGTCTGGGGAAGAAACCAATCATCTCATACATGGTTTTTGTGTCATTTATAGAAGGTAAATCTTTTAACTGAAAATGTAGAAATCAGGTCTGTAAGGCATCTTAATAAATAAATTCCCCAGTGGGATTGTTTGGCTTTTCAATTTATCCTCAAAATAATTCATTTTTGGAAACACCTATAATCAACAAAGTAAGTCATGATGGTAATGACATGCCCACCAGAGGGCATAGCATGTTCAAATGCAAAATAATTCATTTTTGGAAACACCTATAATCAACAAAGTAAGTCATAATGGTAATGACATGCCCACCAGAGGGCATAGCATGTTCAAATGCTTTCTGAACTCCATGATTCTTCACTGAACTGGAAGTTTAATTCTGTTATCTTCAGATTAAAGCAGAAGTAAGCACTCTAACTAAACTAGAAATCAGAGGAACAGCTCTTCAGAGACTTAGTGGCTGTTTCCTCATTTCTGAGCAACAAATTTTAGCTCAAGGAATTATTATGCAGAATGAGGGAAAAATATATGAAAACACAGTATAAATTGTATAACAGAAATTCTTTATTTGAAAAAATCAAAAACATTTGACTACCTTTTAAGTTGAAAATACAACATAGGAAGGAAATTCCATGCAAGCATGGGTTATAGACATTTATTTATTCTGTGGATGTAAATATTAGTACCAAAGCATATTTCCATAAAATTTATTTTCTAATCAATGTTTCCCTTCTCTATGTAAAAGCCTTTCTGTTATTAGGGTAATGTATTGTCATTATGGAAATTTCAAAAAATATAGAAACTAAGGAGAGTCATATTCCAACCATCCAATAAGTACTACGACATCCAATCAATTATTAGAGAATGTAAATGACTCGATTTTTATTTGGGAGTGTAATGAAAACTCCAGACTCTGGAATCAGACCGAACCGTGTTTGAACCCTGGATCTGCCACTTCCCAGCTGTGTGACTTTGGATGAGATGCTGGACACCCTTAAACCTGATGCTTCTGAAGAATGGACATCACAATAACCCCTAATTCATAGGGCCTGACAGTTAATAAGTGCTCAATAATATTATTGCTTATTATTTCTTTGGCTGACAGAAACAAAGTTGTGTTCTTTCTCCCACTTTTGAGGTCATGTTTCAGATTACTGAGAAGTCAGGTTACCAATCAGTTGTTTTCAACAACCAAACATAATTTGGTCTCTGGAAGGGCAGTACATGACGCAGGTCCTACATTTTAGTTATTGCTGTATAGCATCCCTTCTTTGCTTAATTACACTTCAATTAATCCCTTACAGCAAAAATTCAAAGAGTAACTGCTCTTCTGAGATTACCTAATTCTTGCTTTCAAGAAAAAATACTCCAATTGCTATCAGACAATGTAAGGTTTTCTCATGTAAGGAATATCAGAATACTCTCTAATTGCACAGTGTCTATTTTTTTATTTTTATTTTTATTTGTATTTTTATTTTTTACAAAGTGTCTCTTTAGAGGTCAACTAAATAAATTATCACAGAAGTCTTGTTTATACTTATTTAATCTTGTTGTCTAAATCCTTAGGCCTCTTTTCTTTCAGATGTACACCAGTATCCTTGGTGATCTCAAGGATCCTTAAATGCTATCTCTAAACTAATAGCTTCCAACTTTATATTTCTAGCCCAAACCTTCCCACTGAACTCCAGCCATCCAATTGCCTACCTTCCATCAAACTTAGTGTGTTCCTAATTACCTCTTGGTCTTTCTCCCATGAATATTTTCCTCCCCAACTCTTCCATCTTGGTAAATAACACCCTTATCCTTCCAGTTGCTCAGGCCAGGAATTTTAGAGCCACCTTTAATCTTTCTTTTGTTCTCAACACCCAACTCATTAGCAAATCCTATTAGCTCCACCTTAAAAATATATCCCTAATGTGACCACACTCACTGTATCCACTACCATGATTTTGGTCCATGCCATTGCCAATGTTTGCTGGGATTATTGTAAGAATTTTCTTTCTCATTCTTCTCTTGTCCTTTCCTATACTCTGCATAGCTAGGGAGATCCATTTATTTATTTATTTATTTATTTATTTATTTATTTATTTTTAATTTTATTAATAATTGGGAGATTCTTTTAAAATGAATCCTTTTAGGTAATGTCACTGTTCTACTCAAAACTTCCCTGTGGTTTTCCATCTCATTGCACATACATGCTAAGGTCTTCACAATGATCTACAAGACCCACAAACTCTGGTGCTTTCCCTTCACAGTTATGTCTCCAGCTGCAATGGCTACTAATTCCCCTTTCTCACAAGATTCCTGCTCTCCTGACTTCCCTGCTCTCCTTCAATTACACTAGTCAGGCTCCGTCCCCTTATTCAGGCTGTCTCCGCCTGGAATGTGCATCCCACAGACTTCTGCAAGGTTTGCTTCTTCACATCTCTCAGAGTCTCTGATTGAATGCTCCTCTTCCCTCACCCCACTGAGATCCCTGAGCCCTCTTCCCTGCTTTACTATTGCCCACCACCTTTATTACCATTTGATATATTGTATATTTTGTTTCTTATCTGTCTGCTATAATGTAAGCAGCATAAAGGCATTCTGTCCAATTTCTTCATTGCTTTATCTGCAGCTTCTAGAATGGTGTCTTGCACACAGGAGACAATCAGTATTTGCTCAATTAGGGGCACCTGGGTAGCTCAATTGGTTAGGCAGACTCTGCCTTCAGCTCAGGTCATGATCCCAGGGTCCAGGGATCGAGCCCCACATCGGGCTCTCTGCTCAACAGGGGTCTGCTTCTCCCTCTCCCTCTGCCTGCTGCCCTGCCTACTTGCGCACCCTCTCTCTGTTAAGTAAATAGATAAATTTTTTAAAAAATATATTAGCTTAATTAATCAGAGATTAAGAAAGCTGCATTTTATCCTCCATACTGCCCCTTTTAACAGTGTTTGTTATTGTAACCAAGGATATTTTGAAAATTCTGAATTCTAACTTTATTGACCAGTGAGTAAAGATGGAAAGATTAAACAATTTGATAGTCTCACTGTGCACTTTATTCATGTATTTTAAAAAATTAAATGACTTTTGTATTATAAATTGAACACTGTTCCTAGAATTGGAAAGAATATGGCTCAAATTATATGTTCATAACATCAAAATTCAAATATTTTCCTAAAGGAAAAAACTTAACATTATGAACTTTACAGAAACTTGAAGCAAAATATAAACAATCTTTTTTAAAGTTTTGGTCTTTTCTTAAATTTTCTTTACAGTTATATACATTAGAGATCTTAGATATAGGACAATATTGAAATAATTTAAAATTATGCCCATTTCTTCATAAAGAGATTAGTTACTTCCTTCTCCTATCTATCACATTTGGGAAGGTAACAAATATTCAGTTGAATGAAATCATTTAACCTCACTAGTAAAGACCAGAGTAGTTTGCAAGTTTCCTTCTAAAGCAATTTTAAGCCAAATTGCACTGGCCTAAAGTCAATGCTGTACCATCAGATTTGAAGATTTAAATCAGAGGTAGAAATGTCTAATGTTCCCTGGGACCAGGAAGATATCGTAAAGATGTGAAGTTAGCTCCATTAGAACACAAGACTGAGTGGAGAGGCTTGTGGGAAACAGGATTACTAGGAGACGAAGAGGAAGAAATGAAAAATCGAAGCCCGGATTGTACAACAGCCTGCACTCCCAACAATTTGCACTCCCAAAAAATGCTTTGTAGCGTCAGGACTTTTCTGAATTGTTTCTTTCACATTTTAAAATTTGTTGTTATAACGTAGTACACATCCATTGGAATTTAACTGATTCATCTTAGCAACCAAATCAAACTATGTTACAGACTATGCCATATTTCTTTGAGCTATCTCTCATTGGGATAGACTGAAGATATCTTCAAATTCTCTCCATTACAAATAATGTCACCATGGGATGACACGACCTTCTCTATATGTTCTAGTACATTTGGCAAAAAGTATTATGATAGATTTCTGGTGGACTTGCTGTTCAAAAGATACTTATACACTTTTAAAAATAGAAAGTAAATAGGTCATTAAAATTATTTTTAAATACTTTCCTGTCCCCAATACTGCTTAAGAAGTCACATGTTCCAGGACTAGGATTTTGTGATTTGGTCTAAAAATGAAAATCATGATCAAGTCAAAGATTTGCCAGTTTTTCCAGACCACTTGTGCCGCTAGATTATGGACTCGAACTCATCCTGAATCCTCCATACCTTTATGGAATTTCTTCCTGTGAATCAAACTGTATTGCATTTCTTTGATGGGCTTACCTGTCCATATAAAATATGCAGATTTTTCTGGTTCCCATAAAAAATATTATAGTTCTTCAATAAAGAATTAAGTTGTTCCCTAAAAAAAATTACATTTGGTTATAATGAGGCTCTCTAACAGTAAAAGGCAGAAATAGTGCATTTAGTTCGTACAGGTACGATATAGAAATGGTTCAATGGAATCTTTACGGTGCTGTCATTTTCACTTAATGTGGGCCATTGAAAACAGAAGTCTTTTGGGGACAGCAACAAATATTGGTCATAAATAAATAATGAAAGAAGGTAAAATGACTGAGGGCAAAGTTGTGGGAGTCTGTTCTGTGACAGGAGACGGCCACCAAACAGGGATTTGGTATCACATTTCTTCTTGGTTTTCCAACATTAATCAGCCTCAGTTAAGCATCTAGTATGTGCCTGACACTGTGTTTCCTACCTGGGGTATAGTAACAGTTCAGAAATGGCCACTGCTTCTGAGTTACTTTTCCTTTGTGACAGGTAGGCTCTGGCAGTAGGAATACTGGTTACTGCCCCTCCTCTGTCCTTTCCCCGGTGCGCCCATAGCCTAAGATCCTTGCCTTCCCTAGCTAACCTACTGGTCCATCTTTCACCTGGATTACTGCAACAGTCTCCTAAAAGCCTCCCTGTATCTCTAGCCTGTTGTAATAGCAGGTGTTATTTTAATGCAAACCTGATCATTTCTCTCCTCAGCTCCAAATTCTCCAATATCTTTTCATTATTTGGACTAAAAGCCAACATGCTTCCAGTGACTTAAAAGGCCAGATGTGAGCTGGTCTTCTGTTTCCCTTTGATCTCATTTCCTTCCATTCTTTCCTTCACTCACTACACTTTAACCACTGGCCTCCTTGATATTCCTTTAATATGTCAGGCACGTTCTCACCTCAGGGCCTTTGCACTGATCCCTATGTCCAGAAAGACCTCCATCCCCATCCCCCACGCTGTCACGCTTTCACACATTTTCTTTAACTCCTTACCCAGAATTCACCTTCTCAAGAAGTCCTTCCTGACCACTCAATCTAAAGCGCTGCTTTCTCCCAACATTCATATTCTGCTTTCTTACCTCTGCCCGTTCTTCACCTCTAACCTTGTGCATACTTATTTGTCTTGTATTTGGTCTCTCTCACCAGACCATAGCTCCGCGAGAATAAACGTGCTTGTATGTTTTGTTTGCACTATATTCTATCTGCCTGGAGAAGTGTGTACCCTGCCAAAGAAGCTTTTGAAGGTGATTTTTTTGTGTACCTGATGAAACATTGGTCGCTGGTCATAAAACAGCCTGTAATGTGTAGATCTGACTTGTTGGCCCTGAAGACACAAGGACATGAAGAGGGACTGTCAAGATGATCGCCCATATCTGGTTCAAACTGGTTCAAACTGCGGCTTCTAATAGCGAATGGCCATGCACTCATGCATTCACACAGTTGAACCTGAGGACAGGTGAGAGTGTGGACAACAGACACTGCCTACCGTGAACTTGGGGGGGGGGGATCAAATGTGAAGAGTGTGAGGAACTTACCAGGCAGAGATAACTTTCACAAGGACATGGAGCTATTTCTATAGTTTTTGTGGAGAAAGCTGAGTGTCAGGATCTAAGAGTTGAACATGTAAATGGAGAGTGGTGCGCAGTGAGCTAAAGAAGCAGGCAGGAACCTTGTGAACCATTTTAACAAGCTTAAAGTTCACCCCGCAGGCAGGAGGCAGCTACTGAACAAAGTAGCTTTCTTTCTAGGCAAAAGAAAGACATGATGCTAAGGGCCACTAGGGGACTGACAAGACACAGATTTTAGGACAAGATGGAAGCAGAGAGAGGAGGGTGGGACTCCTGCAACAGTACTGAGATGAGGCGCAGGGGCAAGGCTGTGCACCATGGAAAGATGCTCAAGGGTCCTGCATGTACAGAAAGGAGTGAAGTCTCAAAGGGACTTAAAATACGTATAGGGATTACATGATTCAGATACATCTGAAGGTAATCACAAAGCGTCATCTAGGCAGTCAGGAAAGGGGACAGTGATTTAATATACAACGTGCCCTGTCAATGCTTATTGTAACAGATTTCTTGGATCCACTTAAATGTTATATATGCACCTTCCTCCCCCCCAAAAAGGAAACAAACATCTGTGCCCCTGTGCTCTCAGCCACCAAGATGTTCCTCACCCAGCCTAGATCAGACCGCTAAGCAGCTATTCAGCCGCCCTAACAAAACTATAAAATGGATAATAAGCAATGGATTTCACATCCAATCTTCTCAGTCCACAAATCTGTGATGTCCGGGAGCCACAAGGATACCCAAGAAGTAGACATAGGTTCAAAGACCCCACACACTCTGTTTGATACATAACAAAAGGATTTTCTGAGAGCTTCTTTTTTGGAACATGAAATGCTGCATGTGATATACAACAAGATTTGAAAAAATCAAACAGTATATAATATGGATAGTGTTTTAAAGATGTATTTACTTATTTGAGAGAGAGAGAGAGAGAGAGAGAGAGAATGCACTAGTGTGGAGGAGGGACAGAAGCAGAGGGAGAAGCAGATTCCCTACTGGGCAGGGAGCCCAAGTGGGGGGGGGCTCTATCCCAGACCCCGAGCTCAGGACCTGAGCTGAAGGGGCAGACACTTACCTGAGTGAGCCACCCAGGTGCCCCCATATGGACAGTGTTTTTAGAAAACTGAGGAATGGCAAACTTCCGTGCAAACTGGACTACCCAAATGAAGGGATAGAATAATAAGCTTCCCGGGACAGAAGCTGGCCCCGTGCACCGGCAGGGCGCAGATCAGATCCTGGCAGCAGCTGACGGCCGAGAGTTGCCCGCGGCTCGGGGAGGGTGCTAGCCGGAGAGACGCTGCATGGGGAAGGATGCAGAGGAGGGCTCCGGGCTTCTGTTCCTTTAAGGCTCCCAGCTTGGTTTTATGAGCAATATTAGATCCAGAGCTCACTGTAAAATGCTTAGGCGTACTTTGTACTTTGTGGCCTGAATTGCAGCTGCTCAGCAGATGGGAATTACCCACACACTGACGTCTGCCGTGAATAATGGACCTAGCAAGAGAGGAGTTCCTCAATCTTATCATGCTACTTAGCTGGCCGGAAGAAACAATTTTTATTTGATCTTGTAAAACTGTAATAGTCATGGGCATGGGACGGCATGATGGATGGAATGGAGTTAGCCTTGCAGCCACAGACGGATGGATGTCAGATATTAGTTGTAGCAAGAGGTCTGGCTCCTGCGGTAGTGGCGATTTGCAGTGTGATTAAATGGATATCCTAACCCTTCCCCAGAAACCAAAAACCTTGTCCCCCTCTTTGCTAAGTGCTTCTTACAGTTTGGACCCAATAAAGGCAAACCAGCAATACCGTTGCACAGGGGAACCCAGTACAAACTCGCGAGGCGGCCTTAGGATGCGAAATAAACCAGAGAAAAATACAACCGGGCTAAGGCACGGCGGGGGCAGCTCTGGCCACGGTGGTGCCTCCCAGGGGCGCGGGGACCTGCTGGACCCGCCAGGCCCCAGCCCAGCCGCCGCTGAACCGCATCGTGACAGCAGCATCAGGAATGGCCTGAGGTCCACAGCTGCGTGCTTCGGAGCAGGAACCCACGACGCCTGAGAGAACATCCCCAAAGAGATGAAAACCTGAGACAGGATACAAATGCTAAGTTGCCGTGTCCTACATTCAGTTCTCCGCTCAACACACGTGGATTTTTTTCACGATGTTACATTTTAGCATCGAGATCAACAATTTCATGTCAGGTTAAAAACCTGAATTTAAGGGGCACCCCGGTGGCCCAGTGGTTTAGCACCTGCCTTCGGCCCAGGGCGTGACCCCAGGGTCCCGGGATCGAGGCCCAGGTCGGGCTCCCTCTGCCTGTGTCTCTGCCTCTCTCTCTCTCTGTGTCTCTCATGAATAAATAAATAAAATCTTAAAAAAAAAAACTGACTTTAAAATGTAATATGTTTTTAATAAAATAACTATGAATTAAACATGTGAAGGCGACCCAGCTGGGACTCTTTGCTGGGAATCCAGATTGTGATTTATTTTAGGAGTTGTAGTTCTGTCTATTTCCCAAACTTTATACAGTAAGTGCATAATACGATTATTATGATGTCATAGATTTACTTCCACAAAAACATAAACTCCTGTAAGTTTTTGGAATGGTGGAAACAGGAAATAGGACACCAGAAAACAGTAAGTAGAGCCTTATCATTAAGCCATTTGCCAAGACAAACCATCATATCATATTCCTGACGTCTGCGTGATGCCCGCAAGCAGTAGCAGAGTTCTCTCAACTCACTTTATCCTTCATTACTGCCAGCTTGAATCCTGGAATTAAAATGGGAAACTTCTAGAGTGTCTGTACCAGTTCACATTCCCACCAACAGTGCAAGAGGATTCCCCTTTCTCCACAGCCACTCTGGAAAACTGTGTGGAGGTTCCTCAAAGAGTTAAAAATAGACCTGCCCTACGACCCCGCAATTGCACTGTTGGGGATTTACCCCAAAGATACAGATGCAATGAAACGCCGGGACACCTGCACCCCGATGTTTCTAGCAGCAGTGTCCACAATAGCCAAACTGTGGAAGGAGCCTCGGTGTCCATCGAAAGATGAATGGATAAAGAAGCTGTGGTCTATGTATACAATGGAATATTCCTCAGCCATTAGAAAAGACAAATACCCACCATTTGCCTCCACGTGGATGGACCTGGAGGGTATTATGCTGAGTGAAGTAAGTCAATCGGAGAAGGACAAAAATTATATGGTCTCATTCATTTGGGGAATATAAAAAATAGTGAAAGAGATTAAAGGGGAAAGGAGAGAAAATGAGTAAAAATATCAGTGAGGGAGACAGAACATGAGAGACTCCTAACTCTGGAAAGCGAACAAGGGGTAATGGAAAGGGAGGAGGGCAGGGGGTTGAGGTGACTGGGTGACGGGCACTGAGGGGGACACTTGGCGGGATGAGCCCTGGGTGTTATGCTATATGCTGGCAAATTGAACTCCAATAAAATATATATATATACACATATATATATAATTTTTTTTTAAAAAAAAGGCAAACTTCTGCAGCTGCTCTTCTGTAAGCCAGTACAGCTTCGGGTTGTTTTGCTTTTGGCTTCCTCTCCAGGCTCAAATGAAGAAAGACTACCCTTCAACCTTTGCATAGAGACCTTTCTCAGCTTGCAAAGTAGGTTATTCACATTTCCATTGCAAATGAAAGGATTTGGTTCCACAGTTTGAAAACAGCCCAGTTGGGAGGAGGAGGGCTGTCTTGACTGCAGTAAAAATGCAAGCCCTAAATGATCAAGAAGCTCCGAATTTGCCCCCTCTCCTGACTTCCTTTGAAGGCTGTTGCCCTTTTTGAAAAGGAAGGGTTTCAGGGTGCCCGGGGGTCAGTTGGTGGGGCGTCTGCCTTCAGCTTGGGACATGATGGCAGGACCCTGAGATGGAGCCCAGAGTTGGGCTCCCTGCTCAGCGTGAAGTCTGCTTCTCCCTCTCCCTCTGCAGTCCCCCTGCTTGTGCTCTCTCTCTCTCTCTCTCTGTCAAATAAAGGGATAAAACCTTGAAAAGAAAAGAAAAGGAATGATTTCTAACATTTCTAGTAATTCTGCTAACGTATCCATAATCATTGCTCGTGGTCAGGTGACAGTGCCTGTGATTTGTTTGCTTTGTTCTTCCAAACAGTTCTATCCTAAGACCCAACTCCCTCTTCACTGCTGACAACCAATAATAAAAAGGATGTGGGAGTTGCATGAACTCCACAAGAAATCTAATCAATAAGGAATCAATAAGGTGGTGCATAACCAGACTTGCCTCTCCTCCACCACAATCAACCCTCAGCTGCTTTTGGCCATTTTGGACTTTTGTATTTTCCAGGCATTTATCTTTTGCCGATGACCCCTGTAAAAAGTGGGCCAGAGCCATGAGTGGATAGAATTGTCAGCTTCTCTCGGGTCCTCAACCCCTAGAATTCAGATAACAGCAAAAGGATGAAAAACTAAAGGATAATTTTGTAGTATTAAAAAGAAACTTGAAGCGATGGCTAATTGGTGGATACAAAACAAAAACCCCCCAAGTATTTTCTCGATGATGAACTCTACCACTGGAGAGAAGGGCTTTAGCTGCACAGAACCATGTCACTAGATGTTGATAAGACATAAAAGAAGGGATTAAAAAAAAGGGGGGGGAGAAGCAAAGGAGTACATCCCTTGTTAAAAGGCCAGTGCTTCTGAAGAAAACAGGCATGTGTGCTCTAGATCTGACATCTGATTTTTAAGAGAATCTCTTTATAAGGGTAACTCTCAGTATTTGATATTTTAACAAGTTACGTGTTTTCCAACAACCTCAGATGAGGGAAGATATTTATCTATTCCCTTTTCCTCTATGCTTGGGTTTTTAAAGACTTTTATGAAAAAGCTTTAAAAAATCCACAACCTGTTATTCCGGTTGGCAGTGGCAATGAGCCTGCTTCCACACCAGCCCCTGTTTTCTGTTATCACGTGCAACGCTGAATTCCTAGGGGCAGCCCGAGCAGTTCGCGGACAGGGAAGAAAGAATGAAGGAAGTCATATGCCCTATAATCTTCTTCTCTGGCCTGAAACACAGGAAGATATGGTCTCTGCTTCACAGCCCTAATACTACTGACAAACCAACACTGATTTTTGTATTTCTATTCCAAGCCCAAAGTAAGGACTTGAAACTACCACTTTGATGAAATAGTCTGTTTTCTTGTTGCAGCAGAGTGTATTGGAGAGAACAGTACTGATTCGTGAATCGTGTGAGGGCTGTGAACCAGGAAACTGTTCACCTGTTTGCTTTCTTCCCAGAGCCTGCCCACATTCCTCTGCTCTGGGCCCCTTTTCATCTCAAAGCAGCAATGACCATTTGCTGCAGCCTTGCTCTGACACAGACTCCTCGTAGAGCTCCCCTCCTCTCCCCTATTTAAAGACTCTTGCGATGACATCGGGCCCATCTAGGTAATCTCTCTATATTAAGATCAGTCAATTAGTAATCTGAGTTACTTTTTGCCACGCAACGTAAAAATATTCACAGCTTCAGGGGATTAGGATGTAGTCATCTCTGGGAGCTGTTATTATGTCTATCACGAGATTTAAAAGCGACTCCTATCCCAGCATTGCTGAACACCCGGGGGGCAGCTTGTTAGAAATTAAAATCTGTATTTTAACCAAGATACCAAGGAAATGTGCGCGTACATTAAAGGTAAGCCCTGGTGTAGTCACTTTGCCCCTAGATGCAGAACAGTACTTAAGGGTAGCATCTGGCAAACACTAAGGTCCTGGTTCAGGTCTCCGAGGTTGGCCATTGCCATACTCATGAATAACCAGCAAAATTGTGTGGGGTTACTACGTAACAGACACTGTAATGGACGCTAGGGGGACTGCAGCATATGCAGCTAGTGAGGTCCCTGCTACCAGGACTTACTTCTATAGGAGGAAGGCAGAAGAAAACGAAAGAGCAAAATAAGAGATTTGCTATTTTTACTTAGGGAGGAGCGCTCTGAGATAACAGGATCATCTGACGCAGTGCACGGCAGAGGACGCGCCAGTGAGGGCCCTCGGGAGGACTGACACACTAAACACACACTCATGGGAAGGAGCCAGCCGCATGAGGAGTCAGGGAATGCATCCCAAGCAACAGATGCACGGCCCTGCATACAAAGCTACGCTTGGCATGTTTGAAGGGGACAAAGAAGGGAAGAGCTGTTCAAAATGAGGTTCTAAAGTTCCTCTGGGCCGGATCACGTCGGACCTTAGAGCCTCCTGATAGTAAGGAGTCTCTAGAAGGAAACGTAGAGGCTTCAAGCAGGAGGCTGTGCCTTACATGGTCAGGGGCCATCCTGGGTGCTGGGGGGCCATGGTTACTGGGGCAGGGAGTAGGAGCAGGCAGCCCATCAGGAGACATGATGGTGGCTTGGAGAGGAGTGTTTGGATTTTGGAGGTGGAGCCATTTGGACTTGCCACAGGGCTGGGTGGCAACAGGCTCTTGGACCGTTGGGATAGTTCGCAGAGTGAATCACAGCAGGTGGTCAGTGACCCTTGGAGCCATGTTCCTGAGCTTCGATGTGGATGGAACTGGAGGGTATTATGCTGAGTGACATAAGTCAGTAAGTCAATCGGAGAAGGACAATCACCAAATGGTTTCACTCATATGGGGAATATAAAAAATAGTGAGAGGGATTATAGGGGAAAGGAGAGAAAAAGGGGGGGGCGGGGATCAGAGAGGGAGACAAAACATGAGAGACTCCTAACTCTGGGAAATGAACAAATGAAGGTGGAAGGGGAGGTGGGTAGGGGGGATGGGGTGACTGGGTGACGGGCACTGGATGGGATGAGCACTGGGTGCTATACTATATGTTGGCAAATTGAACTCCAATAAAAAATATACAAAAAATAAAATAAAAGCTACTGAAAACTTAAAAAAAAAAAAAAAGAAATATGCCAGAGAGGGCTCTCTTATCCATTATTAAAGACAAGAGTCCAGTGGCCTTCAAAAGAGTGGCGTCTTCTTCCCAAGCCTACCTGCCGAGCATGCTGGGGCACGCAGTGTTTGCGCCAATGCCTTTGACCAAGAGAAGACCCTGGCCATGGAAACTGGGCAGACATTGCCCTCTGGCTCTACTGGCCAGGTAGGAGCAGCCTCTGGAACACTGGCTCTTTGTGCTAAATGTATTCTCAGAGGTACAGGAGGCTGATTCCTTTGTTTTAGTAAAGGTGCCTGGCCAACATGCTTGGAAAAAGACACTGTTTGGAATAATGCACTTTCGGCTAAAATGTATTACATCATGCTAATTAAAGTTATTTACTGAGGACACATGCCTTGTGGGCCGCTGCTGGAAGACCTACGGCCTGCAAGGGTCTATAGTAGGTTCCCAAGTAGGAGAAAAAGTCGACCAGATTCCGAGAATGAAATCTGATCTGCGTTCTCACACCGATTTGAACCTGTTTCAAGTATATGGTCAGCATTTACTCACCTCCAAAGCACCCTGATTTCAGACTAGGACCTGAAATGAAAGTACTTTGAAAGCAACCAGATGGAACCGTGTTTTTAAACTCAGCTCACTTAGAATATTTACCATGTGAAGCAGCAGAGCAGTGATGACCTCAGGCAATGAAACGGCAACTGGAGACTCAGGCGTTTGAGCATGAAGCTGGCTTATGCCAACACCCTTCACCCAGGGAAATTTTTAAACCCAGAGAATTCTCACTCAGTGGTAAGACTCAAATGTCACACTGCTGCTGTGCTCTTAATACCATGACCTCTTATTTTATTGATCATATGTCGCTCTCATGAAATTTGCTGAAGCCAAATTTTCCCCTAAGCAGATTCTATTTTCCTATTAATGTCCACTACTTCCCTGCATTTCCGTGGAGGGAAATAAAACTCCCTTAATAAGTTCACAGTTTCTGTCTTGTTCCCTGGAACAAGCCTTGGATGGAGTGGGAGCTGAATGACATTTGTCCAGTGGATAAGTGAACGGAGGTGTTTGTCAGACCTGTGACATGTTGATATCACAGGTGGTCAGTGGTACTCTCAGAATTTCCGGCGACTGTTTTTAAAATTTTCCCCAGGGTTTTGTTTATTTCAGGCGGTCAGAGGTTCTCACACTTTCCTCCTTTCCTCCTCTGAGCAGTGATTCTTAGACTTAAGTGTGCATCCCAATGACCTGATCTATGTGGAGCGGAGCCCAGGATCTGCACCGGTAACAGATGGTCTGATAGGGAGGTGGGCGGCCCATGGGCCGCAGTGAGAAGTGCTGTCGTCAAGTCTGGTGTTTGTGTAAATGTCATAATATTTTATTTTACCGTCTGGAGCTCCTATTAGTATGTGGAAACCAGGGTCTGAAAGGGGTCCTGGGTTACAGAAGGTAAATGATCAGTCCTCAATTTGATCAATTCAAAATATGACATGAAATAAGGGTCATAGCATCCCAGACCCTTCTCCCCCAAAATGTGGTTTCATTGTCTCTTCCATCAAAATATATGCAGAATTTGCCCTTTTCTTTAGCCTCCATTATTGTCACCTTGGCCCAAGGCACCATCTCGACCCTCAACTATCAGCTCCTTGGTAATTTCTCTGCTTCCCCTCTTGTCCCCCTCTTCGACATGCTTTTTTTTTTTTTTTTTTAAGAGTTTATTCATTTACTCATGAGAGACACACAGAGAGAGGCAGAGACAGAGGCAGAGGGAGAAGCAGGCTCCATGCAGGGAGCCCGACGTGGGTCCTGGGATCATGCCCTGAGCCAAAGGCAGGCGCTCAACCACTGAACCCCCCGGGTGCCCCTTCAGTCTGCTCTCAAAACAGCAGCCAGACTGACCCACGCATGTGCTCCATATCCTTCAACGGCTTTTCCTGCCACAAATGGGAGAGCTGAAGTCTCACAACAGCCTGTGGGATCCTGCACGCTCCGGCCCACAGTGTCGGGAGCCTCAGGGTCTGCTGTCCTTCCTCCTTCACGTCCCCACACTGGCTGCCTCCACTCCTGGAGACAGGGACCTGCCTCAGGGCTATGAACCTGCTGTGCCCCCTTTGCTACCAGTCAGCAGCCTGCACAGCTTGCTCGCTCACCTCCTCCAGCCTTTCCTTCTAAGGCTCAGTGAGGCCTCCCCGCTGGCCTTCTGCTAGGACATCATGACTCCCTGCTGTCCAGCCCTAGCACTCATTAGTCCCTTTCTGCTTTATTTTTATTCTTCATTCTTTCCAGTGTCTAATAGTGTATGTGGCTCCTCGCTTACCTTACAGAGACTGTATCCTCCAGGAGGCAAGCCCATGAGGCTAGGGGTGTTGCGTGGCAGAAGCCTGTCTGCAGGGAGCCATTAATAAGTGCTTGAGGAATGAATGTATGGATCCACTGTCTCCTTTACATCTTCTCCTCACCTCTCATATTTCGTATTTGTCCTCCAATTGTGACTTTAACTCCATTTTTTAAAAAGATTTTATTTATTTATTCATGAGAGAGAGAGGCAGAGACACAGGCAGAGGGAGAAGCAGGCTCCATGCCGGGAGCCCAACATGGGACTCGATCCCGCGTCTCCAGGATCATGCCCTGGGCTGAAGGCGGCGCTAAACCGCTGAGCCACCCGGGCTGCCCTTTAATTCCATTTTTGACCACATTTGTTCTCCCTGCTTTCCCATGGCCCAGTTCAGCTCCATTTACATCCACTTCCTTCCACCATTATTTCTTTGGCTTTCTTCCTTTTCCTGGTGAGACGTGGGTCCTGTTCTAGGGCTACTTGGGTTTTTATTGAACGGTTGCATCTTTCTCCTCATCCACCTCTGCCCCAGCTCAGCCAGTTCAGTGCTCAGCCCTACCCTTAGAGTTTTCAAATCCCTCCTCTGTTATCTTCCAACCAATGTAGGATGCTATTTGCTGTGTACATGCAAACAACTGTGGATGTTCCTTCCATATGTTGCGTCACCGAACATCAAGGTGGGGACATGGTGAAAATGAAGTGTGTCCTGAGGAGCAAGGGAGGGAGAGAAGAGGACAGGAGAGCCCTGGACGGATTCTTTGGGTATATTATTTTTGAGGAGCCTTAGATCCTTTACTTAAGGCTGTTCCTGAAAATTCTGCCAACTGTTAAAATAGAAATTTAGCATTTAGTGAAATTAGACAACTATTTAGGAAATATGAGTGATTGTTCCAGGAGAGGTTATAGGTTGGCAGTCTTTAGGGCCATATTTATTCAAATTCCTACTCAAGGGCGCCTGGGTGGCTCAGTGGTTGAGCATCTGCCTTTGGCCCAGGGCGTGACCCCGGGGTCCTGGGATCGAGTCCCGCATGGGGCTCCCTGCAGGGAGCCTGCTTCTCCCTCTGCCTGTGTCTCTGTCTCTCTTTCTGTGTCTCTCACGAATAAATAAATAAAATCTTTAAGAAAAAAATTCCTATCCAATATCTCCAGTGTTACGAATCAACATTGATGTTATTGATATTATTGATCTTGTGGGTCGCACATGGTGCTTGGAATGACAGGTGCAGGGCAGAATCCAGCGAGTGGGCAGAGGAGAATGACACATAACACAGGCGCATAGTTACCCCGTAACGAATGTCCTGTCATTGACGAAGATCCACGATGAGTGCTGGTGAGCCATCATAGTCGTCTTTTCCCCTTCTTTGACGTCATCTGAGTTTACCCTAAGACATTAGAATATCATTAATGGTATATTCCTGTGATGCATTCAGAAATAAGTTCCTGACTTAAACTGAAATATTTTGTCATGTCCCTGGTGTGTCAAAGTATTTCGGGCAAGTTTTTTTTTTTTTTAACGTTTTATTTATTTATTCATGAGACACACACACAGAGAGGCAGAGACACAGGCAAAGGCAGGCAAAGGCTCCCTGCGGGGAACCCGATGTGGGACTGGAACCCAGGACCCTGGGGTCACGCCCTGAGCCAAAGGCAGATGCCCAGCCACTGAGCTCCCCAGGTGCCCCCACTTCGGGCAAGTTTTTAAGCTGTGTTTCATCCATGGGCATGAGGGTTGGGTTGGGAAGGGAAGGAAGGAGAAGGATTTTATTTTACCATGTGCCACAGATCTTACACTCCATATGTGAACCACTTTATGGTATCATCTAATGTAATCCTCAGACCATCCCAGCAAGGTATGGGTATTCTTAACCTGTATTTCTGACACTTAGTAAGTAGTGGCACACATCATTTGAAGAAAGTCTGAATGTCTTTTTAAAACCTCTACTTTCTTCTTTGCACTAACATTGTTTTTGCATTTCAGAAAAGTTACACAGATTAAAATTTTTGATTTCCTATCTATTGGTCTCTTCTGAGATATTTTTCAAAGACTTTTTCTCTATCTAAGGGAATTAATAAGATAAAGGAGATGCCCTCCAAAATGTTCAATGGTATGAAACTAAGCTCAGATTTCAAAGTTGAACTCTCTCAGAGCGAATTTCCAAATGGCAGCCTCTAAACCTCTTTTTTCGTAATTGTTCACAAAGTGACTTGTTGGAGACCAAGTAATAGTGTGTTCCTTTCTCTGCTCTCACCTTCCTTCACTCCCCCAGTATAAGATGTTTAGGTATTTTCCTCTGTTTTTATTGCTCAATACATGCTTTTGAGAAAAATCCATTTTATTTCTCATGATATATTTCATTTGAAATATATCAAATTTTAAATTTGATTTTAAATTGAAAATTGAAAATTATATTCTTCATGTAACTTAGGGAAAATAAGTAGTAAAGGGAGAGGAACATACAATTTAATTATAACAATCTCTAAAAGAAAATGGGCATAAAGAGGGCATATGAAAAAAATACTAGATGAACCAGAAATATATAACTTGACATACAGTCTTCCCCTTGGTAATCAGTTTGAGAGATTGAAAGCTATGCAATGGAGAGATGCAGAGAGAGAAAGGCAACAAGATAAAGTGATATTTCTAACAAAGTACAATATAAACCATAATGCTGGCCCATGATAAACGCAAATGATTTGCAAATTTTTAGGTGGATCCCTGGATCAAAATCGTGTTGAAAATCACTTTATAGTTGATGGCCCTGTTAGCTATGCTTTTGGTCATGAATGTATCCAGTATGGCTGGATACATGTATCCAATTTGGCATAACTCCTGTTAGAAATCCTTTTTCTGAATTTTTTTTATTTGGAATATGCTTTAAGGATTTTTTTCCCCATTTTTCAATTTATCCACAGTTCTTATATGACCAGGTTTTAGTGATGCAACAGTTACCTTCCTGTTCTATATTTCTATAAATGCACAGATGTGCTTGGAATGTTTGAAAGTGCTGTTTCTTGGTGCAAAGCTTACTTTTTATTGAGAAGTATAAAAAGAAGAAAAAAAAAAACTGCATGAGGAACTTTGCCTGGCTGGAATAATGTTTCTGAAGCCTTGCTGGTTTTATATTTTATAGTAAAAATTCCGGAATTTTATGAAAAAAATTTTTAGATGTCTTACCATGTTTTTAAAGGAAATTTCCAGAGACTTGTGAAAATTTTTTTAGTCAATTCTGAACTTCTGCTTAGCAGCTCAGTGTTATTTTCTTTAAGAAGATATTAAATTCCCAAAGGCTTCTACAACCCCCCAACCCCAAAAGGCATTTTATAATCACTGAAATGTTTTTGGCAACATGGGAATACAAAATAGCTAAAGGAGAGAAGAAATCCTAGGGCAATGTTTGGAGATGTGCAAAAAAGAGGAAAATGTACTATGTAAACCGAAAAACCCCACAATGAATGGCCCAAGGCAAGAAAGGACTGGCCGACTTGGTAAGTCTATTTTTGCAGTATCTCTAGACTGAGTTCCCTCCTATATGATTCTGTGCAAGGGAACACATTTCTTCTATTATAGCCACTCAACTCAAATGGGCTGAACCCTGCCCCAGTCCTGCAAACACAATTTTTAGGTTTCCAGGCAGCTAAAATCAAGCTCTGACTCGCAAGTGTTGATTAGGTGTGATGTAACATTCTTCAAGTTTCCTGCAGGCTCTGGAAATCATGGTTAGACATGAATAACATCCTCTTTTATGTCTTCACCTAAATGGCATTAGGGTGCGACCAGAGATTTTTTAAGTATAATATTTTCTAGTCCTTCCATTTCGCTGAAATTAAATATTTAATTACTATTGCTTCAAGCCTATAGAATTATAGGGTAGGTAGCCAGAATAAAAATTTAGGCTAGAGAGAAAAGTTCAACTTTTTATTTTAAAAGAGAGGGGGAGGCACTTTCTCCTTTTACCAAGTCAGCTTAGTTTGGTTGGAGGAAGGTGTTTGGAAAACATTTCATGTCCTCTTTCTCCAGGAGAATAGCAATCCCTCACCCACTGCCCAAAGGAAGGTAAAAGGAAAAAGAAAAGAAAGCTATTTTCACAAAATCCCTGATGCATATTTCTCCTTAGAGCCCATTATTTGAAATTATATAATCTATTTGAAAGCTATGAGTACATCTCACCAGGCAGATCATAATAGCCTCGAAGCTGAGTGCTTGACTAATTTCCCTTTGTGCTTTTACTATTCTGACCATCACATCATCTTCTTGTTCACAAACCTTCCCGAGGATCTCATTCTAAGCAACTGACATTCAGATTTTCTGCAATTCCACCAACACCTACGTTCTCCAAACTGAAAATTGAAGTTTTTCTCAAATACCAGGACTACCGACCGGTCTAATGGATCTCAAACCACTGAGTCTCTTCTCACCAATTAGTTACCTCACACGAGAGGACCCTCATCACCAGAGGCTGATGTCCAGATTTCTGCTTCCTCCTCATCTCTGCTCAAGTGGGACCTTATCAAATCTCCCTATAGCCGATTATCTGCACCTGCTGTGATGCCATTTTCTGCTTTCCACCTTGCATTGTTTCTTGATTCATACCTTAGTTCTTTTTTTACTCATACCCTCTTGTTCAAAGAATGGTGCTCCTCCAGTTGGGGATGTCATCCTCTTTGATAGCTCCTCATTGGAAGGGAGTCTAATGGAGGACTGACGCTGGAAGGGACAGAAGCTTAGCCAACCAGGCAAATTAACTCTGCACAGGTCAGAAGTTACATGGATATTTTAGGCTGCCTTGGTACAAAAAGGTAGCATGTTCCATGAGTCCAACAAATCCCAGTTAGTCATTCATAGAAAAATTGTTCTGGACTGTTTGGTCATACGGCCTTTGCTCTTAACCTGAGTTTCGCCCCTCCATGTTGTCATACTAATCACCCTCAGAAAGGGTTATTGTCGCCCCCTATTGAGAATTCCCCAGGGGTGACCTCATTGTGCAAACACTACCTTCTTCCAGTTATTTACCACCTCTCTTTTAAATTTGCCCTTCCTTGTACCTCCCCTCCCGCATTCCAGTGGCCCATGGCTTGCCAAATGGTTCGTTTTCTCTCATTTTCTCGGCCTCTTAGCAGCATTTGGCAAAGTTGATTGTTTCCTGCTCTTGAAACTCTTTCTTTTCTTGAGGCTTCTAACCATAACAACCTTACCTTGGTTTTTGGGTTGGTTTGTTTGTTTTTGTTTTTGTTTTCTGTTTCACAAATCTCAATATTTTAGTTTCCTCTCTGGAATCCTCTGTGCAATCATGGAATGCTGGCTTGTTCTAGTCTAACCTCAGCCATGTCCTCTTCTGGGTCTATACTTTATTCCAGGTAATCGAATCCATCTCCAGCCCAACCTCCCTGCTGAGCTCCGGACTCATGTCACTATCTACTTAGTTTCTACTTGAATGTCTAGCAGGCATCTCCACATCAATCAACATGTCCAAGACAGGGCCACTGACATTCTTTCATCTACAGAATCCCCTTCTCCCCAATTATTTTCCATTTATCCAATGAGGCGCTATAACTAAGATTTTATTTTTCCTCTCTCATTATAACCAGCGTCCAATCCAAAAGTAAATCCTGCTGGTTGTACCTCCAATATATCACCCGAACCTCACAAGGTTCTCTTTCCAATGTGACCACCCTGAGCCAAGCCATCATCATCTTTCTCCTGGATTTTTGCATCAGTCTCATGGCTAGTTTTCCAGCATCCACACTGTGACTAGTATTCTATCGCCCACACAGCACTGAGGATGATCACTTTCAAGACTGAAACAGACATCATCATCTCATGATTAAAAACTTTCAATGACTTCCAAGAATGAACTAGAATAAAATATAGCCTCCTTATGATGACCCACAAAATCCCGTCAGTCTCTTGAGTGTTCATTCCCTTATTTTTCCCACTGATTACATTTTCTCTGGGTTGGCCTTTTTTGCTGGTTTTCAGTCACTTCTTAAGCTCATTCCCATTTTAGGGATTTATACTTATTGCCTCTCCAACTTGGAGCGCCCTGCCCTTAGATTTTCACGTCTGTTTCCCATCATGCCGGTCTCAGGCCAAGTATCTCTTCTCTCAGAGGCTTTCCCTAAGCAAGTCTCAGCCACTACCACATGATTTCTATTTAGGTATCTAACAGTGTCTGAAAGGATCTTATCTGTATGTGTCTGTCTTCCCCAACCACAAAATGAGCTTCTTTCGGACCAGGGCTTTTTGCATTTACCTGTGTTCATCCAGCTCTTAGAATTTTGCCTGGGACATGGAAGGAATTCCATTAATGTTTGCCGGGTGGCTGACTAAATGTAAAGTTGCACATGTGGCCTGAAGGATTAATTGTTAGCCATAAAATTTTCTTGACTCCATAGTTAACATGATAGTTTTACTAACACTAGAAGTTGGGTATATACTGAACTGAAGAAGCACCAATGGAGGTTGGTAATGGGCTGAAGAACCATTGCAGGAGCTTCCTGGTTAGCTCCCTATTTGCCTTTATAAAAAAAAATAGCTGAGGTATCACTAAAGATACCAAATAACTGCTGTGGAATTATATTGTCAAACCCAGGAGCTTTGCTGAAGCAAGTCGGAAGATCTCAGATGCGATTAAAGGATTTCAAAAGCCCTTCCATTATTCTCTGACCTCAGGAAGGAAGACAGTTAAGTGGAATTTATGGAACAAAATAAAAACAGGATAAATTTTTGTTCGTGGGCAATATATGCTAATTGAACAGGAAATAATATTAACAGTACAAACAGTCCAAATATCTGAAAAGTAAAAATGCAACTTGGTCAAAGTCTCACTTTTATTATTAATTGTCAAGGTGAGAAATAGATCTGTGAATTCAAACAGTTTCCCCTCTCTATTAACCATAATCTATAGCCATTTAAAAATCTGGTAGGACCTTTGTGAATATCTTCTAAATTATAGAGACTTGATGATTCAAGCATCAGAGTTAGTTTCCTCAAAAGACTTATGAGAAGGATAACGGAGGTCATGATTAGCAGAGATGAGGATTTATGAAAAAAGGGGAAATGATAATTCTAGAAGCCTAGAGGTCTTACACTGGACATTTTCACAACTAGTTTGGTAGAACAAAATAAACTATGCCTTGAGGAGGAAGGTAGTTGTTACAAATCTATGTACTTAACTGGGAGAGTGAATTATATAAACTCTCTGGTCCCGGGGTGAGAGTTTATCGACTCAGGCTGTACAAAAAATAAGATCATTATTTAATAAGTTTGGTTATTTATTTCTTCATTTTGTCCAGCCAGAACAGAGCTCGTGAGATAGGAAATTAGACAGGTCAGCAATCAAGTCCTGGAGACATAAACAGTCTTGGAAGTTCTACGTAGGTCTAAGCTCAGACGGGCTTCGGTGGCTCAACAGGGCAGGGCGGACACAGGAAAGTAGACTGGGTCTGAACAGGCAGAGGAGATCAGGAGCCTGAGAGGCTTCTGACAGCAGCAGGAAGCACCCATGCTTTGCCGGCCCCTGCTCTGTATCCTGCCTAGACGTTGGCTAGCCTGGACCGGCCAGTTATCGAAATGAGGCCAGAGGATGGGAGACGCGAATCCCAGCCTCAGTGAACTCAACTGGGCCAGTCACTTAGATTACCTTCCTGTGCCCTATCATGGATTAAATGGTTACTTGTTTAAAAGAGGAAACTTGGTCTGCTCCTTTATGTAATCAACAAATGTTTCACGAGTTCCTCCTCTGGGGCTGATGCTAGTCACAGAAGTGTGGCTTCTAGGTATATGTGCAGCCCCTTAGTCCTCAGGGCCACTGGGTGTGTGAGGTGGCAACAGTCCTCCGTTTACATGACCTAGAGAAATATAGATGCTAACTTCCCCAGATTCCCCAGCCAGAGAGAGTTTCTCCTGCCTCTGAACTTTCCCAGCAAAATATCTGCAGCTTTCCCATTACTCACTGCTCTCTATCTCTATTTTACTTTATTTAATGTAACTCTTCCTTTAGAACGGGATTATTGCTTATTTCCTTTTTGTACCTCCTAGAGTGAGCGTATGAGTGCAAGTATATAGGTAAAAACAGATAGGATGAATATGTTCAATATGTAGGGAGGTATATTAAAATATTAACCACAAAACTGTGAGCCATGATAGTATGAGTGATAATTATTTTTGTTTTGATTTTGTATGTTCTCTCTAAATCATATACAATGAACTTATCTTAATAACACACACCATAGGGGATCCTTGGGTGGCTCAGTGGTTTGGCACCTGCCTTTGGCCCAGGGCGTGATCCTGGAGTCCCGGGATCAAGTCCCACATCAGGCTCCCAGCATGGAGCCTGCTTCTCCCTCTGCCTGTGTCTCTGCCTCTCTTTCTCTCTCTGTTACACATAAATAAAGTCTTAAAAAAAAAATAACACACACCATAAAAGTTACTAAAAAATGGAAAGTAACATTGGAATAGCAAATGTGTATTTAAATTATGAAGTAAGATTATATTCAGGGATGTACATATGGAGTTTTAAAAAATTATTGCTTTGACCTGAAGAAGCAATGGAAAGTTACAAACATGTTTTCAGCTCCAAAATAAAGCAGTTCCCTCTACGCTCTGACCAGGAACCTCAAAGTTGAGAACAGTAGATAATTATATGATTTCAAGGAAATGAGAAAAAAATCTTTAATTGCATCCATTATCCAACTCTTAATAAAACAGGAAAAGAATCCAGAGAAGCATGGTTTCTGGGAAACATCTGGCCCCACATTTTTCTAAAGAATTTGCTTCACTCACAAAGACCACCGTGGGAAGCTGGTATATTAAAACTATCACTTTATTAAGTGATATGTGTTGCAATTAGGAAATGCTTGTTTCCAGATGCAAATAAAAATGTCTTATAGCACTTGAGTTGAAAGCAGCACTAAACAGGATATGTATCAACCACCCGAACGGCTATATGAACATTCATTCCCATTGGTCCCGGTGGAATTCATGTGAAATGCCAACCCTTCCTGTTCTACTGCCTAGTGACAGGGCAAGAACGCCCTGGCTCCATTTTCCTCTCAGTGTCCTCAGGGGCCTGGAGCCTTATTAGCAGAAGCACATGAGCTTTAAGCCACCTCAGGATTCAAAGTATCTTGTCACTGCTCGGGCCGGAAGGGAGCTGCTCTGTCTGCCAAAGGAATCTTCTGGAACTGCTGCTGTGGTATGGCTCAAGGATTCTCTGCTTCATCTAGTTTCCAAGAGGAAACTCTAAGCTTGACTTCACAGGGAGTGTGAATCGTTTTTCTGTTGGCTGCAGAATGAGCTCTTGAGCCCCATCTACTAGACTCTTGGACGATGGCGGAGAAGTGGCCCTTCAGTCATCTCGGTGGCTGAGGTTACATGGTCATCACTTGAAAAGGAGACATCTTCACATTCAGTCACTGAAAGCAGTAGCATTTGTCTACTACTTGAAGTTATGAAGTGATGAAATCACTATATCTGATAGCTTTGAAAGACAGATGAATTTCTTTCTTTTTTTTTTTTAAGATTTTATATATTTGAGAGAGACAAAGTATGAGCGGGAGATAGACCATAAGCAGAGGCAGAGAGAGAGGGAGAGGCAGACTCCCCCGTTGAGCAGGGAGCTCAATGCGGGCCTTGATCGCAGGACCCTGGAATCAGGACCTGAGCTGGAGCAGACGCTTCACCAACTGAGCCACCCAGGTGCCCCATAGATGAATTTCTGCAACAAAACCTAACCCTCTCTAACACTAGACTTTAGAGCAAAGAGAGAATATTCAGAAGTTCCTTCTCACAGGTTGTATTTTTGATTGACCAACATTTGAATTTTTTTTTTAAATCTAAACCTTAAAAAAAAATAAAACAAAATCTAAACCTTTTTAAAAAATATTAATTCCAGTATAGTTGATATACAATTTCAAGTGTACAATATAGTGATTGAACACTTCCATGCAACACCCAGTGCTCATCACAGCAAGTGCGCTCCTTCGGCCGCATCCCCTATTTCACCCAACCCCCACCCACATCCCCTTTGGTGACCATCAGTTCATTCACTAGAGTTAAAAGTCTGTTGCTTGGTTTGCTTTTCTCTCTCTTTTCCCCTCTTTGTTTGTTTTGTTTCTTATATTTTTTACCACATATGAATGAAATCATATGGTATTTGTCTTTCTCTGACTTATTTTACTTAAGGTAATGCTCTCTGGCTCCATCCTTGGCATTGCATATGGGCAAGATAAAAAAATCAAACTTTTATAGGAGGCCCATGTATCTCTAATAATCCTAAATTCCCTATCTTCAGTGAATCTGTACAAGGAAATTGATGGTTAACATTAGATTTCTATTTCAATTAAAGTATAGGATGCTTCTTATTTAAGGAAGTTAAAAGTAAAACAAGTATCAAATATGAAATTCTGAATTACATGTTAAAAAACATATTACATATGTGTTATACTATTTCCAATAGTTGGGATAGTTTCCAAGATAATTGGGAAGTTAACTTTTTATTAATCAGTGTTGGTTATTTCTTGCTCCATGGACCAAATAATTTGATGGTTTACTGTGAAACGTTATAGGTATTAGAAATAGTAGAGACATATATGAATGCTAAAATAAGAGTTTGGGCAGCCCTGGTGGCTCAGTGGCTTAGAGCCGCCTTCAGTCCAGAGCGGGATCCTGGAGACCCGGGATCGAGTCCCACGTCGGGCTCCCTGCATGGAGCCTGCTTCTCCCTCTGCCTGTGTCTCTGCCTCTATCTCTCTCTCTGTGTCCCTCATGAATAAATAAGTAAAATTTAAAAAATAAATAAAATAAGAGTTTAACTAGGAAGACTTAACACAGTTATGCGATTAGATAAATTAATCTCAAGCTAATCTCAAATATGGTTAAGTAGATTAATCTCAATTGGGGCTACTGTTTGTTGTGTAGACATACACCATCGAGAAACAGTAAATCAAATAACTTGGTTTAGGAAGTTCCAACCGTATCTATTTGGCAGGAAGGAATATTTCCTCTTTGGAAAACAATTACTGAATACTGGTCCTATAATTTATTCTAAGTGGATTAGATTATTTTATGAGTTTTTAGCTATAAACACTAAACACAATCAAACCCCAGAGGACAGTTAAATAGGAAAGTTCAGTTTCATTGGCTTTAGAATTCTATGCACAATTCTCTAGTTAGTAGCCAATCATAACTACATTGGAGAATTTCAAATCTGCAGTTTGAAACAAGAATCCATTAAAACGATGATGATGTTAAGCTAGGATCAACTGCAAACCATTTAAATGTTTATTATCGGAATAATAAGATAAAATGTCAATGAAAATACTTCGCTAGTCACAACTTCTAAGTTTGTCCCCTCCTCCAAGTTATCAACATTAATCAAACTAACAGCAACATTAACGAACGTGCCCTTTAAATACAGATTGATAAAGTAAGTTCGCTTCCCTATAATTTAAGTTCAGAGGTAAAGACCGACAAAACACAGGTATCACTCTTGCATGTTTCTTGTCCATAAACACAAATGAAAGTCTGTAACACTTCAGTACAAACCATACAACATGGGTACTACAGCATAGGGTCATGGACCTCACAGTCTATTTTTTGAAAGTTGTTCAAGGGCAGTCTGTCCTATAAAACTAAATGCCACAATGTGTGGTTGTGTGTAACTCTCCTACTACGAACTTGTATTTTCTGTTTAGAAATAATAAGTCAGGGATCCCTGGGTGGCGCAGCGGTTTGGCGCCTGCCTTTGGCCCAGGGCGCGATCCTGGAGACCCAGGATTGAATCCCACATCAGGCTCCCTGCATGGAGCCTGCTTCTCCCTCTGCCTGTGTCTCTGCCTCTCTCTCTCTCTCTCTGTGACTATCATAAATAAATAAAAATTAAAAAAAAAAAAGAAATAATAAGTCAATGTGAATGTTACTTTTCCAAAGTAAAAGCGATTGAGTAACAAATAATTTTGCTTTTATTACCAGGTACTTGTCAAAAAGCAGCAAGAAGCCAGATCATTTCACTGCCATTCAAAGACAATGTTTTGCCCATTTGCCATCTGCTCACATCCTAGACCCACTCCCTGGAGACCAGTCTACCTTTACCACCTCCACACTGTCCGGTCTCCCCAGCTTAGCTCACCCTCCCTGATCTGGCCCTTTTGGCAGAGCTGCTTCTCTCCTAAAGCTAACTGGAGGTAGCACTTAGAGAACGCTTGCTAAGTGTTCAATTCCCATCAAAGCCCCCTTGGCATATCCTGTTCTGGTGCTTGTTCTACAGATGAGCACTGAGGCTTGTTTAGGTGAAGTAGCTTGCTAAGGGATAAACGAGTAAGTGGCAAAGCCAGGATTTGAACTTGCGTCCTTAACTCACGGACTCCCATTTAATTACTCATAGTAGTTTAATGTCTGTGAAGTCTTAAAGTACATCAGAAATCCTTTTCAATTTTTAGGGGGATATGTCTCTGTTGCTTTGTGGAAATAAATACAAGTTTAGCAGAACCTTCCCACAAAAGACATTTCAAATCCGATGATTCAAGGAAAAAGGGGGATGTCACGCAGGAGCCAGTACCTTGGTGAAGGCAAGTGCAATCCCAGGTGCAGCTAGTTGAGCTACTTCCCCTGAGGAAGGGGGAAGGGCTTCTGTGGCCACACTCACCCCCATGCCGTTCCCTCTTTCCCCACAAGCTCACCTGGGTCAGGAATGCGCATTTTGAAAACAATCAAAAGGAAAAGCAACCTCTGGTGCGATGTGTGCCCGCGCACATCCAGCTTGGCTGCCCCTGGCTTCTGCCTTCTAACACCTGCCCTCACCGCGACCTCAGGGGCGGATTGGAGGCGTGCTCTGCCCTGGCCCCGGTTTCACCTGCTAGTCACGCTGTGACCAGGACAAGCCTCTGTACCTGAGTCGTTGAGCTGAACTCGCTCCGGGGAGTGTCGTCCTGCTCGGCCAGGTCCCAGGTCGGGAAGGCGGGGCTCGTGCACCTGCAGGGAGCTGGAGCCCAGCACCGACCAGACCCCCGGAGGCTCTGCGGGCCCAGGCCAGGCCAGGGCCCAGGCTGTTGATTCTTACCCCCCTGGCCAGGGCAGGGAAGTGTTAGAGACCTGAGCCACTCCCTGTGCCTCAGTGCATGTTGGGAGTGTTTACTTTCTCTCCTGGGAGTAGCTGATAGGAACGGCCTCTGCTCCCTGACACACATCCTGAGAATGGAGTGGACTGTACCTGCTGAATCCGATGGACTCTAACTCACCTCCACCCTAATCTCCCCACATGAGAAATGAGTGGCCCATAAGAAATGACACCACCTGGGAAAGAATGTCGTGATTCACACTTCTTTCTCTTAAAAATGTGCTCTTTGAATTGGAAACGTCTTATTTTCTCTCCTTTGTTCCAACGCAGCCTCCTTTCCCTGCCGGCACCTTTCCACCCAGAGCAGTGGTTCTCACATCTCAGGGCACCCCAGAACCACTATGCGACTTGCTAAACCTGCATACCTCTTGGCCTAAGCACCCAAGAGACTCCGATCTAGCGGATCTGGGGTAGGCTACAGGCACCTGTATGCGTGCACACACACACACACACACACACACACACACACACTCCAAAGAAGAACCTGGTACCATCAAAGCTTAAGAACTATTGTAATGAGGTGCAGAAGAGGAATTAGATAATAATTTAGTCGTTGACCTACTGAATTGAACTTGGAGACTTTGCTTCTCCTCAATACCTCCAGTTTCAAAAAGGGCACCAAGGACGTAGAGACCCTCAAACGACAGACGCTGCGGGAATACGAAGCACTCCTGTTTGGGTGGGCGTGCACACACGCATGCACTCACACAAACGCTTTTTTGTGTCATTGCTCATTTACCTGTTTCTCTCGTAAAGCAGCCATTGGTAATTTTTAAGAAATCAATTATTCTTACAAGTGTAAACCTCAGAGCCCCCACAAAAGAAATTCAGTATAATTTCAACAATGAGTTCAGCAGGCAGAATTGACCTCTGGTGTCTTTTGAGTTCAAATGTCAAAGACGGGACTGACCATTATTATAGATTTGCAGGTTACCTGTTTCATAAATATGGTGTTTTAAGGATTCTGCATGTTCAAGAGGTCTTATGGTGGTTTATCTATTTCACTTGTGTGTGGAGGAGTGATCATCTTTATCATTGTGGAAGGTTATTTTAATAAACTGAGCAGACTCAAGCCAATGAGCTTATTAAATCACAATCAAAGCTTCTACAACCTCATATATGAGGACAGTGTATTTTGAGATTACTTGTAGGTGTTAACTTGATTAGTCGGCCCCATGACCCCCTGCTGCATGGACTAGCCTTTGAATGAGGACTACCAGGACCTGCAGCATCTCTAGCCCCCAGGCTTTGTCTCCTTAAACTTAAACTTATGCTCTGCCTCCACCATCTCCACTCTGTGGGGATCATTTGCTTATTATCGGTATGAGGGCAACTTTATTTTTCATTTTTTTATCACAAGCATCCTTGAAGCCTTTATCTGACTTCTGGTTTCCAATCAGAGGCTCAGTGACTCCTTTTATTTTTGAGTACTTACTCTTTTGTAAGTATGTCATTTTTATTTTGTAATATGAAAAACACGTAATTACACATGCGCAATGTGGAAAAATTTAAAAACACAGATGAATAGGAGCAAATTTCACCTATAATCCCAGCCCCCAAATATAGTTACCATAAACAATCGGTGAATGCCTTCATTGACATGGTTTCTCTATGGGTATTTACTAAAATATTGTTACTTTTCCCTTGATGTTTTATATTTAGTGATTTCACCATTAACCATTGTCTTTGGCAATTTGTCCTAGGCCCCAGGCTTAATCCATGTTAGCAGTTGACTTCAGGTGGAGGAGAGAAAGGTTCCTAAAGGGAGATTTTTGTTTTGTTTTGTTTTGTTTTCTGTTGTTTGCTAATGCCTTCTTGTAGGGTATTCTAATGAGTGCTACAGCGACTGCAGGAATAGCTCTGTTTTGTTCCCAGTATTGCTTGGAAGGACTTTCCTATGAGGGTTCTGGGTTTGGACCTGTGACTTGCTTTGATCGATGGGTCTGTTCCAAGTGACACAAGCAGAGGCTTGAAAATCAGCTGGGCCCTGAGGCTTCACCTTTGTTGCTCTTCAAGCCCAGAATCACAGTATGGACAAGGCCAGGCTAGCCTGTCAAATGATGAGAGACCCTTGGCCCAGTTGTTCCCGTTACCATAACTGACAGCCTAAAGGCAGAGCCACTAAACTCATCTGCAGCTGACTATAAAGAACCACGGATGAGCCCAGCTGAGAACAGCAGAAACACTGTCCAGCTGAGCCCAGCCCACATTGGCAACCCACAGAACCATCAGTGATATCAATGGTGGTTGTGTTAAGCCACTAAGTTTTGAGGTAGGATGTTTTAGAGCACAAACTAATGGATACATCTGGTGTGTTTTTGTAATACACACACAAATATATGCATGCAGACCAATATCTCATTAATTGGAAGTTGAGACAAATACTTGGATTACAATGTGTTCCTACTGCAATTTTGCTACAGGGATACAGCGACCCATAGCAATAGAACAGAAAAGGAGGCAAAAAGAGATGTGGGTTGTCATCTGATTAGGTGATTTCCACAGACCACTAAATCACCCCTGAAAAATGCATAGAGATGATTGTAACTTGAGGAAAATACACGAAGAACAAGAAATTGCCTGATTCTAATGCTGTGGGACCCAATTTACTATCAGTTTGTTTCGTGGCCGTACACCTCATTTTGTTTCTGAAGTTGTACTTGCCTATGCTAGGCACTAAGTGAAGTAGAAAAGGAAGCAAAGTAACTCTAAACATTGAGGGCACTCCCAATAAAAACCTAATTGGATTGCCTTGTTAAGGAAGCCAGCCATACACAAGGAGGCAACACAATAAGTTACTTTTCCAACATGGAAAGCTTAAAATAAGTAAGTAAGTAAGTAAGTAAATAAATAAATAAATAAATAAATATTTATGATAGTCACACACACAGAGAGAGAGAGAGAGAGGCAGAGACACAGGCAGAGGGAGAAGCAGGCTCCATGCACCGGGAGCCCGACGTGGGATTCGATCCCAGGTCTCCAGGATCGTGCCCTGGGCCAAAGGCAGACGCCAAACCACTGCGCCACCCAGGGATCCCCTAAATATATTTTTCAATTGGAAAATTTTAACTTCAAGATCTTAGTGAATTACAACAATTATAACATGAATTCTTCTCCGAGAATTCATGTTTAGATTTAGGAACATATAATTTATTTCCTATGAAAACAAAGACTTTAGAACTCACTGAGGGGGGCACTTGATGGGATGAGCACTGGGTGTTATTCTATATGTTGGCAAATTGAACACCAATAAAAAATAAATTTATTTAAAAAAAAAGACTTTAGAACTTTGATGTAAAAAACCCAAAATTTCTCTTAATTGGGAAAAATGAGATAAGGAGTAAGAAATTCCCTTTTAAAATTCTTCCAAAACTTTCATGAAAGCATTGCTGTCATTGATGTACAGGTCATTTAAAAAGCTTCCATAGTTGATGAGTTTTGAAAAAGGTTCCCTGTCTCTTGTTACATTGTAGGGCTGCAGCGTAACTTTTGAATCAGGTTATGATTTGTCATAAAAGCCACACAACTACGTTTACAATCTGAACAACGAAAAGTAATATTGAGAAATGACAAAAATAATTTCCATTTCTAAGCACACTTCCTCTCTAAGAGAAAATTTCTTATCTAAATATAGATCATTTTTTAACAGTGTAATGGCCAGTGGAGAGACTTCCACTTAGACATTGAAAAATTGCTGCGCTCCAGGCGGATGTAATCATGGCCACATAAGTATGCATAAGGCAGTCTCTGCCCTCAAAGAGGTACAATCTTCAACAATAACATAGACTCTGTTCAGTCTTCTCTGCCACAGGAGAGAGGAGACTTAAAAGCACACATACTTTCAAAATTCAGTGACAGAAAGAAACCCAAGTATAAAAGTGTTTTGATAAATTTTAAGAAGTGGGAGCCTCACAATTTTTGTTTGTTTGTTTGTTTTTAACAAATAAACATACTTTTTAAATGAATGGAGAATCCTTTTCAAATGAAATAAGGAATAATTGTTCTCCCACCCCAAGTGTTACTGCCTTCTAATATTGTAATTGTGTATAAAACATAAAGAAATCCAACAGAATTTGACAATGATTGCTTTTTTTCTAAATATGGTGGTTAGCCAATTTGATTTTTATACCATTCTGCTTCTTCATTCCTTTTCTTCCAACACATGCACACACCCACTCCACACTCTTCAAGTTTTGGAAAAAGACGGATAATGTGCTAGCAATAGCGATAATAATAGCAACAATAACAACAACATATAAAAAGTTTAATTCCAAGTGACAATAGCTTATAAGCAGTTAAAGTCAATGTTCTTAAATCTCAGTGTAAGCAGTTGAAAGAAACTGAAAGTCAAGTCATGGGGCACCTGGGTGGCTCAGGTCAGTTGAGCATTGGATTTATTTTGGCTCAGGCCACGATCTCAGTGTCCTGAGATCAAGCCCCTCACCAGGGTCCACACTAGGCAAGGAGTCTGTTTGCAATTCTCTCTATCCCTCTCTCCCTGTCCTTCTCTCCGCTCTCATGCATGCATGCACACTCTTTCTCTCCAAAATAAATAACTTCTTAAAAAAAAAAAAAGAAAGAAAGAAAGCCAAGTCATAGCCTGGACATCCTTTAATGGAGTATTTAATACTGATCCTATTTCTTATTAAAAAATGGAATATTTGGTCTGATTTCTGGACAGAACTCATGGCTTTAGGAATTTCCTAGGAAATCATGGACATATGAGTGTTAAACAAATAACACAATTTTCATTGATCCAGACTAAGTGATGTGTTCTTGATCCTTGTCTGCATTATTGCTAAAGGAACCACAGTTTTGATAGCTGCCATCTTTTCACATTATTTAAACCATCCTATTGCTTACAGCACACACTTGGCTCAGTAGTCATTGTGGAAATAACTAAGCATGTGTGTATGTTTTGTTTTGTTTTGTTTTGTTTTTTTGGTTTTTAGTTTTCATTCAAAAGTCTTGACACTTAATGGCAGACTTAAAATGTTATAAACTGTTAACTATTGTTTTTCTTAGAAGGATCACAATTGCTTTCTATCCCACCTTTAAGAACTCCAGCTACATACAGGTCACATATTCTAAACACAGGTGCTTGTATAGTTTCAGAACATAGGAGATGGTTGGGCTTTTGTTGGCTACACCCAGAGCATGCAGTTCCTGGTGTACATCCTGTTTGCACTAAGGGATCCCTCCTGAGAACTCTTGTGACATCAAGTAGATCATAACATATTTGTGGAGCAAAGTTAAACACTTGAGTGATGTAATTATGTATCTTCCGAGTAGAGTCCGTTTATTAGTTAGGATAAAAAGGAGCAGCTATTGAAATACTCCTCTTAGCCTTGGTGTCCATCGCAAGGTGAATGGATAAAGAGGATGTGGTCTATGTATACAAGGGAATATTCCTCAGCCATTAGAAACGACAAATACCCACCATTTGCCTCAACGTGGATGGAACTGGAGGGTATTATGCTGAGTGAAGTAAGTCAATCAGAGAAGAATAAACATTATATGGTTTCATTCATACATACAGGGAATATAAAAAATAGTGAAAGGGATTAATGAGAAAAGGAGAAAAAATGAGTTAGAAAAATCAGAGAGGGTGACAGAACATGAGAGACTCCTAACTCTGGGAAACGAACAAGGGAAGGGGAGGCGGGCAGGGGGATGGGGTGACTGGGTGACGGGCACTGAGGGGGGCACCTGACGGGATGAGCACTGGGTGTTATACTATATGTTGGCAAATCGAACTCCAATAAAAAAAATATACAAAATTGGGACGCCTGGGTGGCTCAGTGGTTGACACCTGCCCCTGGCTCAGGGCGTGATCCACAGTCTCAGGATTGAGTCCCACATCAGGCTCCCTGCCTGGAGTCTGCTTCTCACTCTGCCTACATCTCTGCCTTTCTTTCTCTGTGTCTTTCATTGAATAAGTAAATAAAATCTTTAAAAGTATATATACTAAATAAATAAATAAATAAATAAATAAATAAATAAATAATAAAAGAAAAAAGAAAAATACTCCTCTTTCTAACTATATATGTGTACAACGCCAGTTTTTGTCAATATTAAAACAGACTAAAGGCAGAAACAGATATGAGAACCCAGGCGATTTCTATTACACTAGATACATATTTTTAAGATATTTATTTATTTATTCATGAGAGACACAGCGAGAGAGAGGCACAGACATAGGCAGAGTGAAAAGCAGGCTCCATGCAAGGAGCCCGATGCGGGACTCCATCCTGGGACTCCAGGATCACACCTTGGGCTGAAGGCGGGCACTCACTGCTGAGCCGCCCAGGCGTCCCTATTATGCTAGATGTTAAGGAGATTTGCAAACTGCAAAACAATGATATTCTCTTCAGCACATCTTTTTTTTGTTTTGGAAAATATAGCTATTTTCATAAAATATAATTAACATGTAGTGAATTATATTTTTAAATACACTAATAAATTTAAATTTTTTCTCAGTTTTAATTTCTAACATAGTAAACATTGATAAATATAATCTACATAAGCAAAATTCTTTGAGGTTGTCAATAATTTTGAGAAATGTAAAGAAGTTCCACTAAATGAAAAAGTTGAGAATTGCTGGTTGGGAAAAAAGGGACAGGTGGGACCTAGAGTATTAAATTTTGGGAGTAATCAGTGATTTAAACATGCATCCATGAAATTGACCAGAACAAGTTTTTAGGGAAAAGAAATGACTCAATGAAAAGTTGAGATTTAGTTTCTTATCCTGCTCAAGTGTACCTCACCTACAAAATGTGAAGAACATTCTATGCATTGCTGTAAATGGGTCACCATTTGTAAAGCACTTGGCATAAAGAAGGCACTCAATAAATGATAATTCACTTCTTGTTTTTCTTTTTACATCTTTCATCTTTCTAATTCTAATGTAGAATTAATGTTTTAGACATTTTCCAGGTGACTAGTCGAGTACTCTTGGTTTCCCTTATGCAGGAGCAAGTGAAGAGAGGAAGCAAGTGGGGAGAGAAAGTTTGAGACAATGAGGGGAAAGGTAAGTACAGCCTGTCATTACCCTTATTGTATTCATGTGGTTCAAGCAGCCTCTGCCACTGGGAAGACTGGCTTTATTACTTCTTTTTTTTTAATTTAAATCCAAATAGCCAACATGAAGTACATATTTAGTTTCAGATCTAGTGTTCAATGGTTTATCAGTTGCTTAGAACACCCAGTGCTCATCACATCATGTGCCCTCCTCAGTGCCCGTCACCCAGTTACCCCTTCCCCCAACCTACCTCCCCTCCTTCAACCCTCAATTTGTTTCCCAGAGTTAGAAGTCTCTCACGGTTTGTCTCCCTCTCTGATTTCTTCCCATTCAGTTTTCCCTCCCTTCCCCTACGATCCTCTGTGCTGTTTCTTATATTCCACATATGAGTGAAACCATATAGTGGTCTTTCTCTGACTAACTTATTTCACTTATTTCACTCAGTACATCCATCCATGTCAATGTAATGGTGGGTATTCATCCTTTATGATGGTTGAGTAATATTCCACTGTATACGTAGACCACATCTACTTTATCCATTCATCTGTCAACGGACACCTTGGCTCTTTCCACAGTTTGACTCTTCTGGACATTGCTGCTATGGACTTTGGGGTGCAGGTGCCCCTTCAGATCACTACATTTGTACCTTTGGAGTAAATCCCTATTAGTGTAATTGCTGGGTCATAGGGTAATTCTATTTTTAACGTCTTGAGGAACCTTCATACCATTTTCCAGAGTGGAGACACCAGCTTGCATTCCCACCAATGATGTAAGAAAGTTCCTCTTTCGGGATCCCTGGGTGGCGCAGCAGTTTGGCGCCTGCCTTTGGCCCAGGGCGCGATCCTGGAGACTCGGGATCGAATCCCACGTCGGGCTCCCGGTGCATGGAGCCTGCTTCTCCCTCTGCCTGTGTCTCTGCCTCTCTCTCTCTCTCTCTCTGTGACTATCATAAATAAATAAAAAATTAAAAAAAAAAAAAAAGAAAGTTCCTCTTTCTCTGCATTCTCACCAACATTTTTTGTTTCCTCTTGTTAATTTTAGCCATTCTGACTGGTGTGAGGTGGTATCTCCTTGTGGTTTTGATTCGTATTTCCCTGATGCCGAGTGATGTGGAACATCTTTTCATGTATCTGTTGGCCATTTGTATGTCTTCTTTGGACGACATGTCTGTTCATGTCTTCTGCCCATTTTTTGAGTGGATTATTTGTCTTTTGGGTGTTGAGTTTGATAAGTTCTTTGTAGATCTTCGATGCTAGCCCTTTATCTGGTATGTCATTTGCAAATATCTCCTCCCATTCAGTAGGCTGTCTTTTAGTTTTGTTGACTGTTTCCTTTGCTATGCAGAAGCTTTTAATCTTGATAAAGTCCCCAATAGTTTTTTGTTTGTTTGTTTGTTTCCCTTGCCTTTGAAGATGTGTCTAGCAAGAAGTTGCTATGGCAGAGGCCGAAGAGGTTGCTGTCTGTGTTCTCCTCTAGGGACTTTGATGGATTCCTGTCTCACATTTAGGTCTTTCATCCATTTTGAGTTTATCCTTGTGTGTGGTGTAAGAAAATGGCCCAATTTCATTCTTCCATATGTGGCTTCCAATGTTGGGTTCAAATGTTCTAGCCATTTTTCAGTGTGGCAGAAAGAACACAAAGCAATTGGGACCAGATGTGATTTGAATTCTGGTTCTGCTTCATACTGGAAGTGTGACCTTGGGAAGTTAGCTGGCCTTTTGGAGCCCTACTTTCCTACTCTGCAAAATGAGAACCTCTGATAGAGACCTTAGATGGGAATCCTATTGCACAGGAGCATATAAGTGAAGAAGTATTGTGTGCCTTGCACATAATAGTTGTTTAATAAATGAAAACCATATTGGTGTTTCCTGAGGTGTAAACAGGAGAGGGCAAAGATCTCAAAGGCAAGAAACTAACACTTCCAAGACTGAAGTTATGAGTTATAATTGAGGGATGGAACTAAAGGAAAAATAAAAATAGACTGTGAACAGTGAAAAAAAATTTCAGAAAAAAACAATCATAGTTGGAAGTTTTGTTTTTCCATTGTGACTCAAGTATCCATTTTAGTCTGTTCCAAAAGGATGGACATGCACACATATCTATACCTGTATCATCTATATCATCCATATCTTTATCACATTGATCTGTCTACCCATCTAAGTGACAAATATAGACCAACAGCCACTAAAATTCAGTGGGGATGGGCAAAGAGTAAGAAGAGTGGTGGAAACGCAAACCACAGATTTCTAGATATACAGATGGACAGATAACTATGACAGAAGACAGGTAGATAGGTCCCCACAAATTCAAAGGTTGAAAGGCTTTTTGCAATGTCATTCATACCAAGGCCTACCTTTTGCCAAAGTGATTGTCCTGTTGTCTGCCAGGCTCCGCTCTCTTGGCGTCTCCATGTAAGTTATTAATGTTAAGGCTTATTTATTTTCCTTGGGCACCCCTGGTGGCGCAGCAGTTTAGCGCAGCCTGCAGCCCAGGTGTGATCCTGGAGACCCAGGATCCAGTCTCACGTCGGGCTCCCTGCATGGAGCCTGCTTCTCCCTCTGCCTGTGTCTCTGCCTCTCTCTCTCTCTCTCTCTCTCTCTCTCTCTCTCTCTCTCTCAGTAAAAAAAAAAAAAAAAAAAAAAAAAAAACAAAAAAACAAACCTTATTTATTTTCCTAAAGTGCCATGAATATATTAGAAGCACAGGGCACAATAGAGACAGTTCAGGCTTTGGAGCCAGGCAGAACTCAGTTTGACTCTTAGCCCTGCTAATTTGGGTAAATTAATTAATGCAACCTGTATTATTGAATGCCTACCATGTCTCTGGTATTGCACTATTTTCTTAGGATCTGGTAATGAGCAAAGACACCTAACATCCCCACTCTAATGAACTTCAGAGTATCATATGGGAGACAGACATTATTTAAAAATGACACAGGTGAATATATGATTACACACTGAGATCAATTCTGAACCGCATTACAAGTTAGAGGGTGGGGGAAATAGTATATAATCAGAAGTAACAACATCTGCAAAAGACTTTCGACAGAAAGGAGAAAGGAAAATGAAAAGACAGAAAAATTCAGTGTAGCTGGAATGAAGACAGCCAGGGGAGGCCTAGAGAAGCCCTAGCTTCCTCATCTGTAAACTGGGGGCAATAAGGTTATCTTATAGTAGTGACAGCATCTGATACTGCCCAACCACTAGTGGCTATTCATTAAATGGTGGCTGCAATCATAGCTACATGATTGCTGCAAAGATGAAGACATTTCTTCAATTATGTAACATTAGATCAGACCTTCTCTAACATTTTAGTTGTGCTCATCCTTTACAACTGACCACTGATAGACAAATGCATCCCAGTTCTTGCAAAGCCCAGAAGACTTCTAGTTTATGGAGAAAATATGGGTGTTTTCTTTTGGTCTTGGACTATTAGATGCCTGTCAATGAGAAGAGAAACGTCAGAAAGGCATTGTTGAAAGGAAAGAGAAAGGAATCAAAGAAACTCAATGTTCTAATTTTTTTTCCTAGACATGTCTTAAAACGTGACATTCCATTTCCCTAATCTGTCATTTCCCTGTCCTGCAGGCAAAGGTTCCAAGCTCCCAACATGTTCCTGCAAGCAAAGATCTGAACAAGGAAGGTACTGCAGAAAAAGTGGTATTGGGGAATTAAATCGAATTGCAGAATTAGGTAGTCTGGAGAATACAGTGCTATGTAGTTAGTTTCAAATTTCAGTTATTTAATATGCAATGTAATATTAATTTCAGGTGTACAATATAGTGATTCAACACTTCCATACATCACCCAGTGCTCCTCATGAAAAAGTGCCCTCCTCGATCCCCATCACTTATTTAACCCATCCCCCCACCCACCTCCTCTCTGATGACCATCAGTTTCATCTGTTAAGAGTCCATTTCTTGGTTTACCTCTCTTTTTCTTTTTTCCTCTGTGATCATTTGTTTTATTTCTTAAACTCCACATATGAGTGAAATCATGGTACTTATCTTTCTCTGACTGACTTATTTTGCTTAGTATAATACTCTCTAGCTCCATCCACATCATTGAAAATGGCAAGATTTTATTCTTTTTATGGCCAAGTAATACTCCACTATGTATATATACATCACATCTTCTTTATCCGTTCATCAATCAATGGACACTTGGGCTATTTCCATAATTTGAGGATTGTGGATAATGCTGCTATAAACATTGAAGTAGATGTATCCCTTCAAACTAGGATTTTTGTATTCTTTGGGTAAATACCTAGTAGTGCAATTGCTGGATCATAGAGTAGAAATGGATAAATTCCTAAAAACATGTAAACTACCAAAACTGAAACAGGAAGAAAAAACTTGAACAGACTGATAACCAGCAAAGAAATTGAACTGGTAATCAAAAAACTCCCAATAGAGGCTCAATCAACTGAGCATCTAAACCTTGGTTGGTTTGGCTCAGGTCATGATCTCAAGGTCATGAGCTTGAGCCCCGTATTAGGCTCCCTGCTCAGCATGGAGTCAGCCTGAGATTCTCTGCCTCTCTCTCCCTTTGCCCTTACCCTTCCTCAGCTCTTGAGCTCTCTTCCTTTCTCTCTCTCTAACATAAGTAAATAAATAAAATCTTAAAGACAAAAAAATAACAAACAAAGCCCAGGGCCAGATGGCTTCTCAGGCTACTTGTACCAAACATTTAGAAAAGAGTTAATATCTATTCTCCTCAAATTATTCTGAAAAATAGATAAGAAATGAAACTTCTAAGTTTGTTCTATGAGGCCAGCATTACTCTGATACCAAAACTAGATAAAGACTCCACTAAAAAAGAGAACTACAGCCCAATATCCCTGATGAACATGGGTGCAAAAATTCTCAGTAAAATATTATCAGACCAAGTTCAACAACACATTTTAAAAAATCACTCACCACAATCAAGGGGGATTCATTCCTGGGTTGCAAGGGTGGTTCAATATTTGTAAATCAATCAGCATGATACAACGCATTAATAAAAGAAAGGAGAGAACCATATGCTCATTTCAATAGATGCAGAAAAAGCATTTGACAAAGTACAACATCCATTCATGATAAAACTCTCAACAGAGTAGGTTTAGAGGGAACATTCCTCAACATAGTAAAGGTCACATATGAAAAACCCACAGTGAACACCATATTCAGTGGAGGGGAAAGCTGGGCGCTTTTCTCCTAAGTCAGGGACAACACAGGGATGTCCATTCTCTCCACTGTTACTCAACACAGTACTGGAAGTCTTAGCCTCAGCAATCAGATTACAAAAGGAAATAAAAGGCATCCAAACTGTCAATGAAGAAGTAAAACCTTCACTATTCGCAGGCGACATGATACTTTACATAGAAAACCTGAAAGACACCACCCAAAAATTGCTAGAGGTGCAGGGAGTTCTATATGGATCCTAGGGAGCAAGCCCCTGCAGGCCAGGGTCATAGCACTAACAGCCTGGATCCCAACCCCTCCCCACTACTGATGTCTCTGTGCCTTAGCCTCCCCACCCCCAGAAAAGGAATAATGATGAAAATAGTAATATGTGTCTCAGGAGGTTGTTGTGAGGATAAAAATGGGTAAATAGAGAGGATGTGCAAAGCCATTAGAAGAGCTCCTGGCCCAGAGTAAGTATGGGCACGTGTCAGCGACACTTCCCCCCAGTTTTATCAAGGTACAGTTGAGACCAGTCACTGTATATGTTTAAGGTGCACTGCATATTGTTTACCTACCATTGCATATTTTGTGAGATGACCACCACATATGTTAGTTAACAGCCATCATCTCTTAGAGAAAGCAATAAAAAGAGAAAGCAAAACAAGAAAACCTTTTGTCTTTGGGATGGGAACTCTTATGGTTTATGCTCTTAAGTTTTCGTGTGTGAGCTATGGTTGCCATGTTGTAGGTTTTCTTCCCTGGTACTTGTTTATCTTATAAGTGGAGGTTTGTACCTTTAGACCACCTTCCTCTGCTCCTCCCCTATCCCTCACCCCTGGTTAACTACTAATCTTTTTCTTTTTATAAGATTTTATTTATTTATTCATGAGAGGCACAGAGAGAGAGGCAGAGACACAGGCAGAGGGAGAAGCAGTTTCCCCGAAGGGAGCCTGATGTGGGGACTTGATCCGATCCCCATATGGGTGGGGATCACACTCTGAGCCAAAGGCAGCGCTCAACAGCTGAGCCACCCAGGCGTCCCAGGTAACCACTAAGCTGATCCCTTTTGCTATGAGTTTGGTTTGTCTGTTTGTTTATGAGATCATGGTATTTGTCTTCCTCTCTCTGGCTTATTTCACTGAGCCGAATGCCCTCAGGTTCCATCCACATTATCACAGAAGGCAGAATTTCTTGTCTGTAGACATACCACAACCTGTGTGTGCAATTATCCATGAACTTGAGTTATTTCCATGTCTTGGCTGTTGTAGGTGATGTTCGCTACTGATTTAATGCTTGAGGTAGTTGCCAGTTTTTCCTCCTCTGCCTTCCAAAGTATAACACATGTTCTCATATACACATATAAACACACACACACACACACACACACACGCAGGTTTTTATATTCTTTTTTTAAAAAAATTTATTTTTATTTATTTTTTTTTAAATTTTTATTTATGATAGTCACAGAGAGAGAGAGAGAGAGAGAGGCAGAGACACAGGCAGAGGGAGAAGCAGGCTCCATGCAGGGAGCCCGACATGGGATTCGATCCCGGATCTCCAGGATCGCGCCCTGGGCCAAAGGCAGGCGCCAAACCGCTGCGCCACCCAGGGATCCCAGTTTTTATATTCTTAATGTCAGGGTGTGTATGACCTTCTTAGGGTGCTGTATACAATTAAAAGAGCTTTGGGCTGGATGAGTGTTCAAATACTGTAGCTATTGAAAGCAGTAGACAAAAGCAGGAATGTTGTAATCTCCGCAGCATCTTTCTGGGGACTAGTGTTGTTTCCTGAAAGCCAGGGCATGAGGTAGAAAAGAGCTACTCTCTGGGTGGCTCTTCTTCTTAATTTCATGTGTGAACACCAAGCACATTAACCTTACAGGCTGCCCCCGTCCCCTGGCATCCACCCCGGGAAGATGAAGGCCTGGGAAAAAGTGAAAGATAGAGCATAGAGCGCCGGGATGGGTGTTCAGACGCTCCCATCATTTGCAGGCAGTTGAGCATCGTGCATCCAGACGGATGTCCTGTGACCAGCTTTGCTTACAGAAGGCTGAACTCCTCTAGGCTGGAACTCAAGATGTGTTTATGGGCTTTCCGCGCACAAGAAGGGATGAATGCATCAGCATCCCCTTCGGAATTCCACACCAGCTGTCCCAAGACGCAGTGGGTCAGCTTTTCCAGCTTCGGGCTCCTACTGGTACAGTTTCCTGGAACCTGAAAAGTAGAGGCTCACATGCGGATCGCAATTTTACAGGCAGAGGGTTCCCTGGTTCCTGTCTAACTCTCACTTGGAGTCTGGTTTTGTTGCCATTATTTTATAAAGTTGGGGAACTTGAGGCCACAGGAACCCATGATGGTGAGCTCCTGATGTCGAAACTGCAGTTCCTGAACACAAATCACCAGCTTCTCCTTTTTTACACATGTTACTACAGTTGACCCTTGAACAGCGTGGATTTGAATTGTGGGGATCCACTTGCGGGTGCAGATGGGGTCTTTCCAATAAATATGGTACAGCACTGTAGATGTATTTTGTCTTCCCTATGCTTTTCCAGATAATATTTTCTTTTCTGTAGCTTACTTTATTGAAAGAATACAGATGAATCTAATACATGTAGCTTATGAAACGTGTTAGCTGACTGTTTCATTGGTAAGGCTCCTGGTCAACAGTAGGCTATAGTAGTTAAGCTTTGGGGGGAGTCGAAAGTGGCATGAGGATTTTCAAAAGAGCAGGGGTCAGTGCTTCTAATGCCCGTACTGTTCAAGGGTCAACTTTATCTGATGTATTTATGGCTCTTTACATTGCAAATTTGAAACCCTTTTCTTTGCTGTCACTAAAGAGTTGCCATATTCCTAACTGTCTTTGGTCCAATCATTTGACTTAACCTAGAAACACTGTAAGAGGAGGTGTGGACACTCACAAGGCAGTGAAATGTGGCTCAACGTGGGGTAAATGGCTTGCCCCATATTTCACTGCCATTTGTTTTCTAACTAAATGGCACCAGAACTCAGCCCCAGCAAAATCCCTTCTAAGTAAGGGCTTCTGAATCTCCCCAGGGATTTTAGTCCCGTTGTCCTATATTCTTGCCTTTGACCCCCTTCCACAACCACTCAAAGCCACACCACTTTCACTGCCACGGGGTTTCCGCTAGGACCCAGGCTGTTGTCTAAACCTGGGTGTTTTGTCTTGAGGGGCCAAAGTAGCGCATGCATGCATGAGGAGAGGATTCTTGCTCCTCTTGCCACTGCCACTGGCCTACCTTGTTCTTTCAGGTCCAGGCCTCAGAGAATCCCTCCTGCAAAGGCAAACCCCTCAGCTGCCACAAGCAGCCTCTTCACCAGATCAGTTGTGAATCTAAGGAACACAGTAAAGACTTCTGGTTTCCTGTCTGGTATGTAAGGAGCTTGGCAGTCACCACTCTGCTAAACCGTAAGTAAAAACCTGAACTGACCAAAAAAATCCTAAATCCATCAGAGAGGGGAAGTAACAGGGCAAATTGCTTCCCCTCAAACTGGAGAAACCTATTTCTCCAGGAGAGAGACCACGACTTACCAGAAGAGAAACCAAGAGCAGAAACCTCTGGGGGAAACCGGTGCTGGGATAAGAAAACCTGACCTGAAGTTGCTGAATTGCTGGAGGCTCATGTGGACAAGTGAGAGTTAAAAACTCCAGGGGGAACCAGTCTTTGGTGAGCTTTACCTCCAGGAGCCCTACCGGATCCTCAGGCTAAATCCCAGGGAACAATTCGCTCGTGCTTCTTGTGCTGGGGTGGAAGGTGTGGAGGGGTTCCGCTTTAGAATACACCCCGGCACTCTGTTCTTCACAAGGCCTGCCCTCCGGGGAGCGAGCTGACTAAAGCCTAGTGGACCCGAAGGAAGGGAAATACCCAACTTCAGCCACCTGTGGCTTTCCATGTGAGGAAGGAAAATACCCAGCTGCAGACGCCTCTACTTATCCTGTCCCTCCTGGGGGGAAGGACGACTGAGGAGCATGTGTGAGGTTCACAGCCCAGAGACCCAAGCTCACTGAAAGAGTAGACTCAGTCATAGGCTGGAGAACACTTTCTCTCCCCTCACACCTCACCACCACATTTAGTAAAGGGCTGTTTACCTCAGTTCCTTTCAGTCAACACACAATGTCTGGTTATCAAGAAAGAAACCATAAGACATACTAAAAGGCAAAACAAAGAATTTGAAGGGACTGCATCAGAACAAGCACCAGAACAGAAATGGATATGGCAGGAATATTTGAGTCATGAGAACAGAAATTTTTAAAGACGGTGACTAATACGTTGCCTGACATTGACTGTGAAGACCTGATAGAGCCTCTGGAGTGAAACCTGGGTATGTGAATAGCCAGTGCGCCAAGTAGGCAGCAGGCAAGAATAGGTGGGCCAAGTAAGCTAAGCAGAGAGATGGGAATTCTAAGCTGGAATACAAAAGAAATGCTAGAGACCAAACACACTGCAAGAAAATGAACAAAGCCTTTGATGGGCTTGTAGGTGAACTGTGCATGGCTGAGGAAAAAACCTCTGAGCTTGTGAATATGCCAACCAACAGAAACATCCGAAACTGAAAAGTAAAGAGAGAAAAAGACTGACAAAGACAGAACATGGTATCTAAGAATTGTGGGGACAGGACACCTAATAGGAATACTGGAAGAAGAGGAAAGAGAGAGAATAGGAGAAATATTTGAAGAAGGATCATTCAAAAAATTCCCCAAATTATTGTCAGACACCAAACCATAGAGCCAGGAAACCCAGAGCACACCAAGCAGGATAAATGACAAAATCCATAGTTAAACTGCAGAAAAGCAAAGATGTTTTAAAACTACTAAATGAAGTCAAAGGAAAAACACCTTCCCTATAGAGGAGCTAAGATAAGAATTACATCCCACTTGTCCTTGGAGCTCAAGCACACGAGAGAGTGAGGAGAAATATTTAAAATGTCCTGAGGGGAGCACCTGGGTGGCTCAGCAGTTGAGCATCTGCCTTTGGCTCAGGGCATGATCCTGGAGTCCCGGGATCGAGTCCCACATTGAGCTCCCTGCATGGAGCCTGCTTCTCCCTCTGCCTGTGTCTCTGCCTCTCTCTGTGTGTCTCTCATGAATAAATAAATAAAATCTTAAAAAAAAAAAGTCCTCAAACCCTCTTGCACTGTTGGTGGGAATGTGAACTGGTGCAGCCACTCTGGAAAACCGTGTGGAGGTTCCTCAAAGAGTTAAAAATAGACCTGCCCTAGGACCCAGCAATTGCACTGTTGGGTATTTACCCCAAAGATACAGATGCAGTGAAACGCCGGGACACCTGCACCCCGATGTTCACAGCAGCAATGCCCACAATAGCCAAACTGCGGAAGGAGCCTCGGTGTCCATCGAAAGATGATGCATAAAGAAGCTGTGGTCTATGTAGACAATGGAATATTCCTCAGCCATTAGAAACGACAAATACCCACCATGTGCTTCAACGTGGATGGAACTGGAGGGTATTATGCTGAGTGAAATAAGCCAATGGGAGAAGGACAAACATTATATGGTCTCATTTATTTGGGGAATATAAAAATAGTGAAAGGGAATAAAGGGGAAAGGAGAGAAAATGAGTGAAAATATCAGAAAGAGAGAACATGAGAGACTCCTAACTCTGGGAAACAAACAAGGGGTAGTGGAAAAGGAAGTGGGCGGGGGGCTGGGGTGACGGGGTGATGGGCACCGAGGGGGACACTTGGCGGGATGAGCACTGGGCGTTATGCTATATGTTGGCAATCTGAACTCCAATAAAAAAAAATTTTTTTAAATGTCCCGAGCAGTAGGGTCTTTTGCTTTTTTCCTGTACTTCCTCCAGTTTATTGACAAACTCTTCTTCCCCAATACAAAACCCCAACAAGTCAACTGTGGCTCTGTCTGAACATGTGTTTGGTGTGTCCCAGTGTGCTGACAGGTGTCTGTCACAGAACAGTCTGTAGGAAGATAGAAGCTTTGCTCCCATGGGACTTGAATTCTAGTAAGTTTAGATGGAAGTTTAAGGGTATAAAAGTAACCAATGTTTTGAACCCGTAGTAGACTGATTCTTTTTTCAGCAGTTTCATAATTTTCAATTTCAAAATTTTCATGACAGATTTTCAGTGTAAAGAAAAAGAGTTTACAAGGAATACCCATATATTCACCACATTAATTCTGCAATTAACACTTTAACTTTACTTGTTTTTAAAATTGCCGATGAATGTATCCATCCATCCATTCTTCATTATCATCTTTTTTGTATGTATTTCAAAGTAAGTTATAGAAATCAGCTTATTTCACCCCTAACCACCTTCGTATGCATATCACAAATGTTATTAGCTGGAGTTCAGTATTTGCATATGAGCAAACATTGTTTCTTTTTTGAGATGTAATTCACATACGGTGAAATGCACAACTCTTACACGTTCCATTGGATGAGTTTAGATGAATGCATGTACCAGTGCAACCCAAACTTTTATCAGGAAACTGAAGTCAGCATCACACCAGAGATCTCTCATATGCCCTCCCAGTTGATTCCTGCAGGGGTAACCCTTCAGAGGCAGTCACTGTTCGGATTCTCCCCCATACACATTGGTTTTGCCTGTTCCATGCAGATGGAATCATACAGTGTGTATTTTTCTTTTTCTTTTTTTTTGTTTGTTTGTTTTTCTTTTTTTTTAGTGTGTATTTTTCATGTCCTACTTGTTATGGAATCATAAAGTGTGTATTTTTTGTGTCCTACCTCTTTTATACGCCATCATTTCCATGAGCTTCATTCAGGTAGTGGCCATTTTCAGAAGTAAATATACTTTTTATGACTAATATGCCATTGCATATACCACAGCTTGTTTATCTATTCTCCTAGTACTGGACACCTGAGCTTTTTCCAGTTTTTAACGGTTATGAATAAAGCAGCCCTGAACAACCTTGTGTAAGTTATAAGCTGGTTTTATAAAACTGTTCTCTTCTTCCTCAGGAAACAGCTATTGTCGATATATATGGCTGACTTCTAAAGTCATCTCTCCAGACTAACTCTGCCCCTCCACTCCAGACTCTTAAATCCACTGCCAACTCAACATCTCCTCTGCAGTTCCAATATGTAACTCAAACCTAATGTTTGGAAGCAGACCGCTGCCCAGCGCCCACCCCAATTGCAATTTTTCCATCCCAGTAAATGGCAAATCTAACCTTCAATTATTAAGACCATAAAACACAGAGACAGCCCCAACCCCTCTCCCTTTTCCACCATCCAATCCATGGGCAAAACCTCTATTTCTTCTATCTTCAGAATATATCTAGAATGTTCCAATTATTAGCACCTCTGCTTGCCATCTGGTTGGAGGCATCGTTGTTTCACTCATGAATTTTGGAAAACCCAGTAAGTGGTCTCTTGCTTCCATTCTGCTACTCCCACATAGCCTATTCTTAGCACCATAGTCAAAGTGGTCCTTTTAGAGCCCGTTTTTTAGCTCTGACCATTCATGCTGCCTTATAAAGCTCAAATGGCTCCTTACTTCACTCGGAGGAGATGTCCTGACAATGGCTCCCAGGCATCTGTGTAGCCTGGCTCTCCATTACACAACTGGCCACTTTCCTGTCCTCTCTCTACATCACCCGGTTTTTGACTGGTGACATTGGCCTCCTGGTGGCCACTCCGTGTGTTTGCAATTGCTGTTCCCTCTACCTGGCACACATTTCCCCAGGTGAGACAGCATGGCTTACCTTGAGTTTATGCTGCATTGTCACTGTCCAGGAATTTGAACATCTCAGGCCAATATCGTATTTGAGAAGAAACTTTTAGCCTAGTAGACAATATGCTCTGACAAGAGAATTTTAAAAGAATTATTTCCCCTGAATCTTAACAAAGCCAAGCCCTCTTCACATGTTTAATTTAATTATGGAAACTATTGACAAAATGGTGATAATATCTTTCTTTTTGCTGCTCTTAAGTGGCGTCAGAATAAACACACACTTATGTGTGTACAGGTCTTTTTAATAATTATTTAAGGGCCTGTGAGATTTGCCAGGAAGAAAAATCTTTTTACTAAGGAGCGTGTTTGATTCATGAAGGAGAGGCCCAACCTTGCAGCAGGTGCACACCCAAAAGCCTTGGACCTTAGGGAATCAGGACAGAGACTCAGGTTGTCCAGGTTCTGCAGCACTTGGGGCAGTGGTTCTCAGACTTCAGTGTCTGAGACTTGTTAGAACACAGACTGCTGGGCCCCAGGCCCAGAGCTTCTGATTCCGTGAGTTCTTGGTGAATTCTGAGAACTTGCATTTCCAACAAGTTCCCAGGTGACGCTGTGTGGCTGGCTCAGGGATCAGACTGTGAAATCGAGCTTGGAAGGCTGTTTGCTGCTACTTTCTCCCCTGGCTGGGTACAAACCCCCTCCTCCATCCTTGCTGCTGGACTCTGGTCCAGGCTCCCCGGCCCTCATAGCCACGGCTGCTGCTGGTGGCAGAGGGGCTAGATGTGATGGATGGAAATAAGCTCAGCCTCACTCTTCCCAGCTGGGCCTTGCTTCTGCAGCCATGAGGACTGACATTTCCAACCCCTTGCAAGTGGTGATGACTCCATAGATGCATCAGTACCGAAGAACTGATTTAGTTTATTAGTTCCTCAAGTGAAGAAAGGGAGAAAACAGACCAGGAGTAGATTTAATACACACATTGGGATTCTCTGCTAACTCACAGGTGTGGTGTACCAGGTTGAAGGCGGATTTAAAAGTAACATGTAAATAAACACCCAGGTGATTCAACTGTGGGTCATCAGGGGACCTACTTTCAGAAATATTCAATTAAATAATGTCCCCAAGTTCACCCAGATAATAATATACATGGAGGAGGACCATGTGAGGTTCATTGAAATCTGTCCTTGGACGCCCTCCCCGTCTAAGCAGTGTTCTGGGCCCTGAAGAGGCGACGGTCCACAAGGCTCGCCTTGGTCTGTACCGCGCTCGCTGTGCCTTCCTGAGTCTGAATCAGAGTCTGAAGAAGCCCTTGAGACGAATTATGCTTTGTCGTGTTTCCATTTCAGCCACTGATATTAAAGATGACAATTAGGGGCATCCATCATGGGGATCGATTTAAAAAACATGATAGCAAATAGCATTGTCTCTAAGACAACCCTACCACACACCGTACAAATCCGTACCCCACGACACGATTCCGTTTCCATCGAGTAACTTTGCCCCGGTTTAGAAAGGAAAGGAGCTGAGATCAGGCGACTGCTTTATTGGGCAGCAGAGGTTACGGATTCAGAGGCCCATCTGAGCTAACTAATCGTGTGGCCTATACAACAGATGGTCTTCAACGCATTCTGTCGATTTGATTTGTGATGAATAAAGGAAGAACAGTAATGAGCCTTTTCTCCAGCAGCGTCAGCCGACTGCAGTGGCAGATACAGGAGTGTGGGAAACTCTAAGAAGGATCAACGTCGTAGAAATACAAAAATAGAATGTGTAATAGAATATAACAGATAGAGGAGAATCTGTGTTCTCTAACAGAAGCCACGTCTTCTCCGCGGTTGGACAGGCCCTGCTCCTCTGCTTGGAGATAGCAAGGACGATGTTAGTGATTAACATTCCTTATTTCACAAAATGTACACGCATAATTACAGCTCATTCAATTCATATTTATTGACCCTCCAGCATGCTTGAGGCTCAAATGAAACACACACACGCACACGCACGCACGCGCCCACTCACTAAGTCATTTCATCTGCACAGTAAACTCCTTTTCCTGCCTTGCACATCGCTGAGGGCGATGGCAGCTTTCTGGGTGCCAGGCCCTGTGTTAAGTACTAGTAGAACTCGCAGTCAGGGGCTGACTCATTCTTCTCCTCCGAGGAAAGTGTGTCCTCTGATTGGACATGGAATTACGTGGACCCCATACCAGCAGATCAAATTCAGGTGACGCACTTAGGTAACTCCTGGCACTCTTTGGACAGTTTGGACAGTAAATCGACAAGTGTAGCCATCCTGACTTGAGAAGGTCACAGTGATCAGGGCTTTAGGCTCTTCAAGGACAAGCTTCTGGACCATGTCACCCGGAAGCCCCAAGGTCAAGCAGAGCTGCTGACTAAAGAGAAGGGAGATCTACAGGGGGTAATGGAGAAGGGAGACAATGCACATCACTTGAAATTCCAAGATCATTTGCAGGTACAGAGACTATAGTTCCTCCCACTTAATTTCCTCTCTCACATCGCTTCCAGAAGAGAGACCCCTAAGATCCTGGAAGAGCTGCTTCCTGTGCATAGGTGGAGAAGTTGATCCTGGCAGAACCGGAGTAGGCTGCAGCGCACATGAGCTAGGCCCCCAGACCTTCCTTCACCGCCCCGGCTATCAGAGTCCTGCAGAGTGTAGTTCAGGATCCTTCAGCATTTGCCTCGGCTGGGGAGTCTCCTCCCCCAAGGTCACACCTTTCTAGACCCTGCCCACATTCAATGACTGATTACGTGGGACTATAAAGACCCATTTAACTAAAAGCAGGACAGCTCCAATGGGGAGGGGCTATTATAGCTCCAGTAATGATCATTTAAGTTATGGCTTAATAGACAATCTCAAAAATTTAAAAGCAAATATATTTGGAATTTGTTGTTGTTTGAAATTAGGATGCTATTAAATGTTAATTACTACAGATAATTTGAGGATAACATCTTAGGTATGTAATTTTTAAAAAATATGTTTCTGTAAAATAAAAAAAAAATTCCAATTAGCCCATGCTTTGTAAACATTTCTACATAGACATTTCTACATTTCTACCATATAGCATGGGCTATCTGGAAACATATTTTGATATATGCTACAACAAAACAGCCTAATCCTTTTGAAAAGGATTAGGTCATGGGGTAAGGAGGTCATAGGGGTAAGGAGATAGAAACATATATGTGTTAGTAAGACACCCCTCCCCGCCGTGTGCTTTCTCTCTCACACAACGAGCGACACAAACCACTTGTTCAACTACAGTGCTGTCCTGGGGGATGAGGGGCAGGAGAACCTCTTTACTTCACCTCTTAGTAATTTCAACTTAAACATTTTCTAGAACTTTGAAGGCGAAGATTGATTAACTTTAATCTATGTCCAGGTTTACTTCTTTAACTTACATGAAGTTTTCTCTCCCGATTTCCTCAACTTTCAGTACACTTTTCTTCAGAAAAGTAATAGGTCCACAGCAATGTTGTTAAATGTTTGGCAGTCTTCCTTCTCCCCAAATATTTCAATATGTGTGCATGTGCATGTGTATGCATATATACGTGTTTTATGTATTTCTCCCTTTAAAAAAGTTTATCATAGAACAGCTTATGGAGAGATGACAATTCAGTTTGTGTTTGGCTGATGCACTTGTCGTTTGGTTGCAATGGCATTTTGAAATTTTGCGGCTTCCTCCTGACTTGAGCAGAATGGATCCAACTACCTGAGGGTAAGGAGAAACACTGGTGAGACAGGAACCAGGCAGAGAGGTACATAGGATGTAGTTTGGAGAAGGGTCTGTTTTGCATGTAAGGGCTATGGTAGGGTATCAGATCCAATATGAGGAGGCCAAATTTTGCAACTGTCAATAAGTCAGGTCAGTGGAGAGACTGAGTCATGTTCCATATGTGTAATTCTTTGAAGTCCTAAGGAAAACCTCATGGCGGAAATGGTTTTGAATAAAACGGGAAAATCAGTTTGGTCATGTTTTATTTCTCAACATCATTTCCTGTTCTTCGACTAAAAGCCACGTATGCCTGATAACATTTCCTCCTAATTCTCAGAAAACAAGGCTTGTTTTCCTTGAGTTTGAGATACATTGTGTTTCACACCGTTACACAAGTTGGTGAATAGTAATATAATTGACTCAGTGTGAATGTCTTAATTTTTATGAACCTATCATGATGAATTTCAAGTTACTAAGTCTAGATGAGCTGCGTAGCAATCACCTAATCACTGCTTTGGTCTAGAGATAATTCTTTTATCTCCAGGGAGAGGTCTACAATGAAGCTCTCACTAAAACTATACTGTGTAGGGGCACCTGGGCGGCTTTGTGGTTAAGCATCTGCCTTTGGCTCAGGTCACGATTCCGGGGTCCTGGGATCCAGTCCCATATCAGGCTTTCCACAGGGACCCTGTGTCTCTGCCTCTCTCTGTGTGTCTTTCATGAATAAATAAAATATTTTTTAAAAAAAACTATACTGTGTAGAAAGTAAATCCCTCATTTGAAGTCATTTCAAGCACCAAAGTATACACTATTGGTTTCTACATGACAGCTAAGAGCTTTTGTTGCAGAACACCTGAGTCAATGAGACTTAATAATACAAATTAATTAGCTCAAGTAACTGAAAACCAAAGGGAGATCCAGCATCAGACATGTTTTGGTCAAGGTCTTGTCTCTATCTCTTAATTCTGGCTTTATTATTAGCCAGGATGTGACTCCCTGGTCAAAAAGACGTCTATCAGCAGAGACTGCTACCTGTTCATTTCCAGGGTAGAAGGTGGCATTTCTCTCAATATCACATGATATTTCCAGTTCTTCATGCAGATTAAACCAAAGTACAGTGACGGTTGCCGCAAGAAGTACGAGAACCAAACAACTGATCACCACTTGGAGCCCGAAATGGGTAGTCCACTGAAACATCATGATTAATGCATGGTCACTACAGGTATTTCCTTAAAGGAAATCAGAGTTCTGTTGGGTAAGGGGAAGCGAGAAAAGAGATGCCGGTCTGCCTGGCCTATCCAGGGCTTTCTGTTTTAAACCTTATCCCTATATGAAGTGTTATCCCATTTTACCTGTAGGTGGCAAGATTGGGCTACGAAACATGGGCTCTGGACTTCGGTTGCAGCCATTCAATTCCTAGGTCTAACACAGTTGCAAGCAGTCCGGTTTTAGGAAAGTCACCCAAACTCTGCCTGCCTCAGCATCTTCATTTGCAAAATGCAATCAGTACATTCGCTCTTGAGAGCTGCTACGAGAACTCAACGAGGATGCACACAGAGCACTTAGCATAGCACATGTTGATTTCTAAGTACCGGAGACAATATATTTGCACATAAAGTAGCCATTTGATGGACCCTTAAAGACATCCTTTTTATCTGCTTAGGCATCTGTGTGCTGCCCAACATATTTTGGAAGCTTCTCTTCCCCTCCCAGATCATTTTTGTCAGTTACTGAATTCATTTTAGGCAGAGTCCGCTCTTTGACCCTGAGATAGAGAGTGAGTGCTCTGATACTGAAGCGATGCCTTGTGGCATATAGTGGCACAAATGTTTAAAAACAAGCCTGACCAGGTGTTTCTGATGGGGAGTTTCCTTCACAGGCTAGATATTATTCTTACGTGGTTGAGAATAGGGTACCAGGGTTATCTTACTGGGCCTCTATAGTTTCTTGTTAGGAAAATGATCACATTAAGGCCTGCTAAGCCCATCCAGGGCAATAAAGTTTTGATTATTCCTTCCTTACCTCCTTTAGCTCAAGTAATTAGGAAGCTAAATATACTTACATGGCAATAATGAAGCGATTTTCTTTTGGCCTGCAACTCTCATTTTCATTGAGGCTAGGAGGTGAGGTGGGGGAGAGTGCAGGCCAGGAGAAAGGAGAGGAAGTAAGCCTAGCTATTTGTTTTAAATCGCACCCAGGTGAGGGATAAAATCGGAGCTTAGAATATATATATATATATATATATATATATATCCTTTGGGAAATCTATGTAAACTTTGTAATATATAAAGTAGGTAAATTAGGAGTGATTGCATCAAATAACTCTTTGCTTTTCAAAATGATTTATCTTGGGGATCCCTGGGTGGCTCAGCGGTTTGGCACCTGCCTTTGGCCCAGGGCGCAATCCTGGAGTCCCGGGATCGAGTCCCGCGTCGGGCTCCTGGCATGGAGCCTGCTTCTCCCTCCTCCTGTGTCTCTGCCTCTCTCTCTCTCTATGTCTATCACAAATAAATACATCTTTAAAAAAAATGATTTATCTTGTGTATTTTCAGAAGTGATAAACTTGGTGAATCTGAAATATGGTTTGTGTTCATATGAAAGCAATTAGCTCAAGGGAAAGCGTCAGCTTGGGAGACAGAAGGATCTGTCCCTCAAACCCTGACAGCACTGTTTATCAGATGCACAAACTTGGTGAGTACCTTAATATCTCTGAGCCTCAGTTTCCAAATCTGTGAGAGAAGGACAATAATACCTTCTTTGTACAGTTTATGGGATGGTTAGAAGAATAGACATAATTGTCTAGTACAGTGTATGATAGGAAGAGTGCAAAGATTATTCTTCTTTTTAAAGACTCATTGAACATGTACAGCTGTAAGGAAAGATCTATTACCTGAACTAAAGCACGACTGCACTAGAGTTCCCTGACTTCTTGTTGATGTCCCACATCTGAGGACAAAGCTCTCTCCTGGCGCGGGATCTCATGGCCTCAGGTCTAAAACTGAGAAACTTACCTACTCCCTAGCATCACTGAGGAGGACAAACAAATATGCTGAAGCTGCCACCATCAGCTCACTAAATCCGTGGTCTCAGCCTTGGCTGCATACTGTAATCACCAGAGAACTTTTAAAAACCTCAGTGCACCCACGACCTGTACCCCAGAACAGCTAACTCAGAAGTTCTGAGGTTTGTGCCTAGCTGGTAGTGTTTTTTAAAGCTCTGGAGAAAATTCAAAGTGCTGCCAAGGTGGAGGATCACTGCTCTAAGCCATCGCTTCTCAAACTGTGAGGTGCATACAAATCACCTGGGCCTCTTATTAACTTATTAACTCACAGCTTCTGATCCTCTAGGTCTAGGATGGGGCCTGAGCTCCTGCATTTCCAACATGTTCCTGGGCGTTGCCATTGCTACTGGCTCCTGGACTGCACTTTGAGTGGCAAGGCTCTAAGATCCTTATTCCCCTCTCTCTTCCTACCACTGCCCAGTTTGGGGGGCGAGGGGAGCCTTTTATAGAAGATCATTCTCTGTCCCAGGAATTGCTTTTTTTCCCTTTCAGTTTTATTGAAATATAATTGACACAACACCATGTAAATTTTAAGGTGTTCAGCATAGTGACTTGATGTACATATATTGCAAAATGATACCACAATGTTCAGCTAACAGCACCTCATGTAATTTTTTTCCTTGTAAGGAGAACTTTTAGGATTTGCTCTCTTAGCACATTTCAATCTATCACACGGCATCGTTAACTATAGTCATCATATTGTACCTTATACTCCAGGACATATTTATCTTATAAATGGAAGTTTGTATCTTTTGACCACCTTTACTCCGTTTCTCTATCTTCTAACCCACTGCCTTAGGTAATCACAAATCTATTCTCTTTTTCTATGAATTTGATTTTCTTGGGGTTCCCCGTATAAGTGATATTATGCAGTATTTGTCTTTCTCTGTCTTTTTTCACTTAGTATAATGCCCTCAAAGTCCATCCATGTCATTGCAAATGGCAGGATTTCATCCTTTTTGATGGCTGAATTATACTTCATTATATATATTTGTTTATATATACACACACTTTATTCATTTGCATAAATAATTATTATATATATACTATACACACACACACACCTCCCACATTTTCTTTATCCACTCATCTATTGGTAGACACTTGGGCTGTTTCCTTATCTTAGCTATCATAAATAATGCTGCAATTAGCATGGCAGTGCGTATCTCTTTTTGAGTTAGTGTTTTTGTTTCCTTCAGAAAAAGAAGTGGAATTGGTGGACCCTATGGTAGTTCTATTTAAAATTTTAACTCCATGGTGTTTTCCACAGTGACTGTATCAATTTACATTCCCACCAACAGTACATGAGGGTTTCCTTTTCTCCACATCTTCACCAACACCTGTCACCTCTAGCCTTTTTGATATGGCCATTCTGACAAGCATGAGATGATGTCTCATTCGTGGTTTTGATTTGCACTTCTCCTAGGAATTGCTTCTTCTCCTGAGGCTACTGACATTTTTATCCATGACAGTAGAATGTTATTCTTTCTCCAGGAGTGTTCCAAATTGCTCTGGCCTTCTTAAATTAATTTTGACTTGTGAGACACATATGCCTCTGTTTTCAGTACCAAATGACTCATAATTTTATCAGAAAAAAGAAATTGTTTAAGTCTTTGACCTAATATGGACACCTTCAGAAATTTATTTGGTTGTTCTGGGAAGTTTTTAAAGAAGATAATTTGTGCACAACTAAAAGTCAAAAAGAATGCTTATTCAGGGAATATTTGTTTAGACTGAAAACTATCAAAAATTGTTGATACTTCAGGACGCCTGGGTGGCTCAGCTGTTGAGCGTCTGCCTATGGCTCAGGATGTGATCCCGGAGTCCCAGGATGGAGTCCCATTTTGGGCTCCTTGCGTGGAGCCTGCTTTTCCTGTCTCTGCTTCTCTCTCTGCCTCTCTCTGTGTCTCTCATGAATAAGTAAATAAAATCTTTAAAAAAATAGTTGATACTTCTAACATATAGATTAGAAACACTAAAGCAGTTTTAAACCAAACTGTCTTGTTCTGAATGATTTAACTAAATTTCACCAGTCAGAATTGTATTATCTGCTCTACAGCTGACCTTAACTTAGGGCAAAGAAAGCAATAATTCCTGAACAAATCTGGTACTTGCCCAGTATATGCTACAAGTATATCCACTGTGTAAAGGGAAAGAACCAGGATATTTAATATTCATTCCTTACTTTCTTAGTGTTTTACTTCTTTAGCCCGGCCATAGAGGACCAGGCCAATCAGGCTTTTGAATCAGATATATCTATGTTTGATATATCTCCTCTTATTTATCTTTAAGCCTGGGAAAATGTACTTTGTTCATTTATAAGTAATTGTTTGTTATGGTTTCATATAACAGAAAGTCATGAAATGGTTGGTTTTGAGAATGAGTCAGCAGATTGACCATGTTATCAAGGCTCTTGCGATCCTATCACATTGACGATGTCTTTCATCATAGTTATAAGATGGGGGTGGTATCTCCAAACATCATACTTGCACAGGACAATGCCCTTAGTAGAAAGAGAACATATTTATCATATCCTTCTATCTTATTAGAGAAGAAAGTCCTTTCCAGGGGCCTTTCTTGTATATTGCTCTATCATCCAACTGGCCAGAAATAGGTCACAGGTCAACCCCTAAACCAATGACTAGCAAAGGAAAATGGATTTAGAACAGTCATAGTTCATCTCTGGGGAGGGGGGGGGGGGCGGGGACAGAATTCACACTGTCACATTGTGGAGAACAGATAGTCAAATCAGGATTTTCTCAGCAGGAGAAAAGGGAACAGTCTATTGGATTGACAACTATTAGTCTCTATCACAGTATTGGTAAATGTTTTTCCCTGTTCAAAGGATCTCTGCATTTAGACATTGACCCATGGGGGAATGTCAATAGGCTTGTGAGCCCCAGATTGGTTTATTTATTTACATGAGAATGTCTTAGTTTGCATTATGTAAATTCTGTTTCTAGTAAGAAGAGTGATTCTTATTTTGTCACCCTCAAAAAAACTTGTAAAAAAGTCTTTGCCTAGCAATTGGGAACCTTTGCTCCTCTGCTCAAAGTCCAAAACTAAGAAGACAAACTATTTATAACTAGACTCTAAGATAGCATCAAATTAAGTTTACCTCAAAAAGGAAAGAAGACAAATTTTGCTCCTCTGTATTAATATATCATGGACATTACTGCTTCCACTGCTGCATTACATGTTTGGCACTAGATGTGGCCATGTCTTATTTATCTTTGTGTTTCAAAAAGCTGACACATTTCCTGGCTCATGATAGACTTTAAGTAAATGTTGTGTTGAAAATAATCTCAAAACACATGATTTCATACAAGTTACTTGGCAAAGCTATAACACAAGCTTCTTGTTTTAGCATCAACAAGCACTTCTAATTTCCTCTTACCATACTTCAAGCAGTTTGGAGATGGCCTTCCCGTTTGCTGTGAATGCACCAAAAGGGGTTAGCATTGTCAATTAAGTCAGGATTTGTTGTTGCTCGGCATATATATAGTAGATATGGGATTAAGTTGTTTTTGTAGCACAAAGTCCTGTCTGAACCAAGCTTGTTAGTGTCTCTCAGTCCCAGAGTCCATAGCTAAAGGATATCAGTAGTGCCGGGAGTCAGCTCATTGCAACCTCCGCCTCACTAACAAGTATGTCTGAATCAGAGGAAGGCATGAGTGTGCAGGATTCACCCTAACTTGTTTGGCTGGTTTGTAAGAGCCGATGGATTAACTTTGACAGTCAATTCATTTCTCAGTTTGATAAAGACGGAACCTATGTGTTACTAAAGCTTTCTTGGGGTGCTGGGCTGGCTCAGTCAGTAGAGCATATGATACTTGATCTCACAACTCAGGGTTGTGAGTTTCTGCCCCACATTGGGTATAGAGATTACTTTAAAAAATAAACATCTTTAAAAAAATGCTAAAACTTTCTTGAAAATTAAATACATACACCTGAAGAAAGTCTGAGGGGGAAATGAGAACGAAGAGTAGCTGCCGGGATCCCTGGGTGGCTCAGCGATTGGGCGCCTGCCTTCAGCCCCGGGCGTGATCCTGGAGTCCCAGGATGGAGTCCCGCATCGGGCTCCCTGCATGGGGCCTGCTTCTCCCTCTGTGTGTCTGCCCCCCTCTCTCTCTCTCATGAATAAAAAAATTAAATCTTAAAAAAAAAAAAAAAGAAGAAGAGTAGCTGCCGATAAAGACCTTTAGAACATGATTTTCTGGAGGGCATTCATCTATGACTTCTCTCTCCTTGGTCCCTATTAGTCACCTGATGTGACAATCCACATTCTATAGGGGAAATCTTCAGGGGAATTCATATATGGCAGAGACCCTTTTTCCCTCTTGAAACATAGTGCAGCAGGCCAGAGGGGCACTGCACCCATCAGCATTTCGAGGCGGTCCTCCTGACCTAGTGTCTCTCAGTAGGAGGCAGTCCTGTGGGGCTGGCCTTTGTAGCAGGCCCTGGCTACGCCAGTCAGTTTGTGCTTTTCCAGTCACTCCCAGTCTGGGTAGCTCTTGCAGACTTTTCTGAATGGAAAGCTAGAACATGACCTTCCTCACCAAGAGCCCCTATGAATTGTGACTGAAGCTCACATCTTGGGAATAACATAGAGTCAGAGTATGGTTGTGAAGACCCCATACTCTGAAGCCTCATTTTCTCAGTTTAAATCCCAGCTCTGCCACTTGCAAGCTATGTGACCTCAAGTGAGTCACTGAACCTCTCTTGGCCTCTCCTGGCCTCTTTGGCTCACTTTTCTCACTTTTGTTATAAGGCTTTAATGAAGATTAAATGAGAATATTGTCTGCCACAGAGAAAATATTAGGTAAGGAAGTAAGATTATCGTCATTTGTGTCCCTTCCAATTCAGACATACAGCAGCATTTGCGATTTGCAAGCAGCCCGTACACCCGTGGCATCAATTTAGAAAATTGGTTAGCTCCACAAAATTTGTGCCAAAATAATCTGTAGAGTGACTAGATTATAATCACCATTTTGCATCAATATTTTTGTTTTAGATTTTCTTAAATATCTTTCTTATAATTTATTTTCAAGTTAAAACAATATTTAAGGACTAGGACTTTCTTTATTAGTTTCTGTATATACCCAAAGCAAAAGTACTATATACGGTCAAACAAAGAAAAAAAATGGACTGTTTTAAAAAATTAAAAAAAAAAAATCTTTTGAAAGGCAAGCCCTTCACAATACCAAAACAAATAACCAACCAGTTCAGTCACAAGGCTCTTAGTTTCAGAAGAGTTAAATTCTAGGATTGGTTTCATTTTGTGTGCAATAATCTGATGACAAAATGGTCTTTCTCACATAATCTCTCCACTCAACGTCCATATGACTTTAGGATGCGTACGTAGGCCTCACTATTGTCTTTCATCTTAGGAGGTTTGTATGCTGGGATTGCTAATGGCTTAACTGAAGATAGAGGTTGTGATATTGAGGACCAATTGCTACTTAGAGATTAGGAAGATTCATGAACAGGTCATATGCAATTAGTATGTTTTTTAACCAGAGAAATATCCAGTTAGCATTATTCAGGTAACACAAGAGTTTCTGATGATTGCAAACCACGCAGTGGTGGACAAAATTTTGACAAAACATGATGGCAGTTCGTCCTAGTCTAAAAGATAACATTTTGGTCAATTCTCTGATCAATGAAGAGCTGCATCTACATTACAGCTTCTCGTAGGTGACTTAGAATGGATCGTCTCAGCAGGGCAGTGGGTTCGGCCCAGGTAGGCAACGCCGCAGAGTCATTAAATGGATTGGCACTGGAAATGGACTCCTTGGGATCAGATGAAAGCACTTACCTTGGTTGTGACCTCAGGCTGGTTCCTTGATCAGTCTAAGGATCTATTTCCTTATTCAGACAATTGACATAAAAATAGTGCCTGAATCATTAGTTTACTATGAGTATCAAATTTAAGAAAGTTTACAAAGTGCTTAGCCCAGAAAATTTATGGTAAGAGCTCAATACATTTTAGTTCTTTTTTAGTATCATTTGAAGATACTTCCCAGCTTAACCCTGCATTGGTGAACAACAAAATGATTTAAAAAAGGTTCTTCCTGATTAGTAGCAAGTCCCGCTCTAGTCAGGGAACTCTAATTTGTGTTTCAAGAAATGATTTTAATACTGGTAAGACCAGAGGTCCTGGAAGTGGATACTCATCCTGTTTCTGTCAGAAGCTGTGAGTCAGACTGAGACCAGGAACACCTTCTTACAGTTTCCATCCAATGAGGTCCCTTTCTCTCCCACCTCTTTGTTTTTTGGTATGCCAAGGAACTATTGAGAGAACTGTCAACACGGGAAAGTAGGCTCCTAGAAAGAGGAAGTAACTTGCCTTAGGCCAAGTTTCTGTAGAAATCCTCCTACTGTCTTCATAATAGCCAACTTGAATGAGCATTTACTATGCGCTGGCACTGCGTGAAGCGCTTCACACGCGTTATCTTGCTTAATCATAACAACTTTTCGGAATGGCACTTTCCTTATCTCATTTTCAGGTAAGGAAATTAAAGAGAGCTATGTCATCTGTTCAGAGCCAGGCTATGCTCTGCACACTATACAATGTCAGATATATATGGACTTCGTGTCTGAAAATCTTTGTCCCTATGAGTCCTATAGACTGCATATATTTTTTTGGAAGGGGAGATGTTAGCTTCTGTTGAACTTTTCCCTTTTCTTTATTTCTGGATGACTGTTTCCTTTTATGAATTCACCAGATGATCTTTTCACAGTCACCTACCTATAGAAATTCTGGCTGACCTCAGAGGGCAGCCAGCTGGTCTTGGTACATTGTAATTTTATTTTTTCATTTTTAGGAAACCGCAGAGACGGTACAACTCATGGCCTGCACTTTAGTTAGTGATCTTACACACTGGACTTAGATAAGCCTGTCCTGGATCATCTACCAGTAAAAGCTAAAGACTAAGCACGCACACACACACACACACACACACACACACACACACACACACACAGATGTGCCAGAAATGTTGAGATTCATGTACAAGAATTTCTATTTTTTAACTCGCTTGGGAAATATGGAACAAATCTCTTTGTGATATGCTGTGTCCGAATCTAGAAAGGACGTGAAGAGAATCTCAGATTCTATCCTCTAGTATCCTATGGTGTTTCTTTTTGCTTACTAGAGTGTTGTTAGTGGTAGTTATGCAGAAAAGTATGTTGTGCTTTAGCAAGTTTGTGAAAGTTAATATAATACTAAATTAAACAAGTCTTTTCAAAAAAAAAAAAAAAAGAAAGAAAGAAAAAACCAAGTCTTTGTCTTTTCAGAGCTTTTATTGATGATGTTTGTAGTAAATTGCCAGGAATGAAGATACCTAAGTGACGCTAAAAACAATTTTATGGATGATCTTGTAAGGCTGTTTTCCTGTAGAGCACATTTTGAGAGTCCTGGTAAAATTGATGACATGCGCAGGCTGAGGTCAAATTCAAGCTCTACCACCTAGGTAAGTTATTTAAACTCTCCGTACCTACACTGTTCTTTCTTCATCAGTAGAATTAATATAATAATGATATCTACCTCATGGGGTTTTATAACTATGGTTTTGCTTATATTTAATAAATGTAAACTGTTATCTTTGAAAAGGGTCAGTTCAGTTTTGAATTTTTGAGTTAGTTTCCACACCCTCAAGTAACTTCATCTCATTTCCTCTTTAGTGGTCATCTGCCGACCTGGATGGGGGCCCAAAAGCAAAAGTCCAAAACTTCATCATTGCCTTGTGGTAGGCTATGTTGCTGACCTCTTGATGCAGCTAAAGGTATCATTGACCCATGAAAGCATTAAGGGCAGCAAGAAGTTCCTTATATGGTAACTGGGGTCTATACGCACATTTTCCAGCATATAGGAAGCTCATGTTGTAAGTCTATAATTCTGAGTTTTCCTGACCTGGAAAATTCACATTTTCTTCCATGAGAAAGCCCTGTGGCAGGCCGACCTCCATAGGTAAACAACTGAAGACATCCTTCTCAGTTGCTCTGAGAACCCTGCAAGTCAAGACCCACATACTTCAGCTTTGAACCATTGACTTAGCATTTAGCCAGTTTGGGAAACAAAAGAAGACAATCAAAGGATGTCAATTATTTGGCAAAAAATGTTAAAATTTGTGGCCCATGAGATAATGGGGTGTACCTGGAACTGTAAATTAATAATACCATCTCTTTTTCATTCCTGAGGCTACAACCATGGAATTTGTAGGATAAGAACCTGCTCCTTTCTCTGAAGGAATGTTGGACTCTGGACAGGCAAAGCATTCTCCTTCAAAATTATCTCCTTTCTAAATCATCTTCATGGCTTCAAACTCATTTTTTCCAGAATAGTCCAAGGAAAATTCCTTGTGTAACAACCAAGTTAACAAGCAACAGTAACAGTAACCATGCGAGTAAGGGCAAGGGGATGGTACTGTAGTATAAAAGGGGATCTTTTGTTAGATAGGAAAGAGAGCTTGACAAATCTTGCTTCCTGATCTGTGAGGAAAAGGGAAGGGGTGGAAGGCTCCTAAACCCCCTCTTTGGGAGATGTGAATTTTAGCATTGGTGAGATTTAAACAGCATACATGATGCCAGTCTGCAGGCATTCCAACCAGGTAGGTGGAATTAATTACCTAGAATACTCAGGGTGGGGAAGGAAAAAAGTAAGATGACAGCGCAATAAATTGAAAGAGGAAAATTGAAAAGTTTTTGAAGACAAAATTATTGACTTTGGAATTGATTATTTATTGGGGGTGAGGAAACATAGGTAAAGATAATTCTGCTTCTAACATGTCATCAAAGGAGAAACAATATGTTTGGGAAGGAAATAATGAGGTCAGATTCAGACAATTGTACTTAGATTTCTGTAACCCCAAAAGGTTACAGAAAAACTTGTTGATCAAGCAATGCTAAGTTTATTAGAATGGTGCATAATTTTAGTGATATCTCAAAATGTTAAGGGAGGGAAGCTGTAGCATTTCAGGGCCTTGGCTAGGGAATTTTAAGGTGAGTTTTGCAAAGAGGAGGAGGAGGGTGGTAGGGATCAGTGGGCACAGCAAGGCACAAACCTCGATAAATAAGCTGTCCAATTGGCTCATAGTCTTAGCTTTCAGTAAAGATATTTCCTGGATCAAGAAGCTAAGTTGTTTTGCTTGGCGTCAGCATTATTTAACACAGAGACTCAGTAAGTACGTGCAGTCCCACTATCCTTTAATTCAGAGAGTTCTTAAAATGTCCATGGACATTCAAACAGACAAGCCCAATGGGCTGTCTAGAAACTGGGGGTGGAAGTGGAAATAATGGCTTTGAGTCATCTGAATCGATCATACTTTCTGATACAAAGCAGGAACTCAATAAAATATCACGTGAAACCTCCTTCAAGGATGTTCTTTATCTAGGTTCACTCAAGATGCTAAAACTTATAAATGTCCCCAAAATGTTAGTGACTTGCCATCCAAAACCAAGAGAGAAAGAGAAAGTAAACATCTCCTTCCTCCTCTCTCTTTATTCTCTTTAGGATATGTCAAGCTAAGAAATTATACTGCACGTGTGTGTGTGTGTGTGTGTGTGTGTGTGTGTCCTCCCACAAAGACTAAGAAAGAGAAAAGTGTCTATAGCATTGCTAGACCTTTTTTTTTTTTTTTTTTTAGTGTTTTTAAAGCTCAAAGAATTCCTGAGTCTGACCAGTTAAACCAAATCAACCAAACCAAGGCTAGGAATATTTTTAAAAGGTGGGGGTAAATATAGGTTACCTTATGTATCATCTACATCCCCACTAGGGTCCTATCCTTAAACTTGAGCCACTGCTTTGTTATCAGAACAAATGAGTGTTTAAAACATGCATTGTAAGTATTTCCTCTAGGGAAATTATAGTTTTATGGTCATATCTAGAAAATAAGCAACAAATGAGCTTCCACACTGCCCATGATCTGTTAATTCCTCTCTTGAGAGGAAGCCATCATCAAGCCTTTGGAAGAGCTAAACTTGGAAAAACAGGTGGTAGGAAACGGCTTTGACAATTTCGTTTTCTACCTGCCCAGGGGTTTGACTTGTTCTGAGGATGATCAAATGTATGATTGCATTTAATTAATGCAGTCCACAAGTGTCTGTTAGGCACCTACACTGAGACTCACATTGTTATAGGTACTAGGATTCAGCAATGGGCACATGGAATCTCTACTCTCATGGAGCTTACTTTCTAGTCATGGACACCTATAAAGCATAGAAACAAATGAATATATTTACATGAAAATATATGTCAGGGGGTTATCAGGGCTATGAAAAAAAATATATGAGTGGATAGAGATCAGTAGGGGAATGGCATTTCAAATGAGGAGAAGGGAGGTCTACGGCCATACCACCCTGAACGCGCCCGATCTCGTCTGAGGAGAAGGGAGGCCTCTTTGATAGTGCCACATTTGAGCTGACACTTGGAGGATGTGAGAGCGAGCAAGGCATATATATGTATATCTTTGGGGAGGGCAGCAAGTGCAAAGGCCTTTCAGCCATTCTGTGTGCATTAATGACCTGGTAACACAAGGAATTGGGCACTCATTTCCACCTATGTGGTAGTATCTGGTAGCAGTACTGTTGGACTAGCCAGGGACTGGTAGAGAGAGCAGCACCCCGGGTACTAGATGGAAACCTGGGTGGAATTAAAAAGGGAGCACCGTCATTTGCACACATCATGTACGCTGAGAAACTGCTGTTTCTCCCATTAACCTAATTGCCAGGAGCTCTCTGTGCTAGCCCAGGTTTCAGACTCTCAGACTTGAACATGTTCTCTGGGCTCTGGCCATGTCACTGGCTGCAGGCTCCTCATAGATGCTTACTTTCCACATTATTTTTTCTTTCAGTTGCTCTGACCTTGGTGCAAAGAGTCTCTCTCTATGAACCAGCTCTGCTTCTCCAAGGCTTTCTTCACATCCAAACATTAAAGATAGTGAGGATTTGATGAAGGCAAAGCTCTTGACTCCAAGGTTACAACTGGGAAAGTTTAGGTTGTCTACAGGCTGTGTCTTTTCTCACCATTTCCCCCGCCCCACCACCCTTGTCCCCCACTCACCCTGCAAATAAATAAATAAATAAATAAATAAATAAATAAATACTCAATGTATCTTCTTCAACAATGATGGAAACCCGTTCCTACTTGTGAAAAAAAAAAAAAAAACAACAACCTACAAAGTACAAATTCTCAATGGTGAGAGTATTTGTGATGTTTAGGTCAAGCTAAGGTTTTTTATTAGAATTGGAAATTAGAAAATTAGAATCTCAATAAATACTAATTGAACTGAACTGGAAACACGTCATCTAGAACACACCTAATCTAGACAGATTTACTGTTCTTTGTGTTGAAATCATCCTTGGCAGATGACATTTTTAGTAAGTATTCCCCTCCCCAAAAAAAAACCCAGTTTCTTTAGGGATTATTTTGTTAATGATTCTCCTTAATAATACAATGTCTTCATTATTATTCTCCTGCTATCTCAGTGCAGATATAATCTTAATCATTGATTGCCTAAGGAAAGCTTTACTGCAATGACTAATTATTTTTATTTTTATTCCGTTAGAGTTTAATGAAACCTAAAAGATGTCCATGCTTATTTTGCATTCTGGGATATGAGGTCCTGAGAAATCAAATCCTGAGGTTCCTGGTTCTGAGGTGAGGGTTTTTTTCTATGACAACATTCTGCTTCTCATGGCTTCCCATTATTGGTTCATATCATGGAAGCGTCTTCCCTGTCCTCAAGCAGCAAGAATAGAGATAAAATACACTGCAAGAAACCTGGAATTCTGCAGGTAACAGGTAGGTTTTTCCTAGACCTGTGGGTCATAACTTAGTGACAAATCCCCCAGCTGTTCAATGCGTCTTGGTCACATATATATATATATATGTGGCTATTTTATATGCAAAATTCAATGGATGATTATACAAATCTCCACCTCTCCTTCTCCCTCACTCTCTTTTAAAATAAAAAAAAAAAAAAGGTTTTGATGCCTCAGATGGAAAGAGACTTATGACAACTGGGGGATGCGGAGCCGTGTGGCAGTCGTTACAGAGTGACAGTGTTTTGATTTCATTTTTTTCTTACTCAAGGATAGTATACTAATATCTTTGAAACACAATGATTACTCTACCCAGAACCTATGGTGGAAAATAATGTTCACTAAAATAAAAGCAAGCAGAAGTATTGCTATTATGGTGTACTAACCAAAGTCAAGAGAAACTCCACTGGACTCTGCCTGCACACAGTTTGCATAGGTATCTATCCTAGATAGAGCTTGTCTATCTCTTTTTTTTTTTTTTCATTTTGTGTTGAACAATCTGGAGGAATTGTTCTATTTCCCTTGATGTTGTTATTTCTTGATCTTAAAGAGGAGGAAGAAATTTTCTTCTGTCCAAAGTTCTTATAGCTAGACTAAGAGTTAGATTTACATAAGACAGAGTAACACGAGGAAAAACCAGAGTTATATTACATGCACACAGAGGGCCAAAAATGACCTTAAGACCTAATGAAATGACCAAGGCAGGCAGTTTTTATACTTTTTATACAAAGAGACAAAAAAAGAGGAATTGACAGGTCCAAAGAAAACTTAACTTTGGGAGCTCCAATTAGTAAGCAGTTCTAAGCACAATTTGGGCTAATGTCATAGATTAGTTAAAGGTAACAAGGTTTGTTTATATAGCCTTTAGCTCTAAATTTCCTATCTCTGGTGATAAGTATCTGTCTCCCTGTTGGCATAGGGAGTGTACATTTCATGACGTATTTATTTCCTACTTTTAGGGAGCATGTTCTGTCTGAGTGCCTTTCTTGCAAATAAGCTGTCTCTTAACTTTCATTTAAAGTAATCACTTTGCCAAAGTGGCACATTTTGGGTGGCCCGCTCTTGGTCCCTACAATTTCTTTTTTTTTATTATTCTCTTTTTCCATTATATTTTAGTCATCTTGATGAAAGACGATGGAGGAGAAAAATGGGCCAAAAGTTTGCCAACACGTTCTTTTAAAGAGGCTACCATGTGTCAGACTACTCTAGACCCCCCAATATCAGTGATCTCTGCTCACCTAGAACTTACATGGGATTGAAAATTGGCATAATAATAAATAATGAATAGTTGAACACAATAATTATTTCACATTGAGAGGATTAATTTAGTTTGGGGGTTCAAAATAAGCCTCAGTTAGATGGCAATGATATTTGAGCTCTGACTTGAGCAATGCACACCTCTGGGGACAGAGTTTTCCAGGGAGAGTGCAAGACCCTAAAATAATACTGAACTTGGCTTGTTTGAGGATCAGGAAAAGGCACAGGCAGCTGGGACAGAGTGATACCGCCTGAGAAGAGATGGGCCACTGAGGAGCCACGATAAAGAGTCAGTATTTTATTCTAGTTACAGTGGGAAGTCATTGGAAGTTTTTAAACAAAGCAATAATTTGATTGGACTTGTTTCTTAAATGATCACCCCAGCTGTTTTATCCAGGTAAGAGATGTTTGGACCCAGGTAGTAGACGTGAAGATGGGGAAATGCAGGTATTTAAAAAGCGTTTTGGATATAAAAGATATCTTATTGATGGTTTAAATGGCAATGCAGCCAAAAATAAAGAAATCAGGGGTAAGTTTTTGAGTTTTTACTTGAGCTACTAGGTGAGTAATGTACCATTTGTAAAATTATGATAAACTTATGATTGAGCTAGTTTGTGGAGGGAGTATCAGTAGCTCTGTTCTGGCCATAGGATCCTGGGGGAAATTTTAAGTTTTTCATTTGCATGACTGATGGGTCAATCAGATGGGAAGAGCTGGGCAAGATGAAGACGTGTGAAGACAGGAAGTGGACACAGAAGCATGGAGGAGAGGGTGCTTCCTGTTGTGGTAGTTGTTGTTGATGGCCACACTTGGCAATCCAGTCTTGGCTCTGCCATGTGCTCCTGAGAAGCTCACTCCCTTTTCCTCTCCCATGCCTTCCACGTACCATCTTTCTGGGGGGCTGAGATGAGGCACTTCCCAGAAAAAGAAAAATAGCAATTGACTCTACATTCTATGTTTTGCAATCCTCATTTATCATTGAAACTCTATCATACTTTTCTTCATTTATTTTTCATTCTAGTTTTAACATTAAGTCTCTCTAATCTATGAACTTTTGGATTTACTGAGTTTTAGGAACCAGGAAAGGAAAATACAAAGTTTTATTGAACAATGGTTCTACATTTGTAGAATATCTCTTTGATATTTATATTTGTATAAATAAAACTAATTCAAATGACTCATTTACAGGAATACTTTTTTAATCATAAAGTAACATGGAAAATAGGTCTTATCAATGATTCATTGTGTTTCATACATTCAGTTGCCAATTGAATTTTAGTTGTCAGAGGAATGTTATTTATAGTTACTGTATAATATTAATGTCAATGACTATTATATTTTTAATTTTTTATTTTGAATCGATTAATAGGAATTGCAAAGATAGTATGGAGTGGTCCACTGTACACTTCACCTAATAGTAACTATCATTTAAAAAATTATAATATATTTGCGTTTAATTAATTTGAAAGGGCAACAATTCTATCACAAGTAATTGGATCTTTGGTAGAAAAAAATATATTTGCATTTTTGTTGCATATATAGAATGGAATTACTGGCTCATAAGTATGCATATGTTAATTGTTGAGTTTTGAATTACAAAACTAATACACGTTCATTGTATTTTAAATGAACATTTAAAAAATAAAATAGAAAAAAAGGAAAATACAAAACATTTAAATTACCTGTGACCCAAAACTGAGATATAAGTAACATAAAATTTTTTTATACATAAAAACTTATGTGTAAAATTTTCCTATGTGGGTGAAGGGAGAGTGTTCCCAGAAGAGAGACAAGCTTGTATAGAAGTCCAATGTAACAGAGAACGTATCACTTTTAAGAACTCAGGGAAATTCAGTGTGGCTGGATCTTAAAGTATAAGCAAACAGTGTGGAGAAGACTATGGAGAATGCTGTAGGGGCTCATGAATGGAGGGCATTATAGCTCCCATGTTAAATTTGGTCTTTATCCTAATAGCAATGGAAAACCCATCCTAGAATTTTAAGATGAGAAATAGCATAATTAGCTTTGTGTTTTAGAAACATCATCTCTGCCTGCAGTGGGAAGAGTGGACTAAATGAAGCAAGACTTAGTCAAGAAATAAGATTTTCTAGTAACCTAGGAGAGGGAATCCAGGCAAGCTTATGGATTGGTGAGATGTCAGTGGAGAAGTCTTAGTTATTGATAGGATGTGGAGGGATAAGAGAGACAGACAAGTCAAAGAGAGATTCCAATTGCTTGGACAACTAAGGAATTGGTGGTTCTAGTCACAAACAAGAGAAGAGGAGATCCAGAGTCAAGAAGGAGATGATGAGTTAGTTTTGGATTTACTCAGCTGGTGTGAACCAGAAGCATCCAAATGGCTTAGCCCTTCAGGAGAGAGATCTAGGTTAAAAATACAGATTGGGAGTGATTAGCAAATCAGTAGTAACTTGGATAAGGAGAATTCTAATGAAAGAAGAAAGACAAGAGAGAGAAATAACAATATATTAAAACATGGAATTAAAGAGACTACAAAATAAACTGATGTGGTATGACCATAGAGAAAATATAGATTTGAAATTGTGTAATGTCAGGGAGTCCAAGGGAAGAAAGAGTTTCAGGAAGAAGGGAGCAGGCCGCAGGATCAAGTACTCCTGAGTGGGCACATGGAAAGAAAAAAGGAAAAGAGAAGACCTAGATCTGCCGACACGCCTCCCTAGATCTGCCTACCTATTTTAATCATTATGAATACTCACAGATCTCTGGAAGTGTAAGTTTCTCAAATGCTGACTGAGAGCAGTTTTACTACCACTACATAGGTGGTGAGGATTCCAAATATGTTGTGAGAAAGTAGAGGTCAAACAGGCTGTTTTCCTGAGTAAATGTCAAGAATTGAGGGGCAATGAAAGGATGGGCTGGCTGGACCCAAAGCACTCGAGTGAGGGTCTAGAGAGGTATGGGATGCCCCTAACCTCTGAACTCCTGTTGAAGCCAATTTAGAGGGCTCAAAGGGAGAAAAGGATGATAGGCTTCTGAGCTCATCTCCTGGGAGTGACCACCAGCAGGAGGTGAAAAGGAATGCTCATGTTTGGACTTTATTTGAATGAGATTAAGGAAGTGGGAGGATTTCATTCTGGAGGAGAAACCAGAGATGACTTTTAAATTACATCCTGATGTTTTACATTGGTTGATTTGTGTGCTCTTATCATCAATCATCCTTGGGAGGAAAAGAAACACACTCCTGATCCAGTGTTTTTGAGCGGTAATCAGTACAAATGAGGATCTAGAGTGTTTTGGTGTAGACAGGTTTATTTAGATAATGTTTTTGACTTGGTTCAAGCCAGAGTGTTAATGGTCTAAAACGGAAACATTTTTCTGCCTCTTTTGATAGCCCTCAAAGAAGGAAGGAGAATCTCCCACTCCTATTCAGAACATTATTTTTGTAAAAAGTATGAGAAACTGAAATACAGAAGACAAAAGAGATCCAAAGCCTTTGGGCTTCCAGGCTGGGCTAAGCTGCTGGATCCTGCTATCTGTAGGATTCCAGCTGTTCTTTCTTTACATCTCAGGTTGAACTCACAGGTGCTCAGGATGGTTTGAAAGTTACCTACCTAATTTGAGGGGACCAGATGAAGTAAGGACCCCTAGTCTTCCACCATCTTGCCTCCTCCCCATCTGTATTCCGGATCCTGCTATCAAAGGCATGTTTATTTCCTTCTTAACTTGTTATTCTCTTTTGCTCAACTTTATAAACATATGTTGTGCAAAGCATCTTACCGAGCCATCATATGGGTGAACACAGATGAAAGACATGGATTTCTCTTCTTTAGGAGCAGACAATTCCGTGATGGCAGAATCAAAAACCATCATACTTATATCCATATTCCTGGCACCTAGTATCTAGCAGGTGCTCAAAACACATTTGCTTAATAAACATGAGTGTTGCAACGAGGCCAGGCACATATCCAAGTAACTTTAATGTAGAGCACTGTGGTTCATGCTATGGCAGAAACATAAATATTGCTGACCATATTTGTGGGAAACACTTGTATCTGATCGCAGACATAGCACACAATCTAGTTGATAATAATAAAAAAAATTATAGATTTACATGAAGTGAAGCTCTAAGATAACTTTTTTTTTTAAAGATTTTATCTGTTTATTCATAAGAGATAGAGAAAGAGAGAGGCAGAGACACAGGCAGAGGGAGAAGCAGGTTCCATGCAGGGAGCCCGACGTGGGACTCAATCCCGGGTCTCTAGGAAGGCCCTGGACTGAAGGCAGCGCTAAACCGCTGAGCCACCCAGGCTGCCCTCTAAGATAACTTTGAGGTCATCCAAGACAAATTCTGGTTTCAAAGCTGACTGCCATGTATTGCACATGATGTAGGGCCTTAAAACCATTTTTATAAGCAAAATAGATTTTAATTCACAATCTGGGAATTAGTTTGTTACTTTTGTCTGCCAGAAATTTCATATTTACATGTTAAATTTGAAAAGCTGCTATTCGGCAGACCTCTGTGCAATGTTTGATTTCACGTTTGAATATTGAATGATTCCATGGAATTAAAGACATTCTTACAACATAAGCGTTTTGTGTGTATTTGGTACTGAAATACAAGAGTGACTTGGGGTGACTTCACCGAACAATCAATAGAAACTTATACTTAAAACCAACAGCATAATAATATAATTGTGCATGATGGCTCTTTGAAAGGTTACATTTACAAACTTGTATTCTTTATTTTTTTATAAGAGGCCACGTCTCTTAAATGATGGACTTCTGTAAAAAAGATGAAGTGTTGAAGTGATTTCAGATAATCCAATTAGGGTTAAAATTTCCCTTTAAAAGAAAAATTCTTAGGTAAGAAGGGTGATTTAACAGGTATTTCTGTTAAATTATTTTAGAATTGGAACCATTTTGAAGCAATGTTTTATGGGAAAAGAATGAATGAAAGTCATTGTACATTTGCCCTGTGCCAACCAGCATCATGGTCTTTGGGAGTCTTTGCTTCTGTTTCCACATCTGTTAAATGAGGGAGTGGGATTAGGTTAAGTGTCTACAACCATATAGATATAAACTCTTTCTTATTATACTAAATACCTTATACTATTCCCCACTGTCCAAAAATGAAATGCAGAAGCAGTATAATCTCTTTGCAAACATAATTTAGTGGAACTCAATATCCTATCCATAATATAAGGCAGAAAAAAAGAGAAATCAATGTATGATTTAATAATGTGTTTTATATAATGTTCTGGCATAGATACACTAGAAGACATAGTGAAGCCAGCAGAAGCTTGTACCTGCTTATAATGAGTAAGTTCATATTTGAGAGTAGTTCAGAAGCAATTCCATATAAGAAGTACACAGAGGTGAGAGCCCTGGAGTCAGGGTGTGGACACTAGAATAAAAAACAATGTTAGAATAAGTAATAACAGAACAGGCTGATTTGTAGGTAATAAAAGAAGAGAGGGAATGGAGAAAATAATATAGTATGACACTTCTTTGACAGCTTTATTTGCTGTTTCTTTGTAAAATGTTTATTTAATCTTCATGATTTCACTGCTTAATTTAGAAACAGAAGAGTGTTGGCAGGGAAGCCCAGGTGGCTCAGAGGTTTAGCACCGCCTTTGGCCCAGGGCGTGATCCTGGAGTCCATGTCAGGCTCCCTGCATGGAGCCTGTTTCTCCCTCTGCCTATGTCTCTGCCTCTCTCTATATATGTCTCTCATGAATAAATAAAGGAAATCTAGAAAGAAAAAAAAGAAAAAAGAAAAAAAAAAAAGAAGGGTGTTGGCAGAATGAGCAAATTGTTAATTTAAATACCAAGGGGAGGTGAAGGGAATAGAGAGTGCTAAGGGGTGCCTGTTTCTTAGGGTAGTCAGGAGACTTCCCTGAAGTTTTTGCAGTTACAAAGAGAACAAAAGGAAGCAAGAAAGATCATGGAAGGCAGAGGAGCCTGAGGGAGCGTGCTTGAAATGTGTCCGTGCCTGTGAGAAGCCCAGCCTCAGAAGGTTGCAGCACAACGTGTAGGGCAAAGGTTAGAAGTGGCAGAGGATGAGGTTAGAGACATGCCACACAGGAAGAGGTAACACAAGGGCTTGAAAGCCACAACAAGAACGTCTGACTGTTATCTTACATGGGGAACCACTGAAAATACTGTGCTGAGAAGTAACATGATAAGATTTGTATTTTAATACAAGCTTTTCATTCATTCACTCATTCAGAATGAATATGTTCCAATTGAAAATTGAGTGTAGGATTAAAAGAAAAATAGGTAGACCAATTAGACTGAGTGGGAGGCTTTGGCAATACTTCAGGAGAGAGACAGATGATGGTGGTGTTTTAGTGGTAGCAGAAGATGAATTAAGAAGTGGCTGAATTCTAGTTATATGCTTGAGCAGTTTAAAGAACAGATTAGCTATTTACTGAAATGGGAAGGCTTAAGGAGAAACAGGCTGTGTGTCAGGAGTTTAATTTTGGGAATGCTGCATCTGAGATGCCTTTTAGGCATTCAAATGGTGAATGCAAAGAAGCAATTAGATAAAGGAATATGGAGTCAAGAAAGAAGTCTAGTCTGGAGATAGAAATTCTGGATTTGTCAGTGTAAAGATGGTATCTAAAGCAAAGAAACTGCATGAGATTATTAAGGCAATGGATCCAGAGAGAAAAAAGAAGTTAGAAGATGGAGTCCTGAAGTTAACGAAGTAGATCTCTTCATGGACATTGAGGAGGGTAGCCCAGAAGTAGAAAGGGAATCAAGAGAGAGAGATGTCTTGGAAATTAAATGAAGAAACATACTTCAGATCACTCGTGTTCAGGGTTTCTGGTTGATTAAGGCCAGGACTGTTTGGCAGTTGGGATTAGTAACAGGTCTTTGGTGTCTTTGACAAAAAATTTTATATAGGATAGTGAAGATGAAAGTCTTAATTGAGCTCAAAAGAGAAACAAAAGTTAAGACAGCCAACTGTAGATTCCCTTTTGAAGAATTGTGCTACTTACTGTAAGAGTAGTACCCAGAGGAGACATTACCAAGGAAGACCCACATCCTTTGATGATAATATCTTGTTTAAATCAACATTATTCTATATAAATAAGTTATTTGAAAATCTTTGACTTGTACAGAGCTCCTCTCTGTTTTCTTATATGTATCTGGAATGTAACCCTTTCCTGACACACTCACATGCAGACAGCTTTCCCTCTCTTGCATTGTTTGAGTCATAAAAACACACGTAGATAAAGCTCTGTGAGATAAGAAGCAGTCAGTAGCTCTGTTTTATACCTTTTGCATTTAACATTAGGACTAATAGCAAAATCAGTAGAATAAATTTAAATTCTGGGTTCCCAACCTACCCTTCTAAGAGGAGCCCATCTATTATCTACTATTTCTCAAACACTTAATGCTGTTTACCCAGGGCCTTTTGTTACTGTCAAGCCTTGTGTAGCAAGTATGAATCTTACACTACAAACTTAAGTATGTGGGAAAATTCACATTCCTTAAAAAAAAAAGTAAAGAATATAAATCTGACCATATTCTTTATTCCCCCAGAGTTTCATGAGATTTAATTTCAGCCATTAATGGGGCTTCTTAATTTTCACCACCCGTCTCCCAGATATACTATGATCCTAGAAGACACATGCAAAAGAGAATATTTAAAGAACATTCCTCTGGTCTTGCAATCCCTGAAAGACCCATTTTCCAAGCCTGCATGGCTTGTTTAACTGCAGAGCTGCATGCTTGGAGCACAGAAAGCTTTAAGCTTGGAGCACAGATCAAGAAACCATGCCTGGAGCACAAAAATCTTTGCCAAGATGGAAACTCCAGATCTTGTGTCTAACTTTCCTAGATATGAGATATAACCGTTGTCCCAACGTCCTGTGTCCTTTCTGGGCATCTGAGAGAAGTTCAGGCTTTTCATTCCTAGCAGAAATTCAGATCGTATTGCCTTTCCTAGTCTTGGATAATGTAATTTCTCTCCCCTTCTCAGGCCTCTTTCTTTTTAAAGACATTCTCCTCTTTCTTCTCCTCTAGCAGGATGGCTGGGATAATCTCAATTACTTTAGACTCTTATGCAAAAGAAAATAAGAAGTCTTTAGACATCTCCTTTAGATCCAATAAATCTAGAGCTCCCCCAAGGCAAGAGACTACAAAGGGGTACAGGGAATTAAAACATATAATCCCATAAGCATCCCACACCCTTGAAAAGCCCATTGCCATGCTGACCAACCTTGGCCCTGACCTACTTATTACTCAGTCATACATGTGCCGAGGGATAGCCACAAATACAGAACCCTTTGGAATCCTCAGATATTCTTAGTCCTCACGGTTATGTACCTAATTAGTGCAATATCTTTTCTAGTTAGAGGTTCGCCACCAAAATTAACAGTGGCAACCAGTTGCACATGGTAACAATACTCTCTCTCTCTCTCTCTCTCTCAACTGGAAGAAACAACAGCAAACAAACCGAGATCTGTTCGTGCATGTCTGCAGCCCATATGGCCTACTTTCCAAATGCCTTACTGATCTACTAACATTCCTGAGCTTCTGAGCCTAGTCATACCATCACCTAAGTAACAGACTACCCAAAAGATTATACCCCAAAAAAGGACAGAGGTTTCCGCTTCACTGAGTTGTATGTGATCTCAGTGTATTGGTACTTAGAATGAAGACAAAGGTAGTTCTGGGAAAGAAAAACCTCCTAATTCATGGATCTCACAATACAAACCTTATAACAAAGAAAAAAATCTTTTACCCTTTGTAAATAGGCCCTAAAAACTCTCTGGCTCTTAAGTTTCTTTGACTCTACTCATTTTTGAGCCCCATTACCTACCTTGAAGACAGCCCTGTCACTTGCCATCTGGCTCCTCTTTCTACGGTCTAGGCAAGGAATAAGGCTCTGGAATCCAAATTTACTGGTTTAATTTCACATCCACTTTCCTGAGGAAATGTCCAGAAATAAGAAGAAACTTTGTTGGTTCCATTTTACTCTAGTAAGTTTGTTTTCTACTGTACCCACTCTGTGTGGCTCAATAGAAACTTACTTCCTGAACTTCTAGGGTAAAAGCAGAATTTTTTGCTTTTGGCATAATCCTTCGTTGTCCTAAGTGGTATATCCTCTAGATAGTTCATCTGATTTCTGGGACTTACTTATTCTTTCTCATTGGGATAGCTCCGACATTTAGAAAAGTGATTCACAGATATCAAACTAGAATATTTAGTGATATCCTATTTATTTTTTTGTGATATCCTATTAAACATCTTTAAAAGTTTGCTTTATTGGGAATGGTATATAAACATATTGCCGTATTCTGTATGTTCTTCTTATTTCTCCTCCTCCTCCTGTTGTTGTTGTTGATTATTCTCCTTCCTATTTTTCTCTTCCCCCTCTTCCTGCTGCTGCTTCTTCTTCCGTTTCTTCTCCCCCTCTTTATCCTCCTTCTTTTTTCCCACTCCCCTTCTTATTTTTCCTTCTCTTCCCCTTTCTCCTTTTCTTCTCCTTCTCCCATTTTCCCTCTCCCCCTCATTCTCCTTCTTATTCTTCAGTCTGTCAGTTTCTCCTAACCTACATGGAAATCTATGGTGCTGTGCAGGGCAGTGATAGTGGTGAATGGGGCATCCTTTACTATGGGAAAGGAAGAAGTAGGATATGGAGCTTAGAATTAAAGAAAATATTACTAGTTTCACAGTTTTAAACTAATTTCTCCAGTCTTGGAGTTTTATTGCCAGAAAGAAGTGACTTGTGTATTAATATCCTTGACCATTCTTTCTGGTGGGCCCATGTGCCTCTTGGATTCTAGATTATGAACCATACTATCTGGAATTTCTGTGGTGTCCATACACTGAAACTGTGTGCCAGGAGACAAGGATACAAAGATGAACAATCTGTATACCTACAAGTGCTTAAACTCATCACATAGAATGGAAAATAAAAATAATTCAAGGGTGCTTGGGTAGCTCAGTTGGTTAAGCGTCTGCCTTCAGCTCAGGTCATGGCAGCAGGGTCCTGGGATGGAGCCCTGAGTTGGACTTCCTGGTCAGCAGGGAGTCTACTCCCTCTTCCTCTGCCCCTTTCCCCACAATTGGTGCTCTCTCTCTCTTCTCTCAAATAAATATATAAAATCTTTAAAAATGAATGCTCAAAAATCATGAGGAAACAAAAACATGTAGACATTAAATAGCTAGTTTGAGATCATACAGCAATAGGACTTAAGTCAAAATTTGAACCTTACACAGCTTATGAGACAGCTCTTGAGGTTCTGAAGAATCACAAGGGAAGAAGGACCTGAGGCTAATGGGAGATTCTGAGGGGAAATCATATTTCACCTTAGTCTTGAAGGATGAGTAGTAAACTGTGCATCCCAGATGAAAAAGATATGTGTGGATATTTCATGTACAGCAAAGAGGGAGAGAGAGATGGTCTAGCAGCTAAGAAAAACATAGAAAGTCTTAATAATTTATAGTTCAAATCTTTTCTTGTTCCAGTTCCACTGGTCAATACATGTGTTGATATCACTCTATCATAGTTAGATAATTGACCAAGGAAACAGAATTGAAAAAAAAAAAACCCTCAGAAATAGACTCCTTTGTGAACATTTAGTACAAAAAAGGCAGTATTGCATACATAGGGCATGCAGTGGAGAAAGGTGCTAGGACAACTGAGTATTTGTATTTGAGAAAATTAGATTGACTCTGTATTGGATGCTGGCATGCCTTCTCAGATCTCCTTTTCGGGGTAGTAGGACTAATTCTCCAGCTGCCAGGAGTATTGCGAGCTGACAGCTCATAGCAGAATCCCTCCTCAGGAATTTCCCTTGGCCTAAGAAAGCTACCTTGCTCAAGGCTGTACCTCTCTTGCTGAGGGAAGCCCATATTCAAAGACTGGTGGGTGTTGGGTACAAATCTATCAATTGAGGCATTTAAGAAGGTTATCGCAGCTCCATAGCTCCCCATGGGATCTTCTGAAGGCTCTGATACATCTACTACTCCATTCAAATTCAAATTCAAGCCCTCCCTCTGTCCAACTCTGCTTCCTTCACTTTCTTCTGGGTGTTTTTCCTAAGAGCATTCTCCAATAAACCACAAGTATGCAACTCACCAGCTCAAAGATTGTTTCCCAGGGAGGTCCGCCTATGATAGGCTCCTAACACATGCCATACCCGAAACCAATTCCCGGTCAGGTGAAATGAAGGTACAGAGAGATGATTTATAATAATGTTTTAAACTATAGTTATATATTCTTATTCATTTATTCTATGAATATGACAATTCTCACAATTTTTTTAAGTAAGAGGGAATACAGAAAACCATAGTGGCAGAGGAATCGACTGCATGGGAGAGCCCTGTGAAAGAGCTGCCAGAGGCAAGGGTCACAGAATTCTGTGTATGAGTGTTAATATGTTTTTCAGTCATTAACCATGAAATTTTGCAGAAGTCTTTCTAAGTTATCTGTTTTTAAACAAAGACCTCTGGAGTCCTTCCTAGTGGTCTAGACAGAGAGGTGTTGCTTCTGATCTCCCCTGCTATAGAGCCATGGAGAGCTGAACCACCCACCTCCATCTGGAGCTTTGAGGCTCATGTTTTAATCTGCTTGGACACTTTTCTCTCCTACATGCCTTTAGCACCTCAAAGTCAACTTATCTGAAACATAACTCATACGTAGCAGGATGAGTTTTTTAACTTCTTTTTTTTTCGCTCCTGAGATTAAGTTCATATTGGCTGAGATGACTAAGGAAGGCAGATGACAAGATTGTCAGTTTGAGTAATGTGAAGGATTTAATTATCTTGCTGGTACCACTTCCCTCCAGCATAGCTCTTGGTCTCCCTTTACTCCTCTGTGATTGGGCAGGGAGGAGTTGGAGCTGAAGGGCTAAAAATGAGGCCAAAAAGAAAGGAGCCACTATAAGTTCTGAGAAGGAATATACAAGGACAACAGGACTGGGAAAGGAAAAATGGCAGGAGGAAGGAGTATAAGGTCCCTCACCCCAACTCTAAGGAGATGACCACTTGGGTGAACCAAAGATCAACAACTGCAACCTTGCAACAATAAGAGAAATGTATCACTAAGGAGTGGAATAGGGCCCAGAAGCTACTTTGGACTCCCAAGCTATTCCGAACTTATATTTTCTTTGTAATTTTTTTAAGCTATTTGTCAGACCAACATTTAAGCCACGTGGGATAAGGACTGTGCTATTCCTGCATGTCTTCAATTGCAACAGTTCTAGAGGCTCCACGTATATTCAGTTTACCAACTCTATAAGCATATGTTAAACATTAAATTTCTAAGAAGGACTCTGAAAGCTATGATATAGCAGTTTTTATGCCGAAAGCAGGCATTTAACTCGCTGAGCCACCCAAGTGCCGCTAAAACAGTTTTTTCTATCAAGGAGCTCACACTATAAATGAAGAGATAGACAGGTCAGTAGGTGAGGATGGTGCCAGGCCTTATTCAGGCTCTGGATTAGACCCTAGGGCTGAAAGAAAGGAGTACACGTGGGCTCTCTCTTTACGGAGTATACCTATAAGTTATAATGAGTAGTCAAGGCAGAGAAAGAGTGTGGCATATCATGTATAACACTCTACAGAGAATGTTAAATTTGCAGGAAGAATTATAGAAAGGAATTCTAGAAGAAATGAAAACCTGAGTTTCAAAACTGAGTAGTTATTATGATTATTCTACATTTTGTTATCTTTTTGAAAAAAAATTTCTTTATATTTATATTTTTTCCTCTGTCACGTTTCATAGTATGATATTTTGAACCCAGTAAGTGCATAATGAATTGGAGGAAAACTTTCCTGGAAGGCACTGGGATATAGCTTCAATGCTTAAGGCTTCCAGATGACACATACATATATTCCAGGGTACAAACATATATTCCTTTCAAGTAAAAGTTCTTTAACAATTAGTGAAAGAACATTTTAATTATGTCATGTTATAATAACAGAACAACGGGCCATAATTAGGAAAAATTGAGAATCATGGTCTTGCATTTCATGAATCCTCAATGGATCTTTAGAAAATGATGCAACATGAAGTAGACCCACTGTTTGATGGTTTAGGAACCTAATTCAGCAGGCTGACATTTGTTAAGTCTCTTAATTTTTTTAGTTTTAAGAAAAAAAATTATTGCTGTTAATGTAGAGAACAAAATTATATTTATTCCTTGAAAGGTTTCTAAAGCATTGGAATTTCAGTGGCGGGAAATTCATTTCCCAACTGGCACTTAGCACGTCAGAGACATCAAATAGCTCACGAATTAATAAGCGGACAGCTACTGTCGTTTCCTGGTGGGGAACTTTCACCATTAGGGCAAGAGGAGACTGAATACCCAGTGCTGTTCATCTTGTGTCTTGGGATATGTTTCCAAAGGTCTGACGTTTATTATAAATTTATAGGCGTGAATGTCATTGAATTAAGTGGAGAGGAATCTACGTTGTAAAATAAGGAGTCCGATGGTGGTCCCAAGAGTGTCTGCTGTGTGTAACCTTCATCCCTAACTTCTTTCTAGTGTGCACTGACTCAGGAAATGCTGCTTCATGCTGGGTAGCTGCTTGTCAGGCTATGACTCAAGAAACTGAAATATTAGCCAAACGAAATGTTGCACAATTCAGGCTGCTCACTCATACTGCATACGATTTTAAATATGATCGTGTGCCAGCTTTGAGAGCCTGAAGAGGAGCAGAAATGAAGTAAGAGGTGACATAGTCTGACCTTGGCTGCAAAGAGCAACAGGATGCCAGCAGACTCAAGGTCAGACTGTTTACCCCTTCTTTTGAAATGGTAAGCCCATGACAAATTTATGCAAATACAACATGGAAAATAATTTCTTGAAGGCAATTTCTTTTTGCCAAGTGTTTCTTTTTCTTTTTTCTTCATCTAGACTATAGCTTATATTAGTTTATTTTAGAGTCTAGCTCTTTGAATTTTCCTACAAGTTAGGGCTAAGGGGTGTTTATTTCACAGAAAGGCCAAGGCCCTACAAGCAGGTCTAGGAGTGGGAGGCTCTGGAGCAGGGAGACAGCACTAGGCAGTTTCACTGACATTCTAATTCTTTGTCTCCTACCCTCTCCCACCTCAGAGTAGTTAGGTTTCGTTAAAGGAATAGTAATTACCATCTAATCCTGGGAGTAGAGGTGCCTGGCCCTTGAGGGTGAAACCACATCTTTATTCCAACTCCCACTCAAACAAAACAAAACAAAACAAAACAAAACAAAACAAAACAAAACCTGGTCTCCTCTTGACTAATAGGATATGTACACTGATTCCCTAAAGTGAAAATGCAGTAGTCATTAATATATCAGAAAGAAGTTTCACTGAAATAAAATAAATATCCAGAAAGAGTAAGTATTCTTTGATAGAGGAATTATAGTCTCTTGATCCTGTAGGATTAATTGTTGGTCTGCAAGTGTTTCCAGACATCATGTACAGCCCCTGAGTTCTACCTCTCCCCAGTATGAACATATTGTCCCTTGGGGACTCTGTCGTCCACCTGCACTGTTTTCTACTGGGTGGCTCCATTTTCTCCCTTAGCTTTCAGTTGTCTAGTTTTATATGTCCAGGTAGCTCTTGTGGTGGAGGATGTTTGTCCTAAGAGTTTGCCCTCATTGGACTAAGTGGTGAAGATGTTCTTTGATGCCAACCAAAGGCCTAGAAATGGAGTGTTAAAAGATCAGAACTTATTTCTCATAGATTAAATATCTCTTCCTAAATGTCCTGAACTGGTGAAGCATTCTGTAGCCCCAAATTACCTTGTGTAGATTCCAAGTACAAATTCTCAGTGACTAGCCTTGGTTCCACTTTTATTATTCCCACCCCCATTTCCCCTGGGAACACCGTTCCAAGAGATGACCAAAGAAAGTCTCCTTGCCCTGGTGGAAGGTGCTTAATTATCCCAGATGAAGATGGAGAGAGAGAACATTTTATAAATATGAAGGGCCTAAAAAATAACCTACCCCAACTCTTAATTTTGTGATGAGCAAGGAGAGGTTCAGAGAGGTTGCTCATTCAAAGTCGCTTGTTGGTGGTAGTCAGGTCCCTGATTTCCACTTCTGGGCACTGTTAATTATACCATGACATCCACTATGTTAGCATTATTATAAGGACCACAATAAAGTGCACTCAATCCAAAAAAAGGATATAAGCTCTGCACCATGTACTATTACGGCTTACCATGTGCTAATCAAAGACCTAGGTGCTACCTACACCTACAAATATCCTACTCTCTTGGATTTCACATTTACTGGAGAATAGATTGCAAGAAAAACACTGTTTGGGGGAACCTGGGTTGCTCAGTCTGTTAAGCATCTGCCTTTGGCTCAGGTCATGATCCTAGGATCCTGGGATCGAACCCCATGTTGGGCTCCCTGCTCAGTAAAGAGTCTGTTTCTGTCTCTGCAAACCTCCCCTCCCCCATGCTCTCACTCTGTCTCTGAAATAAATGAATAAAATCTTAAAAAAAAAAAGAAAAAGAAAAAGAAAAACACTATTTACATTATGGTTACGACCTTTAGTAGCCACAGAGTACAATGAGGTCATTTCCACTCAAAGTGGTTAGCTGCAATGCTGTCCTAGAAATGTTTGTGCATGTTTGGCATCTGTTGCCTTTCCAGGCTAAAGCTTTCTGGTTGTATGAGCACAGGTCTGGGGTTAGCTGCCCTGTTCTGAAGTTGTGGCCACAATAATCATAGTAGGAATGTGGGCTACTTAGAAGGCCTGCTAGAAAGGCAATCATCAGAGGAACAACTACAAAAAGCTAAAACAGGAGTTTACCCAAAACGGGAAGTTTGTTATACATTAATTACTATTTTTTCCCTACTTAGGGGTGATACTGTCAGAGTTTCTATGAATATTTCTGTATACAAATGCTGCTTTGAAAAACATTAATTACCTCCTGAAATATAAATAAAGAAGGAGTTAGGGAAACCAGGAGGAGATTCCAGCAGTGAAGTCACTGGCAGGTGGTTCTCTGTGGAGAGGCCTCCCCCTAACCTGGCTGAAAGAGTTCTCTGACCCTCCACCTCAGCATTCTGCTGACTAGATTACAGATTAGGATACCAGCATTCTAGATTTTTTAAAGAAAATATTACCTATGGCACTGCATGTGGACCAAATTGTCTGAATTCTTCTAGAAAGGAATTGTGTCTATACAAGTGACTTGATTATTTAGACAAAAGTAATTCCTCAAAGAGAAATTATTTGTGTATTCAATACATGCCATGCTAAGTATTCTTTCCCCAAGAGGCAAGATCCAGCCCTTGCCCTAGAACAGTTTACAGTTGTGCTGGAAAGACATCATGACAACTCCTGGTCAATTATTCAAAGCTTAAGAGCAGTTGAGATGAGCACCACATCGTGGCTGTCTGGGATTTCATGGGAAGTTATAGTCAGAATCCATTCATATGAAGGAGAATTCCCTCATTAAAACAATGTATATTGAGTTACATTAGTACCTGATACACCACTATGTACCAGGTACTAATCTAGACAATTACAACACCCATGCCAACAAACCGACCTAATTCCCTACACTGTGAGAACTTACATTTTAGCAGAGGCTTGGTTAATTCCTTTGAGAGACCTCATCAGAGTTCAAATACCATGATGCTTCACAGCACTCAGGATAGGCCAGATGTCTGCAGCAACGGAGCTGAGTCACCTGAACTATGTGGAAAATCCTCTTCGGGAAAGTAAGGAAAGCACATATGACTTCCTCTTGTGATTTAAAATCTTACTTTAAGTGTTTCTACTTGAAATTTCCTAAGCCAGAGTAATAATTCGCAGACATAGGGTACATTCTATGAAAACTGCTTAGTAAAGAATAGATCACTCTGGTACTGGCTACCTAAGAGCCCCTGAAGGAGGGAAGGGGAAGTGGGCTGTCTGCTGGGTTCCAGGCCTGGGGATCTGAGCCCTGATTTCTCAGCTCCGCACTTCAGCAACCTTGCAAATACAATAAGGTTCCCAGGACTTCAGTTTCCAATGGTCTAAATGCAAACAATTCACAAACTCTAAATTGTTACTCTGAGTCATTATAAATATGTGTATCATGTCAGACTATTGAATTTTGAGACTATGGTAGAGCAAAGGTTACAAAGAGGGTGAAAAGTCAAATTTACATTGAGAATCGGCTTTGGGCTAGGCAATGTACTGACCTTTATGTGGTTCCAGTTACTTACTTTTTATACCAATCTTATGAAAAGACATCATTAGTTTATTTTATAGATAAATAACTGAGACTGAGAGAGGTATCGAAAGTCCCATAGGCCATGAGCTGAGTGGCTGGGAGACTCTAGTTCTGAACAATTTGACTTTATAACTCATGTTTTAACTGAGCTAAGTGTCTGTTCTTATCCAATAAATAATACCATCAAAGAACCTACTACATACGTGTTTTTACCAAAATGCAATTTTCCTAAAAGAAAGAATGATAGCATCTTTTGGTCAGAGGAGACTTTTTGAAAGTATAAAAATTTACATGGATCATTTATCTTTTTTAAAAAATATTCTTCTGATAGGAAATTTACCATCATTCTTTCCGAAAGTGGGAAAGTACAATAGAACACTTCAGTGGAGGATTAAAGATTTAGTTTGGAACATTGCATTTATTTAGATTATAGTTCAACAAAAATTGGTGGATTATTTATCTAAGAAGATTAGTTGGATTTCAGACAACTTTTATAATAATAAGTATCACATAATGGTATTTGTTATGTGGCCCTGTGCTGACTAAGGGCTTTACATTTATCTCAGTCTTTCCAGATAGACTGGGGTCTGGAGTTCTACTTCCTTGAGAGGTGAAGAAAAGGAGCGAACGGAGAGGTAAAGGTCAGCCCAGGAACAGATGCCTGAACTGCTAGGTAATGCTCTGCTGCTTCTCTTCCTGACTCAGGATATCAACAGAGGAATGATGATGAAAAAAATGTATATTAGGCAACATTTCTAAGGATTGGGTCCACTCTGACGAAGGTCTGGTCTTTCTAACTTCTGTCATTGCTTAAGTTTATCCCAAAATGTACATCCCCATGTTTAGGTGAATAAGTATGACACCAGTAACCAATACAAGAACATTCTGTTTTCTTGCCAGGACTCTGAATGGGGTTTGCGTCATTGTAAAAAAGGAAATGAGTTCTCTGATGAGATTTGAGGAACAATCTGCTCAGAATATCAGGAGGTTTTGTTTTGTTTTGTTTCCAAAGTTTGAAGAACACCTTGTCACAATTCACAATAGTGACTTTCTAACTTGAATGAATACCACAACACACATGAGAAATTACTCAAAATGTAGACACCTCCCAATCCACTGCCCTCTTTTGGACACAGCAGACAGAGGGTGGGCTCGAGTTCCTGCTTGTTTTAAACAATCACCCCCTGCCAAATTTGATGAAGTGGTCTATGGACCACACTTAGAAACTATCAAGAGTTTTTGAACTCCACTTGTGATCGGTTCGTTGGGCAACTGGCCTCATTTAGTATGGAATGACAGAGCAGACTTGTAAGAAATGGAAGTGCCAGGAGCCCCAGGAGAAAGGAATGCAAGTCTGCATATATTAGCTACTTTTTTGTACTAAATTTTTTAATTTCCACCTGGTAATTTAATTTCATTTATCTGTGGTAAAAATGAATTCTTCCAATTATTCAGCATTAATTTTGCACTAAGTTCTATCTGAAGGCTTTAGGATATTAACTTAATTCTTTCCTAACCAAATTCTTTACCATATATATTTTTTAAAGATCTTATTTATTTATTTATTCATGAGACACAGAGAGAGAGGCAGAGACACAGGCAGAGGGAGAAGCAGGCTCCATGCAGGGAGCCTGAATCAGGACTCGATCCCGGGTCTTCAGGATCATACCCTGGGCTGAAGGCGGCACTAAACCACTGAACCACCTGGGATGCCCTGCCATATGTTTTAGACTGAGAAAGAAGATGTAGAAAGAATGAAATGTGCCACAGGTCCATAAAACAATAATCTGTGGTAATGTTTGGTGGTTTGAGTGTTCAACCCAGTGTTAATTGACTGTAGACATGTGTTCTTCAGTACTATCCTGTAAGTTTTAAGCAGCCTCTCCATTTTGGCACTGAGACAAATTTCCAGTCACATTGTTATAAGTGGAGATCACGGTCAATAATAATAATGATAGATTTCTTTTTAAAATATTTAATTAATTAATTTACTTGAGAGAGAGAGAGAGCAAGAGTGCAAGAATAGGAGGAAGAAGGGTGCGGGGTGGGGGGAGGAGAAAGAATCTCAGGTAGACTCCACACTGAGCATCTGGCTGGATCACAGGACCCTGAGATCATGAACCTGAGCCAAAACCAAGGGTCAGACTCATAACCAACTGAGCCACCCAGGTGCCCCATAATAAGAATACTTTCAGAGCACCTTTGTTAACACACTGAATCTTCCTTACAACAACACTGTTGGACAAGTAGTCTTTTTATTTCAATTTTATGGAGTAGCTACTGAATGCAGAGAGGTTAAATAACTCATTCAAGATCACAAACTGATAGTAGAGCTGGGATTCAAATTTGAATCTCCAAAAGCCATATATTCTTAACCATAATTCTATTCTATTCTTCTGGATTATTAATTTAATTAAAATGAACTAAATATGTGTGCAATTTTCTGTATAATTCAAAAATACATACATGCATATCAAGCTTTTATCAGTTTTCCAGGTTTTCCATTGATGACTTTGTTCTTTTTCATCTGAGATCTTAAAAAGAATGGAAATAGAATGTCCCATATGGTCATAGTCATACAAAGAGGAAGGTTTTCCAAGCACTGCTGAAAATTATAACTCAATAAACTCTATAATTCATAGACCTTTTCTTCCTAGAATTTAATTTCCATATTAAATTTAATTTGTCCATCATTGCCTTAAAGCATGGAGAAATAGGGTATGTGACACATACAGCCTTGAGCTTGATGCGAGAGTGCAAGGGAAGGACCACTTCACCTGGCTCTGTGAGAAAGGAGCTCTGATCTGTCTTTTCCTTTTCCCAGAACAGGAATCCTGACATTTCCAAGAGGGAAACCAAGTTCCTAGTTATCAGAACTGTTGGTCTGCTGATGAAAATGATCATTTTTCATTTTGTACAAGTTATGTTTGAGGTTCCTATCACTTCCCAAAGGAGATAATCAAATAGACAGTTAGATACTCAAGTCTGGAGCTACTTGATGCCAAGTAGAACAAATAAATAAATAAATATCAAAGCCTGATAGCTCAGGATCAGAAACTATTAAGAGTCAAACAAACAAAAAAAGAGTCAAACAGAACTGGTTTGAATTAAATAAAAACAATATTCGTACAACATAGCATAATACCTATCACAATGCCTGGCAAAGACTTTAGCTAATGCTTTATTCAATTAAAAAAGAATCTACTTGGGACTTCCCAAAGTAAAATTTAATCCCATTCATAATTTCATGAAGATATTTTATCTGCTAATAGAAAGCATGGCTTTATATCTCCAAAGACAGTGAAACTTAAAATGAGAGGTATTTCATAAAATCTTAAGTAAGACAAATTCTTTTACCTATAAAATTTATACTTTAATAAATTATAACAGTGAAGAATCAGATTTGATTTATAGAATTTTGCTTCCTAAATGACTTTTTAAGGATAATTCATTTTATGCATTAAGGGACAGCTAAAAGGAGGGAGAGATGAAAGGAAAATGGAATAAAATAAGACAATCTCCATGATTACTCTGTGTGATACTCTACTTGGTGCTTTATAAGTACATCTTCCTCAACACATTAACCCTGTAGATTGAAAATGGTTCTTCCCAAACAGTGGAAATAGAGTGCCTGCATGTATCTGCTGTGGTGATACCTGCCATGAGAGGTATAGGCTGAGGCCTGCCATCTAAGTGTTTTCTCCAAATGCTAAGAAACATTTATCCTAAGGGAGAAGCTGTATTATTTACACTAAAAAGTGAAATGACCAAAGGATGGAGATGGGCATTTGTGCCAAGTGGTGTCTTTAACTCATCAAAGTTTTGGAATGATGCGGCTAAGTAAATGCAGAATCAGAATTTTCTCTTTTTTCTGACCCAAATTCGTTACTTCTTAGTTGAAGATAAAGAAAGCCAAATGACTTTCTCCCAATCACATTACCAGATGACAGGAAACATTTTGGGAGGCACAGCCAAGAGTACCAGATCTCAGCTTTGGGCTTATGATGCCTGCTCACAACGCCTGTGAGCAGGCGATCCCAGACTATCATGGAGTATACTTGCTATGTGTCATCTTCAGAGAGATCTAAAACATGTCTGCGGTTGCCAAATTTGTAACCCTCACCAACTAGTTTACAGTTAGTACACAATAAACATTTGCTGTATGAATGAGGTCTGCTTGATTTCACAGGCCTGCCACCTCTCAATTCTATCATAGGTTGAAGAGATGCCCACATAGACTGCTTTTAATATCACCAATTTAGACCAGGGGATAGAGAGATGTGAATAATTGCTCAGGAAAATGTAGAACTACATACTTAGAAATTCAGAATCTTCAACTAGCAGGGAAGGGAACTGTTGAGCCCCCCGGACTGTATACTCTGTGAGAGTAGGAACTGTGTTTATCTCATTCACTGTTTGATCCCAAGAGACTTCCTAGTACGTGGCCTATATTATCACTATTAATAATTAGTTTTTACACAATCAGTTTATCAAAAAAGATATTTGATGAATAGCAATGATGAAAATGGACTAAACCAATGTCAAGTGCTAAAGTAAAGGTACTCATGAAGGTCTTGTGATGAGTTCCACTGGATGAATTTCTCATCATCTTTTTTGTGTAATGAATAACTTCTTAGGGCTAAGCACCCAAGAAATATTATGTTAAGATAGATTTTACTCAAAGAAAACAAGAGATGTCAAAAAAAGAAAGCTCTTCAATTAATAGAAAACTGGCTAAGTCAATGGGACAGTTAATGTAAAAAAATTGTGTTCAGAATCTGATTATCTAATATATTTTTATTTATTGTTATCTTTTTAAAAATATTTTACTTATTTATTTATTTGAGAGAGTGGGTGAGCAGGGGAGGGGCAGAGGAACAGGGAGAGAGAAACCTCAGGCAGCCTCCCTGCTGAGCACAGAGCCCGATTGATCATCACCTCATCCAGATCATCACCTCATCCAGAAGAACCAAATGAGCCACCCAGGTGCCCCTTAATGTTATCTTGAATCTGTATGCGAAATGTTTTGAAAACAGTCTTGTGAAACTCTAGCTACTTCAATAACATCTTGAAATACTCAAATACTCAAATCTTTGTTGAATTAAATGTTCTAAACAGTGGATAAGCAAAAGCTAAACTGTTTAGATCTTTATATGAAATTAGTATCCCTCAATGTTGAAGAAGCAATACTATCAGTAATGGTTTTCATCCCCAGGGACTGTATATGGTTATACTTTGTTATACCAGTGGTTTTCTTAGAACTGTGATATCAGTTAGGGGAAATAGTCCAATAAAAACAGAAACATATGATATACTTCTTATTCCTTCTCCATTCATGAATTAGGCTATATCTGCTATTCAGTTGTGTAAAAATCAAACAAATTAGATTTTTAATCTCATAAGAGCAGAGATTTTTTTTTAAGATTTCATTTATTTATTTAAGAGAGAGAGAGAGAGAGCGCAAGAGAGTGGCAGAGGGAGAGGAAGAGGGAGAAGCAGGTTCCCCTCTTTACAGGGAATATGATATGGGGTTCTATCCCAGGACTCTGGGATCATGACCTGAGCAGAAGGCAAATGCTTAACCAACTGAGCCATCCAGGTGCCCCAGAGCAAAGATTCTTAATTTATCTGGAAGTAAAGAAAGGTCAGTAAAGATCCTCTACTTGGTCCAAAATACCAAACTGAGCTACACTTCAGGTTGGATTCATATAGTTAAAGGAAGCATGTTCTTCATTCTGAGTAAATTTACTTTTGGAAACTTACCAACTTACAACATGAAGAGGATTAAAGGGAGATGATCCATGCAAAATAATGGTTCAAATAGGCACTTGGAAATACTATTTCCCACTCCTCTCTCTTTCTCCTGCTTCACCTGGAGAGCCCTGAATCTTGACTTCAGCTACATTATGCGTAAGGTGTCCTGACTCCTTGGCTCTCTGAAAGGAATGCTTTCAGATTTGACCCTAAGTATCTCCCTTCTTACTCTTTTCCCCCATATCTCCTCTTTTTTTTTTACTACAAATTAGGACACTCAAGTAGTTGAGATTAGTTTCAATGTGATAATACCGAGGCCACTAGGCACAAAAGAGATGATAAGGGACAGTTAAAAAGGAAGAAAAAAAGAAAGGTGAGGGGTGAGGGAGACAGGGAGAGAGAGAGGGAGGAAACAAGACAGGGAGAGAGGAAGGAAGATAGGGAGGGAGGGAGAGAAAAAAGAAGGAAGGAGGAAAAACCCTATGATGTTATGGGCCATTGCTAACTTGTGATATTAGACCTAAGATATCAGAGAAGATGACTTTTTCTTTTTGCACTTTCCAGAACCCAGACTGGGCTAAGAGGATCTTGTTCTCTGATCGGTGGACTTGTTCTAGGAATGTGAGCAAGTAAGATGTTTTGCTCCTCCAAAGCGATTCTTGGACAGAAAGTCTTCATAAGCCACCATCCCTAAAAGTGGTTGTGGTCAGGTCCCGATTAGAAGCCTCAAGGTGACTTTGGACCAGATGATGCCAAGGTAACTTAAGTTCTAGAAAACTCTTTCAATAAAAGACTCTGTGTCAAACTTTCCATATTATCTTCAGTTTTCATTTTGCTTTAGTCATTTTTCTGGGTTTTGTTTTGGTTATCTATCAGTCTTTAGTTGTGACTCCAGGTTTTGGTTTTGATTTTAGATTTGTTTATCCTCTGGGTCCTAAATCTGACCCTTATTGTATTTCTGAACTTAGTGTTGTTAGATCTTGGTTCCAATTATTTATCTGCTTGCTTTAGTTCCTGATTTCAGTTCTCACCTTTGATTTTGGGAAGGAAATATTTGTCTTTCAAATTTTCTTCAATATTCAAAATTTAATTTATTTGCATTCCTTTCCAAGAAACCTTTCCCAATCCTCTCAATTAGAATAAACTTCTTTCCTCTTAGCTCCAGTGTTTTCTATATCTCAGGCATTTCTCCACTTTTGTCTTAAATGTGAAATTGTATGAGAGTAAGGATTTCCTTGCAAGCCTATGCCTGTGTAATGCCTTAGACAAAATAGCATCCTTAATTTACTGAATTTAGGTGCTGGCCATTCAATCATTGTGATGCCTTATAGAGGTCACAGTTCAAGTGCTCACTGTGGATGTCATCCAAACTAATCTATAAGACATAAAGCATACAAGAACAGACTTGTTGAACATCAGGCTTTCTGTGGTCAGACTTCAAACTTGAATTTTATTCCAAGGAAATGAAAAACTACTCTATCAGGTCAGACAAGGAACAAGACTCAAGTCTGGAATGAATTTCTTTTTTTAAAAAAATATATTTTCTTTATTTATTCATGAGAGACACAGAGAGAGACAGAGAGGCAGAGACACAGGCAGAGGGAGAAGCAGGCTCCATGCAGGGAGCCCGACGTGGGACTCGATCCCGGGACTCCAGGATCACACCCTGGGCTGAAGGCAGGCGTTCAACCGCTGAGCCACCCAGGCATCCCATGGAATGAATTTCTGAGAAGACTTGAGATCAAGGTGCATACAATCATGCATTACATGGACAGAATGTCCATGGATTTTTCTAATTCCCATAAAACAAAAGTAAAGGGGATAATAGCTGAAGTTGATAAGGGCTACTGTAGGGAAATCTAAAGGAACTACTACTTTTTACAGTGAGTAATGCACTTAAGTCATTCTCCTAACTTACCACTTCATAATAGATTCATATAAGTTCATAACTGCCCCTCCAGGATCCTTCAGTAAACCAGCTGTGGTATGGTAGAAAAAGAACCTGACTTGGAATCAGGCAGTTTGATTTGGGATCTGGCTTTCCATTATCAGATATGTGAGCATAGTAAAGTCATGTAAATGTTCTGATTCTCATTTTCCCCCTGCAAAATGGGATTATAGTAGATCCTGCTGGTGCCCATCCCTATCCCCTTTCTCCCAGGCCATGCACCTATCCCTCAGCTGCTAGAAGTGCTGGCTGATAACAACTCATAGCTGCCCCATTGCCAGAAAAAATGCCTTTGTCTGCAGTGTTTATACAGAACACTTCCTTCCTCTGATAGCTGACAGCCAGTAAGTAGCTGACAATGCTGATGGGGAGTAATAATGCCAATCTTACAGTTGTTAGGATTAAATAAGATAGCACACATGAAAATGATAAGCTAAGTGTTGAAATTAAAAAAAAAAAGAAAAAGAAAAAAGAACAGAACTAAGAAAACTATAGTCTTGTATTACTAATATATAAAGTTAGACTCATGACATGAAAGAGTAGTCATAACTTCTTACATTTTCTGGGTCAGAACCCTGGTGGAATGGTTGGAATATCTAAATGACAGCATTTATGTTCTCATACATGATACAGCTTCCTAAATCATTAGAAGAAATGCTGTCTTATGGCAGTGCCAATAACATGTGAGATAGGATGTTGTCCTCCATGTCAGGTTGTCTTCCTTATCAACTTCCCTACAAACTACAAATATTCATACTTTCAAATAATTAGAATGTTTGACATAGCTCATTGCTACTCTCGACCTATTGGAAGCTAATTTAGGTCTTCACAATAAACAACTCTGAGTAATTCTTTCAGCAAATGGTAGTGATAACAATTGTACTATTTATTGAATGTCTATTGTGTGTTGATTACTCTTCATACACCCATTATATTGGTTAATTCTTCAAGGTAGTTATAATTAGCCCGAATTTGCACAGGAGGAACTAGAAACTCCTTTATTTAACAACTTGCTGAAGGTTATACCTTCAGACTTAGGGATGGAAGCCAGATTTATCTGACCACAGTTTATCTGAATTAGGGCTGCATGAAGGTAAAGTAAGTCCATGTTCACGTTTTTATTTTATAAGTTAAACCTAGGCCTAAACACTAGAATGTGGAAGGTGGGTAAGTATCATAGTATAAACTTTTCTTAGCTTAAATATTTTAGAAGAACCACCCAGGGAGTTACTAAGGAAGGGCCATTATTCATTGGGGAATCATAAGTGAGAAATTGAGTGGTACAATTATTTCATATGAGAATGGGGCTAATGTAAGAGATTGTCTTTGACACATATTTCACGGCTTGGGAAATGATATCCTCCCAATCCTGTGTGCAGGATTGCTCAAAGTTTCAGTGTCACTGAGAGTACATGGTTCAAAAGTAGGAAGAAGATGTGGGTAGTTGATGGGTTTGGCAGACTTGGTAGCTGCAAAGATAAACATATGCTATCAATAGTGGGATCAGGCTAACCCAAGTTGAGGAAGCTAGGTAAGAATGTTATTGCTAAACAGAAATACTTCAAGTCTCCCATGAAATATTTTTGGCACTCTTTTTTCAGTTTCCCCAAATGTTTCCCCAAATTGGTTTCTGTTTAGAGAATGTTGATCATTTTTTCCTTCAAGGACGGTGCTCAAACAAGATGGGGCCTGCTAATGTGAATCTATTCTGAAAATACATTTCAGAAGCACCAATGAAGGACTTATGAAAAGTCTTCCCAAGTGAAAACTAGATCTAATTTGTAATGTAGAATTTGGGCTAGATAACTTCCAAGGACACTTACAGCTCTCCAATTCTAGGTATGACCTTGAGTACCCTGGCAGTTGCCAACCTGCATGTGCACTGGGATTACGTGCAACAAACTCATCCATTCCACCAACATCAACAAAGAAGGGGAAAAAAATTTTGACATCAATGATTATATATTAGTGGCCTTTGTATTCCTCCACGATCCACATACTATACAACTTTGAAATAGCCTGAAAACAAAGAGGTTCAGATAACTCTTTCTCAAATCATTACTATAGACTGAGAAAGTTGGACAAACAAGGCACATATGATCATGGTAATTTCTTCATTATGCAGGTGTTTCATATCGTGAAGATTCTTTGTTATGACCCTTTATAAGCTTTTGCTGTGACATTAGACAGGTAGCAAGGGTGAATGGAAAAGATTCACAGGCAGCCCGGGTGGCTAAGTGTTTTAGCGCTGCCTTCAGCCCAGGGTGTGATCCTGGAGAAGGGGGATCGAGTCCCACATCGGGCTCCCTGCATGGAGCCTGTTTCTCCCTCTGCCTGTGTCTCTGCCTCTCTCTCTCTCTCTCTTTCTCTCTGTGTCTCATGAATAAATAAATAAAATCTTTAAAAAAAAAAAAGAGTCACAGATTCTTAGTTCTAGAAGAGCTTTGTAGTTAATGGGAGGTGGCAAGAATGTAGGCTCTGGAATTTGATATCAGAGTTTGAATCTTGCTCTGCCATTAGTCCAGGTGGGACCTTGGATAAGCTGTATAACCTCTTCTGCCTCAGTGTCCTCATCTGTAAACTGAGGATAATAACAGTACCAACTTCTGGGGCTCCTGGGTGGCTCAGTTGGCTAAGCCTCCAACTCTTGGTTTCAGCTCAGGCCATGAACTCAGAGACATGAGTTGTGGTCTCCAGCCCTGAGTCAGGCTCCGGGCTCAGCAAGGAGACTGTCCTCTCTCCCTCTCTCTCTCTGCCCCTCCCCGTGCTCACTCTCTCTCAAACAAATAAATAAAACTTAAAAACTTAAAACTTTAAAACTTAAAAAAAAAAAAAAAGAGAATACTATTGGACCCCTGGGTGGCTCAGTGGTTGAGCTGCCTTGGCTAAGGATATGATCCCAGTCTGGGGATCGAGTCCTGCATTGGGCTTCCAGCAAGGAGACTGCTTCTCCCTCTGTCCATGTCTCTGCCTCTCTCTTTGTTTTTCATGAATAAATAAATAAAATCTTAAAAAAATAATAGTACTGATGAATTACTGAAAACTACATCTGAAACTCATGATGTATGGTATGTTGGCAAATTCAATTTAAATAAAAAAAATAATAGTAGCTACTTTTTAGGGTTGATGCAAGAATTAAATGACTTTACTTCATGGAAAGCACTAAGGAAAGTTCCTGGCACCCAGAGAATACACTGTTAAATAATCTCTGTTATAACTGCCTAAGATACTCATTTAATAGACAAGGAAAATGAGACTCATCAGGATAAAGAGGCTTTCTTTAAATATCAGAGAATGGAACTTTATCTGCCATAAGGCTTACATTGATGTAATTAATCCCAAAGGTTTCTACAGTGCTATCTGTTACAGACTGCTTATTTTGGACTTTGAAAATCTTTTTCTCTCTCTTTTTTTTTTTTCCATGAAAAAGTAAGTTCAGTCTGACTCATGTGATCCAGCAAAGGATTACTTCAAGTCTGGCCGTATAAGTCATCGGAATATGTAATTGTCTCTGAGTTAAGAGAACTGGGAATGCTCCATGACAAAAATAATTTCTCTCCAATGAATGACTGATGCCTGCCATTTTCTTTGGTCTAAAAATTTGTTCCCTCTTCAAATATGTATTTTTCTCTTGGGGGAAACACTCCAGGTTTTATTAATCATTTATGTGATGTCATAAAAGACAAATCAGAAGAGGAGTTTTGGAAAGGGGAAGGGAGAAAAGACAATGAGGGTCTTGGGCCCTGGAAGCAGAGTGCGGAAGTGGGTGGTTTGAGAACTTCGTATTCTCTGGGTGTTTTCTCTGTATTCTCTAACAGTGTATTCTCTGGGTGAGAGAACTTTGACAGCAACTCCTCCACAATTTTCTTGTCATCAGTTCTGTACTGGAATATTCCCAAAGTAACATCTGCCCCGGAGTTAATGGGTCTTACTCTGTTTGTAGTGCAGTAAGCCATGTGCTGAGCACAGTGAAAGGGGTAGATTTAAACGACACTGTGTGTGTCCTCACAGAGTGCCTCCTCTAGCAGGAGACAAAATATAAACACACACTTATCAGCAACATATTGTTAGACACAGCAGAGCTGACAGGAGTGAGTAGAAGTCAGCAGAAATCATGGTACACCGACACTTCTCACTCTTGCAACCAGAGTACCTCTAATGGCATAGGAGAGCATTTGGGGCCTAGGGACGGGGGACCACCAGTAGAAGCCCGATGGCCCATACAAGGGTACAATTCTTTTGAAAGCATTTGTTTTAATGTAAAGATTTAAACAGCACTTCCTACCGAATAGTTTTTTCTTGATTATTTTAGTGCACCATAAAACTAATATTTCAACATACCGTTAAACTAACACCCCAGGGAGATGCCCAGCTTTGTCTAAGGGCTTCTTGTAGAATCTGGTATAAACATGTGTAATCCCGAGGTCTAGCATGCTCCGGTCCGGTGCTTGGAGGTATGAAAGCATGCAACTTAACACCCACAATCTCTCCTGTGTTTATGCCTCCATTTGTCAACCTTAGTTACCGTTAAAAGCTATGACTTGTTCATAGGTAAAAATGACTTGAAATACAGTCAACACTTGAAAGATAGTGTTGTTCACTATATTTTTTTTCTGACTAAGTATCTGTAAGTTAACTGTTGATCATTCATGAGGTATGAACTGGAATCATTCATTTTGAACTTAGCTCCTTGCACATGTGTTCATGTACTAAGTATTAAGTAATTGGTGACCTGGTAATTATGATATTAATAAAGAAATAAAAGAAATTGAATTGGGTGACCCCATAAGGAACTGGGCAACATTTGCAAAAAAAATAAAAATAAAATATGTAATGAGGGAGCTGGATCACTCCTATTGCCTTGCTTCATCTTTTTTAGTACTAGACAGAAAAGCTGACTTCTAACCTCGCTTGAGGAAACTGAAATTTCTTTTACAGAGGTCTTGGAAAATACAGAGCCAGGATAAGTTTAATCAGCTACCACTGTAGAAATTATTAGCAATTTCTTAATAGAAATTATCGGCACAGTTTAAAAGACTATCTTAACTCCTACATGTTTCATATGTGAAAATGAAACCAGAACACTTTTGGGAAGCAGCACTTTGGTTCCCAGCTTCAAGTGTTTAACGGAAGTTGAACAAGCCATTTTTTCCCCCGAATTTGGTAGATTTAGATTTTAAATTGTCATGTCATCTGTATGAAAGCAGATATGGATAGTAGAGTAGTAGGTGGAAGAGAATTAGTCCCATGAAAAACTACCATTAGGTCACATTCAAAGGGGCTTTTCTTTCCATAACACTATATTTTCCTTGACATAGAATTCTGCCTTTCTTGCTCCCTATCCTTTACCAGAAATATAAATAATTTATATATGGAAAATATTTTACCAAAATTTTAAGATAAACCTTGTGTAGCTTCCCCTCTCTTTTTGTGGCTCCTAATAGCAAAGTCAATGACAGACATTTACACAATTGGTGATTTATCCACAGGAAAACAGTGTTTTATTGTTCTTATCTTTGAGGCACATGTGATGGAAAATTCACTGAAGCAAGGGGATTTGAAGGGAGATTTCCAAAATCCTTGGGAAATCCCACACGTGGTCAATGGACTCATACCATGACTCCTGCAGCATGTCAGTTAGAGGGATTGGACAGAAATATATATTGAGTCATGCTTCAGAAATCTCTCATAATGGAGCCTACAGAGGAAGTGGACTGTGGATGGTCATGGTTACTGTGTGACTGCTGAGCCTGGAAGGGCTCCTGTATCAGGAAATGTTTTTATGCCTTCACTATGTACTATAGTCTTGGGACTCTGCTTACACCCTGTTATACAGAAGTCACTGTCCAGAAGGGAGAAACAAACAAAATTACTTAGATACAGTATATTAGACTACGGCAGTAGGCCTTAAATTCTGTTCCCTAGAAAAACAGCATCAACCTCATCTAGGAACCCGTAGAAATGCAAATTCTTGGGCCTCCTAAGTCTTCTGAAATAGATAGTCTGAAAGTAGAGTCTTGTGATTTGTGTATCAACAAACTTTCCAGGTGATTCTAATGTGCAGGTAGGCCCGCAGATTTAGGGGAGGGTAGATCAGGAGACTGGAACCCAGACGGGGGCAGACTGAATGCAAGGGAAAGAGAATGCTTCTGCCCAGACCTTGCAAAGGATCAATAAGTTTGTTGAGCAAAAAAAAAAAAAAAAAAAAAGGGGGGGGGGGGAAGGGGTTGGTGGAGAAAGGATGTCCCAAATAGAGCTTGCACTAGGCTCAAGAGCCAAGAATGGAAAGACTGAACCTGAGGGTGGGAGAGGACACAGACAGAGCCAGAGAGGAGTTTGAAGAGTTCGGGTCCACTGGAGCAGGACTTTTATCCTCAGTGAGGCATGCATACTGTGTCTTGGAAACCAAGGCACAGTCTTTGAGTCTGACTTTTTGGATGGAGGTTGCCCTGCCAAAGCTGTGCTAGGAACTGGCTGCCCAGACCTTGGCCCCGCCCCACTGTTTCAGAGCATTTGCTGCTCTAGTTGTTGAGATAATTTGATAATTTGAATGTATTGGAACAGAGTTGTGCTAACAACTGTTCTTTGATTGCTTTGGCAGCTACTTTTTTTCTTTTTCTTTCCCCCCTCTGGGCCCATTTCCCTGCTATAGGAAATGACCCACAGTTCTAAAATAATAATAATAATAATAATAATAATAATGATGATGTAAAAAATCTGTGGAGCAACAGGGAATGTTTGCCAAAGATCTAGGAGTGAGGGACAAGATGTCAGTAGACGATTGTAGAAAGCTTTGGGATCATCTCATTCACAGAGAAGTAACAAGTGGCTAGAATTCCAGGAAGTCATAATAATAACAGTAAGAATATCATTTAGGGGCACCTGGCTGGTTCAGCCGGTTGAGTGTCGACTTAATTTCAGCTCAGGTCATGATCTCAGGGTTGTGAGACTGAGCCCTGCATCGGGCTCCTCACTGGATGTGGGGCCTGCTTAAGATTCTCTCTCTCCCTTTACCCCTCCACCCCCTCACACAGGTATTTGTGAGCACTCTCTCTCTCAAAAACAAAAACAAAAGGATACTATCATCTATCACTATAGTAAACTTTTACAAACATTAATTATTTAATCCTCACAACAATCCTGTAAGTTTGCTTAAAAAAAATTTATAGGTGAGACAGACAGAAGCCTCAGACAAAAGTGATTCCATTAAGTGTCAGAGTCTCAATTTAAGGTAAGGTCATTTATCCTCAAAAGTCAGTGCTAACAGTCCAGAAGAGGGGCAATATTGATGGCAGCCCCACAATGAGAATGTACTTCTTGACATCACTGAACTGTACCCTTAAAAATAGTTAAGATGAAAAAAAAAAAAATAGTTAAGATGGGGCAGCCCGGGGGGCTCAGCGGTTTGGTGTGTCTCTCATGAATAAATAAATAAAATCTTTAAAAAAAAAAAAGTTAAGATGGCGAATTGTATGTTATGTGTATTTCATTGCAGTGTTTTTTTTTTTTTTTTTTTTAAGTACTGTTATAGGGTGGCCCCGGTGGCGCAGCGGTTTGGCACCGCCTGCAGCCCAGGGCATGATCCTGGAGACATGGGATCGAGTCCCACATCGGGCTCCTGCATGGAGCCTGCTTCTCCCCCTGCCTGTGTCTCTGCCTCTCTCTCTCTCTCTCTCTCTCTCTCTGTGTGTCTCTCATGAATAAATAAATAAATAAATAAATGAATAAATAAATAAATAAATAAAAGTACTGTTATACATTACATTGGTACATATTCCAAAGATATTTTGATGTGACCGTTTTAACCGTCCTTGGTGTGAAGGAAATGTTGCTTTTTGGAGAGAAGAACATGTATCCTAACACCCCTGCTCATTTCTTTCTTTCTCACTCCTTTCTCCTCCTCTCACTCCTTCCTCTCTCTAAACAGATGGATGGACAGACTGCCCCTTCCCCAACTCCCACCTACACACACAGTCCATAGCCACACACACTGACCAGCCACTGTTGTGGAGGCTACACCTTGGTCCTCATCGTGTTTCAGAATGGAGGTGACTCAGAACAAACTTCACACCAACACTGTCAATGGAAAAAGAGACATCTGAAAGGCCAAATTTCCAAGAAGTGTGGAAATCTGATGAAGATGAAACTGGAAGAAAGTAGCTAGAACAGATGCCAAGCCCAGATGTGTACATGAACAGTGCATGCACGCACACACGCACATAGGAAATGAACAGGTGAACCAATATAGTTCCAGAGAAATGAGAAATATGAAGAATAGAAGGCTACGTGCTTGCCTACAATCCTGGCTGCATTTCCTGAAACTTTCCCAAGCCCCACCTTTTGGCAAATTTTTTGTAGACAGGAGTGTGGTATTGCTGCTTTCTGACCCAGGGTGGGGCTTGTATTGGAACATACTGAACATTAAAGATTGTTTGTGTTAGCCTTTTCCATTTAGAACACTTTTTATGTTGTCACGTAGATATGATTGAGGGCAACCTGCAGTAGCTTACTACACATTCCCTTACTGGGTTGCGGGATTCCAAAAGCACCCAGAATGGAATTAGTGCACAGCTTAAACCCTGCATCTGGAACACTTATTTATCATAGGAAAGATAAAATATCTTATTTTCTCAGAATTCTTTTTCCCTTGCCATGGTATATTTGTGGAGGTAGATAAGGCTTTGCTGTGCTACAGGATTCCCTCACAAAGCCCCAGAGAAGTCAAAATAAGCCCAAGACACTAAATCTGGAATTCAGTATATTAAATGCAGTGTATTAAAGATAGTAAGGGGGAGAAGAGGAAGAAGAAAAAAAAAGTGTTATAACAAGATTATAAGACTTCTTAAAATAAACTCATCGCCTATGTTTAATAAATTACACTTTTAAGACTGCATAAATATATTGCAATATATTTATGTTAAGATTGCAATATATTGGTGTTATTTTAAAAAAAGCACTTCTTGAAATATATGAAGGGGATTAAGGGTACACTTACTATGATGAACACTGAGTAATACATAGAATTGCTGAAGCACTATACTGTACATCTGAAACTGATAGAATATTAGTTTTATTATAATGCAGTTACATATACTGGAATTTAAAATAAATAAATAAATAAAGAGAATAAGGAGAATAAAAAATAAAAATAGAGGTGACTGAGTAGCTCAGTTAGTTAAGTGTCTGCCTTTGGCTCAGGTCATGATCTCTGGATCCTGGGATTGAGTGCCTCATTTCATGGGGCTTCCTGCTCATCAGGGAGTCAGCTTCTTGCTCTCTCTCTCTCCCTCTGCCCATCCTCACTGCTTGTCTTCTCTCTCGAATAAATAAATAAATTCTTTAAAAAAACTTTTTTAAATAAAAAATAAAAATGAAATAATTGAATCCCAAAGTAGTGCTGTGGTCTTTCTACAAAAGGAAAGAGGAACTAAATCTAAAAATATGTACATATGTCCTACTGTGTAGTGCATTCAGACTGTGTCCATGATGGGATAAACAGTTCAAAGTTGAATATTAAATATTCTATCAATATATCTCTGTGACTGAGGGTATAACTTAATTAAATGATAATATCAAAGACAAGCTTTAACACTTTTTGTGAATGCAAGATCCTGGGCAACTATACTCCTGCCCCTCTTCCCCACCCCTTTGACAAACTGTTTACAAACTACAGATGTTACTGAACAGGTTTAATGGAGGCGGTGGTGATGGGACACACATTGCTCTTGTAAGCAACTTTCCATCTACCAGAAGCTTTTCCTTTCATTTCTAAGCTTAAAATGATCTTTTGAAATACAGTTTTAGGACTTAGGAGACCATGATATAAACTCTCTATATCCAGCCTGAACCTCATTCTATCGAGAGGAAAGAGCCCAGGCTTCAGGGTTCAGAACTGAATTCAGATTTGAATCCAGGTGTTTGCTAGCGATATGTGCACCATTTTTACTCTTTAAGTCTCAGTTTTCTCATTGGTAAATGGAGATAACAGCACCAAACACTTAAATTTGTGGTGAAAACAAATGAGTTAACTTATGTAAAGAACCTACTACACTCAAAGCTATAGACAGATCCAACACAAACCCTATCAAAATTCCAATGGCATTTCTTGTAGAAATAGAAAATTACAATTCTAAAATTCTTATGGAGCCATCAAAGAATCCAAATAGCCAGAACAGCCTTGAGATCAAACAACAGAGTTGGGAATATCACACTTCTTTATTTCAAATTATATTAGAAAGCCATAGTAACCAAAATTGTACAGTAATAGCATAAAAATAGACACATAGAACAATGGAACAGAATAGAGAGCTCAGAAATAAAACCGAGTGTACATGACCAACTAATTTTCAACAAGGGTGCCAAAAATACACAATGGAGAAACCATAATCTTTTCAATAAATGCTGCTGAGAAAACTGGATATCCACATACAAAATAATGAAACTGGACCCATATATTATACCATATAAAAAATTAACTGAAAATGAATTAAAGACTTAAATGTAAGACCTAAAACTACAACACTTCTGGAAGAAGTTATCGGGAAAAAGCTCTTGACATTGGCCTCGGTCATGAATTTTAGGAGATGACACCAAAAGTGGAGGCAACAAAAGCAAAAATAAACAAGTGGGATTACAATAAAGCAAAATGCCTCTGCACAGCAAAAGAAACAATTAATAAAATGAAAAGGCAACCTACAAATTGGAAGAAGATATTTTCAGACGAGTAAGTGATAAGGAGTTAATGTGCAAAATACATAAGGAACTCATACAACTCAATAGCACAAAATAAAACAAAAGAGAAAACCCGACCTGATTTTAAAATGGGCAAAAGACTTGGGGCGCCTGGGTGTCTCAGTTGGTTAAGCATATGCCTAGGGCTCCAGTCATGATCCCAGGGTTCTGGGATTGAGCCCCGTGTCAGGCTCCCAACTCAGTGAGGAGTCTGCTTCTCCCTCTCCTCCCCATTGGTGCTCTCTCTTGCTATCTTTGACTCTTTCTCATTTTTTTTTTTAAATAAAACTGGGCAAAAGACTTGAATTAACATTTTTCCAAAGAAGACATATACTTGGCCAACAGGTATATGAAAAGATGTTCAACATCACTAATTATCATAAAAATAGAAATCAAAACCATAGTGAAATATCATCTCACACCTGTTAGTATGACTATTATAAATAAAAAAAAAAAACTAAAATATAACAAATGTTGGCCAGGGTGTGGAGAAAAGGAAATCTTTGTACAGTACTGGTGATATTAATTGATGTAGCCACTATGGAAAACAGTATGAAGGTTCCTCAAAAAACTGAAAATAGAACTACCAGCTGATTCGGCAATCCCATTTCTGGGCATATACCACCCAAAAAATGAAATAAGTGCCTTGAAGAGATATCTGCATTCCCATGTTCACTGCAGGATTATTCACAATAGCCAAAATATGGGGAAAAAAATCAAGTGTCCATTCATGGTTGAATGGGGCAATCAACACATTGTATACCTTAAACTTATACAATGTTATATGCCAATTATATCTCAATAAAATTGGAAGAAAAAAAGAAATTGTGATATGGAATATAAAAAAGAAGGGTATCAAAAAAAAAAAGAAGGGTATCTTGGGGTACCTGGATGGCTCAGGTCATGATCCTGAGGTCCTGGGATGGAGCCCTGTGTTGGGCTTCCTGCTCAGCCAGGAGTCGGCTTCTTCCTCTCCCTCTGTCCCTCCCTCGACCCCATGTTCATGCTCTCTCTCTCAGGCTTGCTCTCTCTCTCTCAAAGAAATAAATAAAATCTTTAAAAAAAATAAAAAAAGAAGGATATCTTGCCATTTGCAACAACATGGATAAACGTGGAGGATATTATTCTAAATGAAATAAGCCAGACACAGAAAGAAGAACAACTGCATAATCTCTCTTATATGTGGAATCTTAAAAAGCTGAATGCACAGAAGCAGAGTAGAACGGTGGTGAAGAGGTGGTAGGAAGGTAGGAGGTATTAGTCAAATGGTACAAAGTTGCAGATATATAGGGTGTATAGGGTCTAAAGATATAATGTACACCATGGTGACTATAGTTAATAATACCGTATTGAATATTGGAAATTTGCTAAGATAGTAGAATTTGGGTAATTTCATCACACACCAAAAAAAAAAAAAATGGTAGGAGATAATTAGCTTGGCTATAGTAATCATTTCACTATCTATGTGTATATCAAATCATCAGGTTTTACAGCTTACACAGATACAATTTTTATATATAAAAAACCTAGCACAGTGACTGGAACACAGATATCAATCTACCGCTCACTTCCTTATCTCCCTTCCTCTCTTGGTCTTCTTGCACCACCAGCCATTAGCCACCACTTCATGCAACTATAGAATGTAATTAAGGAGCTCTATTCAGGATATAGTTGAAAGAGCTCTATTAAACAACAATTGACTCATTTCCCAATAATTCTGCAACGTTAGTTTAAACACTTTCTCAAGTGTCTAAGTTCATAGAGAAGCCATCCTTCCAATTGCATACACTTAAATTTTTCATGACCAATCAGTTTTTTTCTCACATTTCCTACCCAGTCCTTCAGGATTTTGTGCTATCTTTAAAATAGCCAGAAACAAAAATAAATAAGTAAATAAATAAATAAATAAATAAATAAATAAATAAATAGCCAGAAACTGACCACTAGTTACCACTTCTGCTGTTACCATCATGGTCTGGCATAAACATTATCATCTCTCTCTTGTATTCCACAATAACCCGTAAGTGGTCATCTCGATTTGCCTTTGTCTCCACTATGAATTCTTTTTCCCCCTAGCAGCTGGAGTGTCATCATGTCACTGATTTGCTTTAGACCTTGAAATGACTCTCCACTCAAAGTAAAAGCCGAAATCCCTATAATGACCTACAAAGCCTATTTGATCTGGCCCCTAACTCTCTGTCCTCTTGTCCTACTCATTCCCTCTCTGCTCCAACCGCACCAGCCTTCTCATTGCCCCTCACACGCACAGCCATTCTCACAACTGTTATCGCTGGTTGTCTTTTTGCTTAAATACTTACCCAGGGGCAGCCCGGGTGGCTCAGCGGTTTAGCACCACCTTCAGCCCAGGGTGTGATCCTGGAGACCTGGGATCGAGTCCCACATCGGGCCTCCCCGTGTGGAACGTGCTTCTCCCTCTACCTATGTCTCTGCCTCTCTCTCTCTCTCTCTATGTCTCTCATGAATCAAAAAATAAAATCTTTAAAAAAAAAATAAAAAAGAATACTTACCCAGGTAGCCACTTAGTCAGTTCCTATAGCCTTCAATTCTTAGTTCAACTTCAACCTCTCTAGGAGGCTCCCAACTCCCCAGTGCTATAATTTTCTCACACTCCTATCCATCTGACCCCTTAATCCCCTTACCATGCTTTGATGTTTTTTTTCTGTAACATTTATCCACCTAAGATACTCCTCAAGGGTAGCCATTTTGATTTCTCAATCACTAACATTTCCCAAGCAACTACAAAAGTGCTTGAAATATAGAAAGTGCTCTGTAAATATTTGTTGAATACATGAAAATGGAAAAGTGAAGCCTCTTGACCTGTATTTTTCAAATGATATTCCTAAAGTTTGATGGTTTTGCTTTCCAGCAAACCATGTAGGCTTGATTTCTCTGAACAATTTTTCCAACCCCAACCACATTAGTTGTTTCACAATAAAGAGCCAACAGTTGCAACTTATCTAAGTCATAAGGAAACCAAGTTAGAGGAAATGGTTGTCAGGAAAAGAAGTTCACATACAGGAAGCATCTCCTCTCATTCTGGGTGGGAATGGGTGGTGGACAAGCATTGGATGGTAACTCACATCATCCTCCTGACTTCTGATTCTGGGTTCTTTCTTCATTAAATCCATTCACATTAAAGTTCTTTTCTTCTCAGATGATGAGAGCCTTGAAAATGATACTTATTAGTTAGCTACATTTAAGGGCAGTACTAATTAAAGTTTTGCTGAATCTGAGGTTTGGGCAAGTATCCTCTCCTGACATAAGTGGTCAAATTTCCCAGAGGAAGTTCTCCATCTATTCTATATATTCTGTGCTTCTTAGAATAATACATCAGACAGAAAGGACAGTATAGGCAAATTCCCTCATTGTACAAATGAAAAACCTGAGGCCTCGACAGGAAGAGGAACTAGTCCTATCAAATTATGTTGTCCTCTCCCTACACTGAATCAAGACTGAGACCATCTTTTCCAACCTTCTAAATGTTCTCAGGCAGCAGATGATGGGAGAAAGAACCGAAGTGTGCTCCAAACCAAGTCTTGAGACTCAAAGACATGTGAGAGAAACTTCCTGAGGCAAAACAGAGTCTCTGTTTAGGTTCAAACCCCAACCCTATCTGCTACTTGCCAGGTGACCATCCGTAAATTCCTTAATCTCTCTGAGTCTGTTACCTCATTGGTTAAATGAGAATAAATGAGATCAAAATGTAAGTTATTATGAATGTTATAACAAATAAAACCTCTGACTCACCTAGCAAGATCCTGTTAGTGCAATTACTTCTTGTGTTAAGACTCTGCACTCATTGCTGAGGTGTAAGTACATTAAGTCCAGAGAAGAAATGTGCCATTTTAATTTTTCTCATTAAACTTGGCTTTCCAATACCTGCTTCATTTCTCTTTGGGTTTCTTCCATGTCTTGCTATCTCTGGCTGGGTGTGTTATTTCTCCTCTTTCCTGTCCATTTTGCTTTTATCTCCAGCTTTGTAGGAGATGGTGCTAGTGGTGTTTTCCAGGTGCATTTCCACCACTGTGGAAAGAGAAGTGCACAGAAAGTTCATCCAACAGATTTGGAGTGGACAGCTTTTCCTAAGTTCCAAAAACTCAACTAGATTTTGTGGGTGGTGATTTCTTCTTTTCTGTTTTGGGGACCACATGGAAGGATTTATTTTTCTTGAGTCATGTGATACAGTCAGGAAAAAGAACACTCTAGATGTGGCAAATAGGAAATTTTGCTACATAGGAAAATATACTACCTAGAAACAAAAGGGGCTTACATCTAGAAATCAGACAACATAGGGCACCAGATTAAGTAGAGTTGATAAAAGAAGTTTTATATCTTTCTTTTGCATCATTTTGGAGAATTCTGAGAGATGTGGCCACATCTCTGAGCCCATACACAATCTGAATTATTTCCCAACTTTGTTTTCTTTTTATGTTAAACCATCACAATCTTTTTTTTTTTCTTGAATTACATATCTCTTGGGCAAGTTGAAGGAAATCGTGAAAGGATTAAAATTTTACCCCCCACCTCAGACACGTTTTGCCACTGACATTGTCTTTTAGCAGATTATCTAAGGAGGTTGCGTCATTTGAAAGTACTGCTCAGTTTTCATCTTTTTTTGATGGATTTGGAGTTTACTCCCATGGACAGTAAAAAAACCAAAGGTCATTCATACCTTGAATTCATATAATATGAAGATTTTCTTCCTCCTGCTCATTCTTGTATTGTTTGTTTGTTCTAAAGATTTTATTTATTTATTCATAGAGACACACAGAAAGAGGCAGAAACATAGGCAGAGGGGGCAGCAGGCTCCTCGCAGGGAGCCTGATGTGGGACTCGATTCCCGGACCTGGAATCAGGTCCTGAGCCAAAGGCAGACATTCAACCGGTGAGCCACTCAGGTGTCCCCCTCCTCATTCTTGTTTTAATCCATCTCCACCTTCTCTTTTGAACTTCAGGAATTTTTGTTCTTAAATCTCTGTCCGGGAGATATCTAGAGACAGCAAGCAGCATTCAGAAAATACTGTTTATCTTTCAGTTGACATGATCTAGAAATAGTAAACTTGAGATTCATCAACTATCGTCCAAGTGTTATACCTTCAATTTACTCTTCATTGATCTTACTCCTTAGGAGTTTTCGATGGTCAGTAAACTTCCTGAAACTTAATGTACAACTTTGTACCTTTGGGTTTAGGTAAGCAAAGGGCATATAGCTTTCATTATATGTTCAAAGGATTAACTGGTTAAAATTAAAAAGTAAAAGTTAGGAACCACTGAGGTAATACCTAAAAAGAAAGCTAATCTGTTTAGTCTTAGCACATTTAAAGTTAAGTAGACTAAACCTGTGAGACACCATTCATGTTCACTTGCTGACCTCTGGAAAGATTGTGTGTAGTCTTCTGGACTCTCCAGTCCGCAGAAGACAGGCAATGGGCAGAAGGAAGCAGTGGAGCTCTCCTCCCTCAATGCGGAAAGTCCACGAGGTCACTGGAATTCCCTGTGCGCTGCTCTCCATTTCTTACCCTGCCTGTTGTATTTTGCCTCTCGCCCCAGTCCGGAAGCATACTAAAAGAGTTTAGAAGGCTAATTCACCCAGGGAGGAAATCGCTGCCTGGTTGAGCTGGTTATTGTTTTATCTGCCACTAAAAGACAGCATGGACTAAAACTGTAGTTTCCATGTTAGATTCTTCTGGGTTCATGTGAATAAAACAATAGACAAAGATAAACATTTTTTCTTCCTTTTGTTGATATTGCTCCTGTTGGGGAAGGTTCTGGGAATTGTACTTTCACCCAAGAAATGTTTCCAGGGCACCTGTTAATTGCAAGTACTGAGCCAGGTGCTGGCACACAGTATAAATAAGATAGATGTGGCCTCTGACCTCGTGGAATTTCCAGTCAAGTGAGTGAGATATAAAAACAAACAATTACACAAATGGGTTGAGTGTTCTTCATTTTAACAAAATCTACCAACATGGTGTACAAATGGTGACAAATGGTGTCTTAAATATTTCAGCAATCCCCAATGCCAAGGTTGGGAAAAGAACTAGTTAAGGTGAAGCTCATGTTATGAAAGGCAACACTTTAAGACAATCAAAACTTTAAGGAGAGTTGTGAGAAACAAAATAAAGGAATTACAACATAAGACTTGTTTTCTGCTTAAGCTACTTTCTTAAACCACTTGCTGAGTTTCATTCTCAACACAGCTTTTTAAAGTATCACGTCTGGAACAAGCAAACGATAAAAATAATAAAAGAACTTTTGAGAAAAGAAGAAAACTATCCTTAAGAAATCATATCACCTTGCTTCAACATTTTCACAACTTTTTTTTCTTCTGTTACTTGACTCAGTTGTTTCTGTGACTCTTGTTTACCTCCAGACATAAACACATGCATAAGTCCAGTCATTTCTAACATAGCAACTTCCTTTTCTGCCAAGTGATTTCATTTCCTATGGGCTTTACTTCACACGAAAGAAACTCTAGTGACAAATAATATATAATTGTTGTTATTTTGAAGATATATTTTACTGCGAACATTGAAGTAAATAATCTCTAAGTGGTTTTAGTATAAATCTAGTATGGTTTATATAAATCTATTTTATAAATTATATAAATTTAGCACAAATCTATATAAATTTAGTATAAATCTATTTTCTAAAGAGAATATGTGTACAAACTTTTGTTTTATAGGTTTAACAAAGAAACGACTACAAGTAGATATTTTCATTTGATTTTTTCCCATATTTAAGACAGATATCCCAAGTTCATTATAAATGCCTATTTCTACAACCAGCCTCTCCCTCCAATCCCATTCTTTAAACATCCTCTCAAAATCTCCATGGATTTGGGAGATAGAACTGAAACTGTACTCAGTTTTTGTGTGTGTCAACAGTACTTTTTTAAAACACACAAACAAATAAATTTAATCATTAGGTATAAACAAAGTTCTACAAGTGGAAGGGAAAAAAAGCAGCCAGATAGAAGCTTGAAGAGATTTGTTGTGTTGATGTATCTTTACTTTTTGATTAGTGAACTTTTATTTTTAAAATATTTATTTATTTATTTATTTATTTATTTATTTATTTATTTGAGAGAGAGAAAGAGAACAAGCAAGGGGAGTGGTAGAGGGAGAGGGAAAAGCAGGCAACCTGTTGAGCAAGGAGCCAGGTTAGGACTTGATGCAGGCTTGATGTGGGGTCATCACATCACCTGGACATGACCTGAGCCAAAGGCAGATGCTTAACCAATGGAGCCACCCAGGTGCCCCTGATTGGCAAACTTTTACAAAGCAATGTGGTTCTCCCACTCCAGGCAAAGTGTGGTTCATGTGACAGATCAGAGGGGAAGAAAACTGACATTTACTGAGTATCTCCTATGTGCCCGGCACCACTCTTGGCATAATTTAGTTATTTCCTCATTTAACTCTCTGGAACTGATGTTAAGATCATTTTAGAGATGAACAAACTGACACTCAGAGGTTAAAAAACTCCTCATGGTTGTTAAGCTGCTAAGTGGGGAACTAGGCCTGAAGGTAGGTTTGTCTTAATCCAACACCTATGCTGCATACATTTAAAATTTAGTTATTCTGACTTGCCATTGCCCAAAACCAATGCGTTTAGCTGTTTGATTCTCCAACTTGTCAAGACTGGAAAATGCCTTTTATCTCAAGGTAGAGAACACTTTTAGCAGCATGAGCCAACTTAACTTAGCATTTTTACAAATTGTAAACTGGAGATATTTGAACTTGGAAATGGAGCTGAAATGTCCTTGAGGCATTAGAGCAGATAAGTTATGCTATTAACAAGGTAAATATACGTGTTTATGATCTGTCAAAAGTAAGAACGTGTTTTACATCTTTCGGCTGAGTTTCACTGATTAAAATTTCAGGGGGTAGGGCATCTTGAGTGGCTCAGCGGTTTAGCGCCTGCCTTCAGCCCAGGGCCTAATCCTGGAGACCCGGGATCGAGTCTGCGTTGGGCTCCCTGCATGGAGCCTGCTTCTCCCTCTGCCTGTGTCTCTGCCTCTTTCTCTCTCTCTCTCTCTCTCTCTCATGAATAAATAAATAAAATCTTTTAAAAAAAATTCTGGGGCTAGATATTTTATATTTATGATTTAGCATTAATAACATTGTAAGTCAATTCCATGATATATGTTTAGCATCTGTCGAAGGTTCTCTTAATCTTGAGGACTGCTAAGCTTAAACTAATTTTCTCAAATGGAGAAAAAATTCCAGGTGCCAGTTAAGACTTTGCTATCAGGATTGGGAAAGTAGCTCAAATACTAGCAGCAGCAACACCAGCATAGCGTCAGCTCGCTCAAGGTCTCTTCCTTAATAACTGTGGGACAAGATTCAAGCCCAGATTCATATCACTTCAAAGCCCATGTTTCCCCACCACATTCTGCTTTATTATGTAAATCCAACTTTGGGGAATAGTTAAAAATAGCCCCTACCCTAAAATACCTATTTGCTGTGGGGGCAGAAGGACTTAGATGATTTAATATACCAAAAAGATACTCACCTTTCCCATGGGGAGTTTGATGAAAGAAGTTATGTATCAATGCAGAAAATTAAATACCCATCTTTATATTGGCTGCTTTTTTTTTTTAAGATTTTATTTATTCATGAGAGACAGAGAGAAAGAGAAAGGCAGAGACACAGGCAGAGGGAGAAGCAGGCCTCATGCAGAGAGCCCGATGTGGGACTTGATCCCAGGATTCCAGGATTCCAGGATTCCAGGATTCCAGGATTCCAGGATTCCAGGATCACACCCTGGGCCGAAGGCAGACGCTTAACCGCTGAGCCACCCAGGGATCCCCATATTGGTGCTTTTTTGAACTTTACTCTTTCTTGAATGATAGACTTGGTCCCATGGCTATGGTGAAGCTCTCTGGATACTCTTCTCTCTTTGTTAAGTACTTCTTATGTCTCAGGAACTGGTTGAAACTTAAATGAACAGCTCAATGGTTGATAGATCCAAGAACTCTGCATTCATCCCTAGAGGGTAACAAAACATTTGTAATTGTGTGCAGCTTTGTTATTCAGCTAAAATTTTCTCTCTGCTCTATTTCAAAGTGGCATTTCCTCAAACATGCTAATTATCCCGTTTCCCCCTACTTAACCTCACTTAGTCCTAGTTATTATGAAATGCCTCACAAGGATTCCTTCACAGAGATGAAACAAGGCCCCAATTATTCCGCCTCTAGTCACTTTGTCTTTGTCCATCTTTTTGATGGAGAGAGGAATCCAAGGACATAATGCATCAAGGTTACATTGTGAGAGATGAACAACATTTGCAAAGAGGTCATTTCACCTTATAAATAAATCCTCCATTTAAAAAAAAGTGAGTATCTAGGTTAAAGAGAACTTGTTAGCTCAACATCTAAGGATGATGTTCTTAGACAATGAAGGAATGAGGGTAAGGAGATGTGGAATGAGATAATCTAAGGAATGAGATAAGGACATGGAACGGAGGGAAATGAGGTCCTTCTATAAGAAAGATTCAGCAGAAGTACGAAGGCAACCATGAGGGAAAAGTAGAAGAGTATCTGCAAATCCTTGGAACTCTGATCATCTTGGCGGTGTCACTAGTGTGATCGGGTCCCAATCATAATGAACTGGTTCAGTCATGTCAGAATCTGGCCTTGTGAGAATATGTCTTCACTGGACAAACCATCATGACTGAAGCAGAGACTGGGAATTTTCTTTAAGATGTAGATCTGAGCCACGCCCAGGGGGAGGGTGGCTCAGTGGTTTAGCACCTGCCTTCGGCCCCGGGCATGGTCCTGGAGTCCCGGGATCGAGTCCCATATCGGGCTCCCTGCATGGAGCCTGCTTTTCTCTCTGCCTATGTCTCTCTCTCTCTCTCTCTGTGTCTCTCATGGATAAATAAATAAAATCTTTTTAAAAAATAATATGTAGGTCTTGCTAACATGTCTGGCCCCAACTTTTTCCACTCCTCACTTCAGATTCTGTTTTTCATACTGTGCTCTATAATATCTGAAACCCAGTGGCCACATTCTTTTACATCCCATTACCTTGTACTTGCTATTCCCTCCACTGGCAATTTAGTCATTCCTTTTCCCCACCCCACTCGTCTTCTCAACACCAACATTAGGTCAGTTTTGAGGTCATTTCTTCAGAAAATCTCTATTCATCAAAACTGCATCAGAGGTCCTGCTTACTTGCTCCCCATCACTGTATTGTACTTGTTTGTATGACTATCCATAATCTGCACTAGACTGGAAACTCCTTTAAGTCAGAGACTGTATCTTATTTACATAGTATTTACATCTCCCACTACAGTATCTAGCATTAGCAAATAACCAATGTATATTAAATGAATAGATGAACAATCACGTTCCTGAAATTAAGTAGAGTTAAAAACAATAAGAACTGTATTATATATAAACACTTACTTTCCTACAAAAGGCAATGTAGCTCCTGTACTACTTATTCCTCAAGTCTTAGGTTATTTGAAGGAAGAAAAAGAAACACAATTACAGGAATACCTCAAAGATATTTTGAGTTTGGTTCCAGATCACCGCAATAATGCAAGTCAAATAAATGTTTTGGTTTTCCAGTGCCTATAAAAGCTATGTTTACACTACATGTCAGTCTATTCAATGTGCTGTAACATTATGGCTAAAGAAAAATATACATACCTTAATTACAAATACTTTATTGCTAAAAAATGCTAATCATCATCTGAACTTTCAGTGAGTTATAATCTTTTTACTGATGGAGGGTCCTGCCTCCAAGTTGCTCTGTTGACCAGTCAGGGTGGTGTTTGCTGAAGACTGAGGTGGCTGTCACAGTCTCTTAAAATAAGACAACAATGAAGTTTGCCACATTGGTTGATTCTTTTATGAACAATTTCTCTGTAGCATGAAGTACTGTTTGATAGCATTTTACCCACAGTAGAACTTCTTTCAGAGCTGGAAACATTCTTCTCAAACCCTGATGCTGCTATCAACTAAGTTTATGTAGTATTCCAAATCATTTTATCATTCACCATAGCATCTTTGCCAGATGTGGATTCCATCTCAAGAAACCACTTTCTTTGTTCATCCATAAGAACTAACTCCTTATCCATTCAAGTTTTATCAATGAAATTGCAGCAATTCAATCATATCTTCAGACTCCACTTCTAATTCTCATTCTCTTGCTATTTCCACTACATCTGCAGTTGCTGCCTCCACTAAAGTCTTAACTCCTCAAAGTCATCCATGAGGGTTGGATTCAACTTCTTTGAATTCTTGTGAAAATATTAATATTTTGAACTCTTCCCATTAATCACAATTGTCCCTAATGGCATCTAAAATGATGATGAATCCTTTCCAGAAGGTTTTCAATTTACTTTGCTCAGATCCATCAGAGGAATCATTATCTATGGCAGCTATAGCCTTATGAAATGTATTTCTTGAATAATATGCCTTGAAAGTTGAAATTAATCCTTGATCTATGGGCTACAGAATGGATGCTGTGTTATGTTAAGCAGGCATGCAAACAACACTAATCTCATTGTACATCTCCATCAGAGCTTTTGGGGGACAAGTTTCTTTGTCAATTAGCAGTAATATTTTGAAAGGAATCTTTTTTTTTCTGAGCATTAGATAGTGGCCTTGAAAAATTCAGTAAGCCATGTTGTAAATAAATGTGCTGTCATCCAGGCTTCCCTGTTCCTTTTAGACACCACAGACAGAGTATATTTGGCATAATTCTTAAAAACCCTAGGCTTTTTGAGATGGCAAATAAGCATTGTCTTCAACTTAAGGTCATCAGCTCTGTTAGCACCTAACAAGCAAATCAGCCTGTCTTTTGAAGCTTTGAAGCCAGGCATTGACTTTTCCTCTTCCACTATGAAAGCCCTAGATGGCATCTCTTCCAATGGAAGGCTATTTTGTCTACACTGAAAATCTGTTACTTAGTGTAGTCACCTTCATGAATAATCTTAGCTAGATCTTCTGGATCACTTCCTGCAATTTCTTCATCAGCACTTCCTGCTTCAACTTGCCCTTTGATGTTGTGGAGATTCCTTCTTTCCTCAAATCTCATGAATCAACTACTGCTAGCTCCAAACTTTTCTTTCTGCAGCTTACGTACCTCTCTCAGCCATCATGGAATTGAAGAGAGTTAAAGCCTTGCTCTGGATTACCCTTTGGCTTAAGTGAATGTTGTGACTGGTTTGATAGGTCATCCAGATCCCTTGAACTCTCTCCATATCAGTAATAAGGCTGTTTTCCTTCTTATCATTCCTGTGTTCACTGGAGTAGCATTTCTAAATATCTTCAAGAGCTTTTACTTTACATTACAACTTGGCTGTTTAGCCTAAGAAGCCTAGTTTTAGGCCTGTCTTGGCTTTTGACATGTCTTCTTTACTAATCTTAATCATTTCTTGTTTTTGATAAAATAAAATGAGAGATGTGCAACCTTCTTTTCACGTGAATATTTAAAGGTCATTGTAGTATTATTAATTAGCCTAATTTAAATATTGTTGTGTCTCAGAGAATAGAGAGTCCTGAGAAGAGAGAGAAACATGGGAAACAGCTGGTGGGTGCAGCAGTCAGAATACATACCTTTATTGATTAAGTTTGTCATCTTCTATGAGTGTAGTTTGTGGCATTCCAAAACAATTACAATAGTGACATCAAAGATGAGTGATCACAGATCACCATAGTAAATATGATACTAATGAAAACATCTGAAATATTGTCAGAATTACCAAAATGTGACACAAAGATGCAAAGTGAGTAAATGTTGTTAGACAATAGCTATAGACTTGCTCATCAAAGGGTTGCCACAAATCTGTTTATAAAAAACGCAATACCTGCAAAGTGCAATAAAACAAAGCACAGTAAAATGATGTATGCCTCTACTAAGAAACTGTATAACCTCTTTGTAAAAGACTCAAACATGACATTTGTCTCCCCATACACTAGTGTGGACAAGCTACTGCTTTATTGAGCTTCCTAGGAAATAAGATGTGAATCAACCGAATTATTTATAAATTGTGTAATTGCCCAGAGGTGAACAGAGTCTTAGTCCTTCTCTCAGTGTTTTCTATCTGAAAAAAAAAAAAAAAAAAAACAAAAAAACAAAAAAACCTCAAACTAATCTCTGAGGATCCAAGGAGAGAATAAGAAACTTCACAATCTTCACTGAGTCATAAAAAGATGTCTTTGTATCATAGTATCCTCATGAGAAGTTCTTTCTAGTCCCCTTTGTGAATGCTTTTAGAGTAGGGTTAATAAAAGTAAGTTTTTGAACCATCACCATTGTTACTTAGATATACGAACTTGGAGACATTGTTATGTTTCCTCATCTGTAAATGTTCATAAATGAACATGATCACCTAAGGCATTGCTGTGAGGATAATTACTACACCCGTGCACATAGTCCCTGACATCAAGAAAATTTAAGTGATATATAAAAAGTTAAGCTGTGGCCACCACACAAATCTTTCAGCAAAGAAACTTTTCTCCCCAAACCACAAATGCTCAGATTCTGAAAATTGTTACTCCTGCCCTAATTTTCAATCATTTTTTGTCAAAGAATTTAATTTAAATCTTATATCAATGTTTAAATGAGTTACTTCCTCAAGTGTTCTGGAATTCTACAGATTTTGAAACTCTCCATATTCTAGATTTTCATTTGAAAGGGCAACTTGAACCAGTTACCCACTTCGGTGATAGAAAATGCAAAAGGGAAAAACATATACAACCAGTTACCTGAAAGGGCAACTTGCATGCTAATGCAGTCACATTTTTATTTGGAACTTTAATTTTAGCATACTATAACTATAACTGATGATGTTTCTATTTCATTATATTGTTACATTGCAGGATGTAAGCTGGCTTAACTGGTATTTCAGAAACTGATCTTTTATCAAGAATGCCTCTACAGCAAATGAGATTTTCAGGAAATAATTAGTGATTGACTATCCTTGCAGCATGGAAATCAATATCTGATAAAAATGAGAAATATAAGTTATAGCATTTGGAATAGGTGAGAATTTACCAGTTTAAAAATTAAGCCAGGAAGTTTACAGATATTAACCTTAAGAGATGGGGGGTATTATTAAACTCATTTTGTAGATACAGAAGCTTTAACTCAGGAAGTTTAAAAGTCATACAAAAATTAGGTGGCTGAACCAGAGTTTGAACCTAGATGCTTTTATCTACTACACATACACTGCTTACTTTCCCATTAAATACCACTTCATCCCACCCCAACCAAGTAGTCCTAGGGAACCACTTCCTGGAGCATAGACATATCTTCATTCACCTGTCCTTGAGCAATGTCTTTATGTAGAATGTGCTGTTTTTCTCCATTTTCTCATTCTTCAACATTTTGCTCACACTGCTTATGGAATATTCTGTCCTTATGCCCTTGTTGAAATTAATCTATTAGAGCCACTTATCTGTCTTCAATAAAAGTGGTTGACAAGATTGCCTTCTCTATCATTGCAACACATGTAATTTACCTAAAGAAATGACCTTGCCCTAAAAAAGTAATCATAAATGACCTTACTCTAACAACCGTCAGATAGTACAACAATAAATTTATTTATACATGGAAAAGTACAACTGATAATGTATCAAAGAAGCTTGAATATTTAACAAATATTTTTAAACATGTTTTAAAACACATATGTTTTAAATAAAATGAATTAAATCATGTTAAAGATCAAATAGAACTTCGAACATGCCAAAATTCTGATGAGACAAATTTGATGATGACTCACTTCTGCCCTCAAAGGGCAGGAGGTTGGTTGCATATTGTGGAATTTCCTCTGACATAATTGAAGAATGAGGCTGCATATTCTCTGCTGCTCTGAATAATATAAAATGCCACAGAAGCTCTCCATCCAACAGAAGTCCTTTGGGACAGCAGAGCTCACAAGCGTCTGGGACAAGAGCCAGAAAGAAACCAGAACGAAGGCACCTTGTGTAAACATGACTTCCAAGCTGGCTGTTGCTCTCTTGGCAGCTTTTGTCCTTTCTGCAGCTCTCTGTGAAGGTAAGCAGACTTTTCTGGTTTACAGAGTTTTCCTGTGTCTGAATGTGATCCTCAGATAGCAAGATTACCCTTAATGCTTTAATAACAAATATCCTTTTTATTCAAGTAAAGGAAATAATATTTGCAGTCACTTAACATTAAATTGAAGCTTTGTTTAGATTTTATCTCTACAACACTTAGAAAAGTATAAAGTTTAATTAATATAGACATCTTGTTCCTATTTTCCGTGCTCTATAGGATGTTTACATATAAATGCATTAATATAAATCTATAGAGCGTATCTTTTTAAAAAGATATATTTATTTATTTTTAGAGAGTGAGAGAAAGGTGGGGGGGTAGAGACGGAGAGAGAGAGAGAGAGAGAGAGAGAGAGAGAATTTCAAGCAGACTCCCAGCTGAGTGTGGAGCCCAATGTGGGGCCCAATCTAACCACCCTGAGATCATGACCTGAGCCTAAATCAGGTGTGAGATGCTTAACCAACTGAGCGCCCTAGAGTATATCTTATTAGGGCCACAATTACTCATATTATTTATTAATATTGAGCAGATAACTCAGGTAATTTTACTACATGTACTGTTTTATTGACGAACTTCAGACAACTATCATTTCCTGTTTGGTTTAAAGACAACACCCTAACAAATTGTAAATCTTCTTGGAATCCCTCCCATGAAAGAAATACAGTTAGAAATGTTTATAGCTTAGAGTTCTTACATTTTTCTTTTTTCTGCTAAGCATTAAAGATTTTGCTAAGATCTGAGACATCTTTGTGCAATTTCTATTGCTATTAATTCTTTCCAAAGGCAATTTTTCTGTTACTGAATTTTAGGTTATATCCTATAAATAGCATTGTGGTATCATAGAAGATTACACAATATCAAGTAGAAAAAAAAGTACCATAAGGATGTCAACATTTCACAAAGTCAACTCCAAGTCTTATGCAGGAAGTCAATCAATGTTGTCATTAATGACAGCATTTTTTTTTTAACTGAATTTAGGGGCTAGGAGAATATCCAGCCTTCTCCTTCAAGAATTAGTTTACTAAAGATGTGATGTTTACCAAACATACAGTTACCAAATTATCAACTTGGAATTAAGGAGAGAAAGTAAGTGACCAGCAGAGTCATGTTTGTGATGAAATTAATCCTAGCTTTTATTATTTTTTCACAGCTGCAGTTCTGTCAAGAGTCAGTTCAGAACTTCGATGCCAGTGTATAAAAACACACTCCACACCTTTCCATCCCAAATATATTAAAGAACTGAGAGTGATTGACAGTGGCCCACATTGTGAAAACTCAGAAATCATGTAAGTACTTTCAAAAGATATTTTACTTCGGCAAATCCATAATTGAGGAAGGTGGAAATATCCAACAAAATTCTAGGTGTAGGAATACAATAGTGGGCAGAACAGAAAGGAAAGATTCTTTGTCTCTATGACATTTAAATATGGTACCTTCCATTCACCATAGTTAAAAATGTCTTGGACCCACATTTTATGGTTATACTACAGGAACTACAACTTGAAGGGCAAAGGGATGTCTGAAACCTGCTAAATACTGATTTAGTCATATCTCTTTTATTTCAGTGTAAAGCTTTTCAATGGAAATGAGGTGTGCCTGGACCCCAAGGAAAAATGGGTACAAAAGGTTGTGCAGATATTTCTAAAGAAGTAAGTTTTTTTTTTTTAACTTTAGATTCTTCATTTACCCTGAGACATATAGTCTAAATGTTAGCCTATAAATTTCCTCTTGCTGCTGGAAGTCTACTCTTTTGGAAATTTGCCTCTTTAATTAAAAAACAAAAAAATAGTAGCAATAGTGAGTTTGTTGTACTCATAACTGGGAAGACCATACATGTCAGTTTGTCCAGTGAAGTCTGGGCTTATGCCTGTGCCCTGTATCAGTGATATGGTTCCCTTTCATTCTCAGAAGTGTTCTGGTTTAGATGATAATTTATCTTTCTACTCATAATTGAAAATTAGAGTATTTCTAACACATGAATATCTGAGATTATTTATTTCCATAGTATATATATTTTCAAGAATGATACTTTCCTCCTTATTAGACATTTAATTAAAATTTGTTTTATTTTATTTATTTTCAGGGCTGAGAAACAAGATCCGTGAAACAACAAACACATTCTCTGTGGTTTCCAAGAATTCCTCAGGAAAGATGCCAATGAGACTTCAAAAAAATCTATTTCAGTACTTCATATCCCGTGTAGACCTGGTGTAGGATTGCCAGATAAAAATACAGTATGCCCAGTTAGATTTGAATATTTTTTTTTTTAGATTTGAATATTAAGTAAAACAATGAATAGTTTTTTTCTAAAGTCTCATATATGTTGCCCTATTCAATGTCTAGGCACACTTACATTAAACATATTATTCATTGTTTGCTGTAAATTCAAATGTAGCTGGAAATCCTGGATATATTTTGTTGTTGTTACATCTTTCCACCTCACCTACAGGCCAGGATGCATGAGTCCCTTTTCAACCTTGCCTTGGTCTCTTCTTTATTCCTCAACTGGAGAAAAGGTGTCAGCAAGCATCCTACCTCACAGAAATATGAGGACAATGGAAGCACTTTAACTTTTTCTCATGTTGTCTAAATTATGTTCAAGTGAAACTTGTTTGCCTATTTATTATTTATGTATTTATTTAAGAAACAAATATGGGAATATCTGTGCATAAATTTGGAAAAATAGGAAAGGAAGCATTGTTGATAAGTTAATATAATGATGGTAGTGAATTTATATTTATTTTGGTATTTAGTGATGTTATATTAAAGAACTATTTTGAACAAGGTTGCTAGATTTAGCAAAATTAAAAATGAGATACTCATTTAATTTTTATTTCAAACAATAATTTTTTATTATATTATTATTTATCTGAAATTTCAATTGAACCACAATCCTACTTTTGATACTCCTAGTCTTGTCTATTCACTGACAGCCTTGTTCAATGCTGGGTTGAATGATCAGAACCCTGAGTTAGAATTGTTTCTCCAAAGAGCAAAAACTCGACAAGCAATATTAATGAAGTAATTTCTTGCCAGTTAAAATTTGTATATTTATAATATACAAATAGATTCTTATAATTTTACTTATTGTGTTCTTAAACACTGACTTTTTTGACTTTAAGATGCTTTTATATGTTTCCCCAAGAGATTTTTTTTTCCTCCTATTTTTGATGCTATGGAAATAAAAATGTAAAATATTTAAAATAAAACTTATTGTCAAAGTCATCAGGTGTTTGTCTTTCTTTGGTAGTTATTGATTTATTTTTTTACTTTAAAAATAATATTTTGAGTTGAAAAGCATAGATGCTTGGGGTTCCTGGGTGGCTTAGTCAGTTAAGTGTCTGACTCTTGGTTTCAGCTCAGGCCACGATCTCAGAATCCTGAGACCCAGCCCTGCATAGATTTCCACACTTGGCATGGAGGCTGCTTGGGATTCTCACTCTCCCTTGGTCTCTATCCCCTCTCCTGTTCTCTCTCTGTCTCTCTCAAATAAGTAAATAAAGTCTAATAAACAAACAAAAATGCTTCTCTTTAGTGTTTTTTATATTATGTGGAAAATTATAAACCTTTGTAAAAAAACAAATTTTTTTCAGAGATGGGTTACAAACAGTAGTCCTTTCCATAGAGTGATGGAAATTTTCTCAACTCCCCAATTGTATTCCATTTTGCTAATAAGAGTGACTTACGATTTTTAATTAACCAACCCAGGTATTTGTACAGCTTAGTACATCTGAGCACTCTGTGAAAGAGGGAAGCTGATACTCATTATAAGGCACTTCTCAACTAATTGGGGAGTAAAACTGACACCTATGAGATAAGGAATTTTAAATATGATTAAAGACCAAGTATATTTATAAATAAGTCAAACAAAACTCTTAAAAGTAAAAATGCAATAATTTGACTAAAATACTCAGTGGAGAAGTTTTATAACAGAGTAGACACTGCTGAAAAAAAAAAAAAAATCAGAGATCCAGGAACTAAAACCAAAGAACTTTATCTGGAGTTCACATCAGAGAGATATAGATGTAATGAATAGAGAAAAACAATGAGAAGACATGGGAGATTTAGGGATAAGGTCTTACTATATCTAGTTGGATTTTTCCAGGCAGAGGAGAGAGGAAAGGGTTAGGAACATTTGAAGTGACAATGGCTAAAAACGTACCACGTGAAGAAGAATAACAACTCATAGTTTCAAGAAATCCAACTTATCAATGCCTAACTTTACATTTCTGGTCAAGAAAGATGGATCTTAGAACTCTGATTCACTTTAATCCACCTCCCAGCTCATTTCCTAATGCTTTTAGTTATTTTAAGTCCACTTTCTTTTAAAGCTCTACAAAGTTGAGAGGAAGAGAGTCCTCTCCTATTTTTCTCACTCATTGGTTCATATTGCAACCTGCTTTTCCAATGTCATGTAGCTCCTTATAACTACTCAGGTACCTGTAGGTGCCATTTCCTCTATGGGTCTACATTATCTGTGGTGCGGAACACAAAGCTAATTCTTTCTCTCCTCTAATTCCCAATATGCTTTAGCACAAAAATGTGCAGCCCAATAACATTAATGAAAGATTTATGAATAAAGCACAAGCAGGAACCAACTGGAAATTCAACCCTGGTACTCACTGTTCCTAAAATCATTGTTTCCCTCTCAAGGTGAGTTCTTCCTGCCTATATTTCTTCTCAGACCCTGTTATATAGGGTGTCTTCTTCCTCAGAGTTCTGCCTAAGTTTCATTTCCACATTCTCCTCTTCAGATTCAAGTTCCCTTGTCTTACTACTCTTTGCAGTCTCCCATCTTGTGGATCTTATACATAATGAACAAAACAGAGAGCAAACAAGTAATTTTAACAAAATGTTCATAGGAAAGATACAGGATTGTTCATAAGCAGGTAGCAAAGAGTTATCTTACCTAACTAGACTCGGCTTCACTGAGAAAATGTAAACGAGAGTCTGAAGGATGAGTAGGAGTTAGCCCACAAAGGGAAGAAGGATGTGTGAGAAAGGGTGGTCTAGACATCAGGGGAGAAGTAATTTGCAGGCAAGCGCATGACACAAATCGAGAAGTGAAATAATTTCAGTGTGGCTAGAGTTTGGCATGAAGGAGAACAAATATTAATAGATCAAGCTATGTTAAATGGACTATGGACTCACTAATGGGCTTAGATTTGGGATTGAAAACTTCTGGTAGATTCCAGTTACCCTCATTTTAAATTGTGAAGCTAATAGGCTATTCTTCTTGGGTCTCCTCCCGAAAGGAAGTGAGAAGCCATAAAAAAGAACAGTCTGATCTTGGGGGATTTTTATTGCCATTTGTATTATTATTTTTATTAGAGACAATAACAGTGTTCACCTTAAAATTGCATTAATTATAAAATACACACATAGTACATTCAACAAGCAAAACTGACTAGTTTTCGTAATTGCTATGTTAAGATACGGGATTTTTGTTGTTGTTGTTGTTTGTTTTTGCTAAAAATGCATCAAGAAATAGATTCATAGGTTAAAGTTACCTAAGCAGAATCTTTTATTCTCAAGATTTTGATAAATAAGTAGATAATTTGAAACATCAAAGAACTCCCAACTTTATACAAAACCTTTTCCTGTGATAATTACACATTGTTAATATGATCAGTGTCTAACATTGGAAGCCAGGTGAAAACAACTGCACCAATCTGGTAAATCTTAACAATGACTATTTCCTTAAAAATCTACTTATTTTCATCCTTAGCGCCTTTAAAATGTGCTAACAGATTTTCCCCCACTTTCTCGTTTATGTTGTCAGTGCTATAGGACAGCAAAGTATTCTATCAAAAAGGCAATTCATAGATCAAACTAGAGATTAGGCATCATGTAAACAAGCCAAAAAGGAACAATGTAAAAGAATAAGAGAATCATGAGAGAGCAAGAGCGAGAGAAAAGGAAAAGCCAGTCAATTTGCTGAACTGAAAATTTTTGTTTTATTTTGCAGAAGTGATATTAGTAAAATTATGTGTGTAGTCATGGGTTTTGTTTTGCTTTTTTGTTTTTTTTAAACAATTTTTAAAAGATTTTATTTATTTATTCATGAGAGACATAAAGAGAGAGAGAGGCAGGGACACAGGCAGAGGGAGAAGCAGGCTCCATGCAGGGAGCCCGACGTGGTGCTGGACCTCGGGACTCCAGGATCACGCGGTGGTCAGAAGGCAGGTGCTAAACCGCTGAGCCGCCCAGGGATCCCTAGACATGGGTTTTATTTATATAGACACAGACTTTGACACAAACTTGAACTTGCAATCTATTACTCTATAACTTTAATCCATTCGTATGGAATACAATTTAAAAATCCAATTTTACCAAGTAGAAACATAAATGTAAAAATACAAATACACATGCGCAAAATAAAAAGGGATAGAGAGATAATAATAAAGTGCTCACCTTAAAACTGCATTAAATGTAAAATACTATAATGCATAATACATCATATGTACAACATACAAATAATTTTCATAACTGCTATTTATTTGTTTGCTAGAAATGGACCAAGACATAGATTCATAGGTTAAGGTTACCTAAGCAAAATCTTTTATTATCAAGATTTTGGCAAATCAGCAGAAAATAATTTCTTACTATAATACATTTGTTTTGCCATCCAGGCTAGGTTTGAAAACTTCAGAAAAAAAGATGGAAAACCATTTTGCTTTTGGCTTGTGGTAGTAATACAGCAAACAAAAATTGCTTAAGACTGCATTAACCCTGCATAACGAAAAAAAGCTTAAAAAGCAATAATTTCTCCATTACTCACTTAAAAAAAAAAAAAAAAAAAAACAGAAGCCAGCAATTGCCCGACATTTAGTAACCATCAGCTGAATTTGCAGACATCACAGACAACAGATAGGGAAATTTTTGATGTAACACAGTAAATACCAGGCTGTTTGTTCCCACAAGATTTACACATGGAGCAATCAGGAATTCTCCAAAAGATTACTTAAGGGTCAAAGAACCCAACTCCCAGTGAGTTAAGAAAGAGGACTTTCTACACTTTTTGCATTCCCATAAATAAAAATCAAGTTAGATAAATATTATTGTTACAAGACTTTCCAACATCATTTAGTAAGCTGATAGACTTAAGAGTATATTGGAAAACTACGACGGGGAAAATATTTGCAGATATTTCCACGTAAAGTCTGCTTCAGACCTATCTAGAGGAATGTTCCAACAGCTTTGTAAAAAATCATGGTGCTGGGGCTGAAGGCCTATCTTAATGTATCTAGCAATTCGATTTCATAGGGCACAATTTTGCTCATGTTTTTATCATGATATGATGCGGTTCTTTTCACTGTCTGCTTCTTAAATTAATCTGCCATTTATCCCCTGCTGTTCAAAATACCTTCACATCTATATTTTTAGTGTTTCCCTAAATTAAATGCTTATGGGAAAGCAAGCTAAGAGATACCTCTGCCAGGATTTACTTTTTCCTTATGCTTCCAAAGGTTTTCACTATGCCCCTTGTAGGAATCCCATATAGAGACATGTTTTATTAAAGCGACAACCTGTTTCTGCTCAGGTCTCTACTGGTCTTCAGCAGCCTGAGTATGACTTATGTGAGTTAGCCTGCTACTGACTTTCTACACTAGTTTTATTCTTTTCTGACTATACACCAGTCACATTTAGTAAACAGCTCATTTGAAACTTGTCTTAAAGTTTGTTATTACTGATTCTATTTAAAATATATTTGGATGTTTAAAAAAAATCTCTTGTTTATGGAATCCTCCTGCAAAGCTTGAATGAGGCCTCTACTCTGATGTGAAATGGACGCTGACTTCTATTTATAAGTCCTTTTCTATTACTAAATTTTTTCCTGACGGTTTCTTTTCACTCTCCCAGGTTACTATCATTTTCTTTAATCTCAAAAGAGAAGTACAAGTAATATTGCATAGATTTTATGTAAGCTATGTGTTTTATGTTTCAATCCATACCTTCCCCAATCACTTAAAATTTTGATCAGATTTTATAGTGAACAAAAATAGATGAACTCTGATTTAAATATGGTATGCTCTGTGTAGCATTTATTAGGATTAGAATGAATGCCATTTTTATACTTGCCTTAAATATAATACATTAGTTCTTACAGATTTAAGTTTGAAATTTTGACTCTTGAAAAAAATCTGTGGTATAAGAGAATATGGATTGACAATTTGATGCTGCTACATATATAACTGAAAAATGTAATTGAACAGCTAAATAAATGAATGCATGTTGAAAGCCAGTCCTCACTGTTGGAGTAGCTGCTCTCAGATAAGCAAGAGGAAGAGATTAAAATTGTCTATGTAGTGATGGATTAGAATTAGAGATATCAATATGAATTCATAGTTAGCTTAGTATAGATATAGATGGATGCATAAATAAAGACTTATAAAGACGTGCACCTGGGTGGCACAGTGGTTGAGCATCTGCCTTTGGCTCAGGGCATGATCCCAGAGTCCTGGGATCAAGTCCCACAGCAGGCTCCCTGCAGGGAGCCTGCTTCTCCCTCTGCCTATGTCTCTGCCTCTCTCTGTGTGTCTCTCATGAACAAATAAAGAAAAAATTTAAAAAAGGAAATACTTATAAAGAGGTTAGTAAATACAGATATATTTCCTTCTTTCATCTACTGATAGGACCTAGATGTGACGACACTCCAGTAGCAACAAGCACACCATTTTCCAATAAAATGAAGCAAGGATTTTTTTGAGAAATGTTTGGTCAGGGGACTGGGTCAAGACTATACAAGAAGTCTTAAGCATCCAGCTCTAGGAAGTAAGGAAGTGCCTCCCTCCAAAAAAACCCATGAGGGCATGTCAAAGAAGAACAGGAGCCAACTGAAAGCTGGAACTATGCCCAAAGTTTGAACAAATTGAGAACAAAATAAATATTGTAAACCCCAAACATAACAAAAATAGTCATGAGTCCATACTGATGTAAATAAATGGTTGAGTGAATAAATAAATGGAGAAGAGACAAATCTCCCATGCAGAAGAATTCCAAATAATTTACACAGATACTCCTTTCTCAAGGAGATGAAATGTAACTATGTACTCCTGGGTGTGGGCTGGGCATAATGACTTCACCCCCAAAAGAGTACCTTATGGAAGGGGAGGAAGAGTGACTTTACAGCAGAGAAACCTGAAAAATGTTATGTCAAACATCAACAGTGACAAATTATATTGATAGAATGCAATGAGGTAATGAAAATGGCACCTCACCCCCCTGGTCTTCCTCCTGAAAACCCATGATCTCATTCTAATCATAAGGAAAGCATGAGATAAATTCCAGTAGAGAGACAGTCTATAGTATTTCTGACCGGTGCTCCTCAAAACTGTCAAGGTTATCTTAAACAAGGAAGTTCTGAGAAACTGCTATATCTAAAATGAGTCTAAAAGACAACTAAGTGTAATGTATCCTGGATTAATTTTGGAACAGAAAAAGAACGTTAGGTAAAACCCATGAAAATCTGAATAAAGTATGGGCTTCAGTTAATATTGTCTTAGTCAATTTAGGTTGCTATAAAAAAAGTACCATAGACTGGGTGGCTTGTAAACAACAGACTTTATTTCTCGCAGTTCTGGAGGTTGGAAATTCATGTCAGCCAGCCTGGGTTCTATTAAGGATTCTTTCCTCACTCGAAGTCTTCTGAGTCCTGCTTTGTCATCCCACATCACTCTCATGTCTTCTCATGAGAGCACTAATCCCTTTCAAGAGGCTTCTACTCTCATGGCCTAATTTCATCCTAAAGGACTTGCCTCTAAATACCATTACTTTGGGGGTTAGAATTTCAACATATAAATTTGGTGGTGGGGGACAGAACGTTCAGTCCATAACAATAATGTCACAGTATTGGTACCCCACTAATGTAAGATGTTAATAATTGGAGAAACTGGGTATAGGACATATGGAAACTCTCTATAGTATTATCTCAATTTTTCTATAAATCAAAAACTGTTTTTTAAAAAATAAGTCTATTTTAAAAAATAAGTAGGGAGATGGGAACAAAGTAAATAAATAACCTACATCATGTAGTAACTTGTAGTTTTCTGCCAATAACAGTAAACTTGGTACATGGACTATGAAACTGGTCTGTAGGGAGTATGTCCCTTAGGCAGAGATAGAGCTAAGCTTATCATTAATCACATCTGTACAGCTTTGTCTTTCCTTTCTTGAGGTTTGCTACTAAAATTATGCTGGGCTTTGAAAACTTGCCAAATCACTAAATATATTTCTCAAAATATATCAAGGTTCTTCTTTAAAAATAATAATCATATTCTGTGACCAAACAGGTTAGAAAAACGTAAATAACAGCTAAGTATCATCAGCAGGAGGTCATAGATATTGTGGTGAACTGGGAAACACATGGTCTGCCTGGAAACATAATAATTTAAATTCTCTTAAAACACAGAACTTGCTAAGCCAAACTCTTCTGGCTGCTAGTTTGTATAAGAACTGACTGATTAAAAAACTAAAATCTCAAATAAATTTTTTACCTAATAGTAAAATCTGGCACTACAGATACTCCTCTATTATGAATTCCAGAGTTTCATTTATGTCTACTTGCCTTAGATTAGATCTATGCTAGGACCACATATATTAGAACACAGTAATTTTAGGGTTGTAGTTTCATTTTGTTTTGCTTTGGAACAGCAGAGTTGAGATATATGAAAAAAAAAATGCCACTCAATAAACATGACTTAAAAGTCTAATTATTCTTCTTCACTTTATCCAATTAAAAAGAAACGCAGCAACAAAAGAGAAATAAGGGAGGAAAGAAATCAAGTGTTAATGACGGTCTCCTTTTCACCCTGGCTCAACAGATTGGCTAAGCCTGAACTGCATGCAGTTTTCCCTGGTTCTTAAGTTTACACTGACAGGATGAATAAACGTAGAAGCACTATTCTCAGGAGCAGGTTTCAGCAAACCAATCAATAGGCCATTAGCTCCCACAATCTTCTATCTAACCATGTTCCCAATAATTTGTCCTAATTAGTCTTTGAATTAATATCTCCTTGTATCTGTGTTCTGTACTGGCCTTGGTCAAAAAACAGGACTTCTTTACTTGTGTATGCATTACTGTGAGTTTTCTCTGTAGCTACTCTACCATTTACCTCTGTCCTCTCCTCTTGCTTTAATCTCAGACATGAAACATTGCCTGGTCTAGTTCCAAGCAATTCCACCCTTCGAGTCTAGAGACAATTCTTCATCTTCCTGTCCCCATCCCCCTAATAGAAATCTTACTACATCTGGACATCTTCTCAGTCCCAGAACAAACTGAGCCATCACTTGGAATTTCCTGCCCACTTCATTGGACCTTCTGATACTACTGACTGTCTGAGATCCTACTGTTCTTTGGACACAGGATAAACCATAGAAGTGCCTTGACTGAGACTTTGTTGCTGCAGTTATTTAGTTGTCTCCAGTCCTGTCTGAGCTCAAGTGCACTTCTCAGCCACCATCTGTTCTCCACGCAATTTTAACTTCCTACTCTTCTTCCTTGTCCAATGTTGATAAGATCCTAGTATAATCTGAATTGTGATGATGAAAGAAATGAAACCAGAAGATAGAAAGAGAGACATATGGAGATGGAAAAAAAATGCAGTAAATATGAGATCTGGACATAGAGAATAAAATATGAAAACAAAGTTCCTCTTAGTAAGGCTTTCTTTGGACTGATCTACAACTTAGTAAGACTTGGCTAGCATTCTGTAAAAGTAAAGCTAATGGCTTTTTCTTGAACCATGTAGTATTTTATTGCCTTGCACTCTGTTTTGGCAACCCCAGATTCTGATCATTTCTTTTTCCTCCTAACTATCCCCCCAACTTGGTCTTTAGATGTAATAACTGAGATTAGATTTCCAGTACTGACCTTTGGCTCCCCTCCTTGACTGTTATCTGTACCTGCCCCTTGCACTGTGTTTGCCTCTGACTATTCAGAATGTCCTCCAGCTTAATTCTAATATAACCTTGGGATCCTTTTATTTAGCTCTAAAAACAAGGAACTTGGCAGCCTAAGACAGAGATATTCTAGAAGTCTTATATGTTGAATAGAGATAGGTTAAGAATAATGAATGAAATTTGGACAAGCTATACTGGATTCCCAACTTAAGCATCTAAGTCTGAAGTCAAGCCTGCTCTATCTGTATTTCTTTACCACTTTTACTCAAGTTAAAAATTCTTTAAATAATTCTCAAAAGTTTCCATCCATTATCTATTTGTTCTATCTATCATCTAGCTAGCTAGCTATCCCATCTATCTATCATCTATCATTCATCTATAAGGATCACTGGCATTTCCTATTGTGTTATGATTCTTTATTGTGATAAAATATCACAACAAAGTATGCCATTTTAGCAATTCTTAGGTTCACAGTTTAGTGGCATATTAGTGGTATATTCACATCATTGTACAACTATCACACTATGCATCTCCAGAACTTTTTCATATTCCCAAACTGTAAATCTGTACCCATTAGACAATAACTCTTATTACCATACCCCCTTTCCTCCAGTTCCTGTCAACTACCATTCCTGTTTTTCTGTAGCTATGAACCTGATCACTCTAGGTACCTACCATAAGTGGAACTACATAATTTTTGTCCTTCTGTCATTGTCTTATTTCACTTAGCATAATGTCTTCAAAGTTTATCCATGTTGTATCATGTGTCAGAATTTCTTACATTTTTATTTTCATTTTTTTAAATATTTTATTCATTTAATCATGAGAGACACAGAGAGAGGCAGAAACAGGCAGAGGGAGAAGCAGGCACCCCCCAGGGAGCCTGGTGCGGGACTCAATCCCAGGACTGGGATCACGCCTTGAGCCAAAGGCAGATGCCCAACTGCTGAGCCACCCAGGCATCCCAGAATTTCTTACATTTTTGAAGTTGAATAGTATTCCCTTATGCATATAGATCACATTTTGTTTAACCATTTAACCATCAATGGACATTTGGGTTGTTTTTACCTTTTGGCAGTTGTGAATAATGCTATGAATGTGAATTGTGAAAAATATGAACATTAGCGTACAAGTATCTGTTCAAGCCCCTGCTTTCAATTCTTTGAAGTATATACCCTGAAGTGAAATTTCTGGATCATATGGCGATTCTATTTTTTGAGCAAACACCATGCTGTTTTCCATAGCAGCTGCACCATTTTACATTCCCTCCAAGAATGCACAAGATTTCTGATTTTTCCATATTCTTGTCAGTACTTGTTAGTTTCTCTTCCTTTTTAAAGATATTACCCATCCCAATGGATATGAAATGGTATCTCAAAATAATTTGATTTCAATATTCTTATTCCTATTATTATACTATTCCTATTTGAATTTCCATTACTAACAATTAGTAGTGTTGGACATTTTTACATGTGGTTATTAGCACTGTATATCTTCTTTGAAGAAATGTCTATCTGAATCCTTTTTAAACTGAGTCATTTGGGTTTTTTAATTGTTGAGTTGTAGGAGTTCTTTATTTAACGTAGATATTAATCCCTTGTCAGGTATTGATTTGCAAATATTCTCTCCTATTCTATGGGTTACCTTTCACTCTGTTGATAGTGTCTGCTCGATGTGCAAAAATGTTTAATTTTTATGAAGTTAAATTTATCTAGCTTTTTTCTTCTGTTGCCTGTGCTTTTTGTATCATATGTGTTAAAACTTTTGTAGCATTAGGGATCCCTGGGTGGCGCAGCGGTTTGGCACATGCCTTTGACCCAGGGCGTGATCCCGGAGACCCGGGATCGAATCCCACATCGGGCTCCCAGTGCATGGAGCCTGCTTCTCCCTCTGCCTGTGTCTCTGCCTCTCTCTCTCTCTCTGTGACTATCATAAATAAAATAAAAATGAAAAAAATAAAATAATCAAAAAAAAAACTTTTGTAGCATTAGATATTTCCACAATTTGATCTGTATGACTTGTATTATCTGATGTTCTAAACTCTAAAAAAGGCATATCTTTACAAGAAAGCAAGATCTTGAGAGCCAAAATACAATTAGTTCTTGGATCCATCTGAGGCTTGTTGTCTCGCTTGTGGGTGCTTGTTTTATGTTACAGGGACCAAGAACTCATAAGAAAAACAATTACTGAATGAGCTCTCTGAGGAGGCTCAATTTTTTTTTTCCCTCTCTCTCTCTCTGGAAATTCCCCTGCCAGCAATCACTGGGATGGGTTGTTATGGTATGGAGGAGAGTATGAAAGAATACTGCCATGGAAAAATGGATTTTATTCTACATAAAGATTTGAAAAAACTTAAAGTTTTGAGTTGGGCTTGGTATGTACCATTTCCTAACTCCATGGTGCAACAGTCATCATGAGGCCTTTCAAACTTCCCAAAATTCTGCAATGCTGACTAGTTTGTCTCCTTGCTATATTAAGCTTCCTCTAGAAGCTTATGGAGGTCACAGTCACCAAGGGGTTATAACGCTAATAGCAACAGTAAAATTATTTCTAAACTCCGAATTTTTGTGAAAATAGTGAGTAAATAATGACAGATATTTTATAAAAGCACTATATTACAACAAATAGTGACAAGACATTTTTAATAAAATGTTTCCTTACTTTTAATGTAAAGACCTATTTTCTCTTCTGAAAGATAACAATAGTCATATTTCATTTTATATAGAAAAAGAACTAAATGTATTTATAGTTATTTTGACATTCAGAGATAGAGCATTGTCACTAGAATTTACACATAGATATACTAAAAACTATAATTAAAATCTCACAAAAATGCTTAATGGAAACTCTTTTCACAGGGGCCCATGGCCATACAATATTAAGCAAAAAATTGTTCTAAATTTTAGAAAAATAATCCTTACTCTACCAAATTTTAATGTAAAAGGCCTATAATCTTTGAAGACCTGGCAATAAAATATATTTTTTACACACACACATGTTGCATTAATACGCCTATTATTTAATTGGTACTTTTATATTCTTTCATTTTAGTACAAGACTTTGAGAAAGGTAATATAATCTCATTTTGCAATTAGTAAGACTAAAATTCAGAACATTTAAGGAACTTGCTTAAGGCTACCTTGAGCCATGATTTGGATTTAGGTCTTCCAGTCCCAAAATCAATCTTCTTTTTCCATTATATCACAAGATTTTTGTCAGGCTCTCTTAAATTAATTTCATAAGAATACATTATCAAACGTGTTCATTTCTGTGATGGAAACTTTGGGTAATAGATATGAGTGAGTAAACCACACTTATTTTCCTTAAGTATTGGGTAGAAAATGTAGTAATCATTGCTATTATCATCTGACAGAGGTACAGTCAAATGTGCTATATCCTACAGGAATTGGCAAATTCTCTGCAACTCTGAATCCTCATAGATAAGTTCCATCTCTACGTATTAGTACTTTTGTCACTACTTTATAACACAGATGTCAGCTGGAGCCCTCCTTCCCTTGGGGATTTGATTGAACTTGACCTGAGCACCATGTCCAAGGCTTTGTAAGAATCCAGAATCCTGCTGTACAAATCCTGTGAGATTCCAGAATTTACTCATTCTTCTATGATCAACAGGTGCAAATCCCAAATCTTCATTAGATTACATCTCCAAACGAGACTAATTCTAGACAGTCTATGCATTTAGAAATCTATCATAATACTAGTTGAGGAGGAGGAGCATCTGGGTGGCTTGGTAGGTTAAGCACCGGACTCACAATTTCAGCTTAGGTCATGATCTCAGTGTCCCGAGATTGAGGGCCCGTCAGACTCAGCATGGAGCCTGCTTATCCCTCTCTCTTCCACTATGCCCTTCTGCATGCTTTCTCTCTCAAAGAAATAAATCAATTAAGCAAAACCTTTAAAAGAAATACTAGTTGGGGAGGAAAGAGGCCCATTGAAAATCCTATGGTCTTTTGTATCTTACTAATTATTCTTCACTCTCTTTCTCTTTCTACTCTCAAGTCCTTCTGTTTTCTCACATTTCAGATCACATTTATCACCCTTTAGGAAATCTGCCTTTCTCCTTACTTGCCATTACAGTATTTTTTCAAAAATTACAATTTTATTTTTATGAGGAATTCTGGCAAATAAAATACTTTGCTTTCATTATGTTTTCCTCTCTTTCTCCTTGATCTCCATTATCTGAGGACATTGCATTAAGATCAACTGAAAGGATTAGTATTTAACTTAACTGCAGCATAATCATACTGAATAAACTATAGCTATTAACTGTGGAAAAGAACTTGAATTGACTATGATGAATTATCAGTAGGAATTGGTATGATTACTAGAAATGCTAATGTGTTAGATAGGTCAAGATCATATTTTACAGTAGTAGTGGGGTGATGGTGGTGATGATTATTATCTATTACAACTCCCATCACTTTAAAAGTTTGTTTCCTTTTACTAGAGCTTTAAACGTTTTTTTTTTTTTTTAATAGGTGTATGCCCAATGTGGAGCCCAACATAGGGCTCCAACCCACGACCCTGAGATCAAGAACTAAGCTGAGATCAAGAGACGTTCAACTGACTAAGCTGCCAAGGTTCCCCTAAATGTTATTTTTAAAGACAATTTTTAGTCTCTCATTCTTCAATTGTTAGGCATTAATAATTTTTTTCTCAAAAACAAAAACTAAAATAAATATATTAAGAGCCCATCACATGGCCAAATGTTTTAAGGACTATAAAATATATGAAATAAACAAGATATATGTTTGCATTCTTTTGAAATTTTGCCAAGCACTGAATCATGAAAATGCAGAGCTGGAAGGGCTGTTAATAATCATCAAGTCACTTATTCCAGGGAAAACAATCTGAAGAAATGAAACTCTGAAAGTTGCAAATTCATCGGTCCTTGCTTGAAAAGAGTGACATGTGTCAGCCTGCTAAAATAATTCCTCCAGTATGGTTGCAAAAATCTTCTCCAAGCAAGTAGTTTGCATTTACTCCAGTAATAAAGATGACTGTGGTTAAAAATATATCTGGATGGGAGAAGAATGTAATCTGTAGTAATGTATTAGTATACGTATTGCCTTAAGCCTTGAAAACAAGTTATACAATCACTTCCTAAGGAAGTGTAGGTGTTTCTGATGATTGTATAACATGTTTATTGTATAACTTGTTTTTGTTTTCAAGGCTCAGTTATATATATGATTATTATATAATTATATTATTATATAATTTATATATATTTAATTATATATAATATTCTATAATATATATAATTATTATTTTGCTAGCTCTGGCCAGAATGCAGAATTTGCATTCATCAGTTTAAAAATCAAGGCATAGGGATCCCTAGGTGGCTCAGCGGTTTGGCACCTGCCTTCGGTTCAGGCATGATCCTGGAGTCCCGGGATCGAGTCCCACATCAGGCTCCCTGCATGGAGCCTGCTTCTCCCTCTGCCTCTCTCTGTGTGTGTCTATCATGAATAAATAAATAAAATCTTTAAAAAACAACAACAACAAAAATAAAAAATAAAAATCAAGGCATATAGAATTAGAGATCAGTTGGATACTAAGTAAAAGCAGAACTGGCATGCTTAAGAGATTTCAGAAACCTATTTCTGAGAGTCTTTCAATTCTGAAGATAAAATTACTGCCAGGGATGATAATATCCATGCTTCCAAATAAAAGTACTATTGATATCTGATTTGTTTGAAAAAATAAATTTGTATCCCTTTGGAAACAAAGTTAGGTACTTTTACTGTATAAATGACTAAATTCTACATTCTAGGATAGCAAAAATCTTATGGGGTCTGGTTAGAAAGGAAAGAGAGACCACTTGCCCTTGCAAAGCCAACAGAATTGGGAAACACTTGGACAGGCCTTTTATCTTGATAAGCCTCGGGGCAGAACAGTAGGAGAAATCCAGCATTTCTGCCACCCCTGTGTGTAGTAGCAATTTGATAAGTATAAGGACCTGTCTTAGTAGAGCTTTTCCAAGGAACACATTCAGGTACCAATTGTAGTTCCTAAAATTTGCATCACCAATCCATAAATAAAGTGCTACATATTTATCAATGACTAAGAAAAGCTTGGGGAGAAATGGAAGACAAATATTATTCTATTCATATCAGAAAGATACAAGATTAGCAAACATTTCTGATTCAAAGAACAAGTAGATGTAATAAAGAAGTAAAATAAAAATCAATAGTAATAATTCTTTGTGATGTAATGGTTCAGAAACAAAACAATTAGAGATCCATCTAAGTACTAACACAACTGCAGATGAACGATGAAGCACCCATCAGAAAGGCTAAAATAAAAAGACAATATTTAAGAGTAGATCAGGATGTGGAACGATAAGAATTCTTAATCTCTTCTGATAGGAGTATAAATGCTATAGTTTGGAAAACTGGCAGCATCTATTTAAGCTGACATACACATTGCTTATAACCCAGTAAATCTTTTCTTAGGCAAACTCAATGTAAATATAAACTCAATATAAGTGTACATGTGTACATATTCCTTAAAAGACATGTAATAGAGGGTACATAGCTGAGTAATATTTCATCAATAAGTATACCACTTCTTTATCCACTCACTAGTCTATGGACACTTGGGCTGTTTCCATAACTTAGTTATTATAGGTAATGCTGCTATAAACATCAGGGTGCATATATCTCTTTGAATTAGTATTTTTGTGCTCTTTGGGTAAATACCTAGTAGTGCAATTGCCGGATTATAGGGAGTTATCATTTTATCTTTTTAAGGAAACTCCATACTGTTTTCCAGTGTGGTTGCACCAGTTTGTGTTCCCTCTAACAGTGCAAGAAGGTTCTCTTTTCTCAACATCCTCACCAATGCCTGTTATTCCTTTGATGTTGAATTTAGAAGATGTAGTATATGTTAGATTTTTTCCAAAATGAACGGTGGAGAAAAAAAAAAAAAAAAAAAAAAAAAACAGTAGAGCCAGGCAATAGGTTCGAGAGTGCTTTTAATGGAGAGTGCTCCTGGGCGAGGTTCCATGACTGGGAGAGGTGGCCCGAGTCAGGGAAGTCGCACTGGGGTTGGGGAGTGTGGGGTTTTTAAGCCTTATTGGTTCAGGGTCTGGATCCAGGTGGGTCCCTTGCCAAATTAGACAAGGGAACACCGTGTCCCTAGGTGATTGGCTGGGGGTAGGGATAGTACAGACGATGGGGGGTGGTCCCTGGCTGGAAAGTTTCAGTTTCTCGTCTAGGCTTTGATTTACTGGAGATGATGTGGTGGTCATGGCTGCTTTGGCAGGAAGATCAGCCATTTTGACCCAATCTGAGATGTCCACCATTTGGGGGGCCCATGTCTCTCAGCCAGCCCAACATTATATTTCATATATATACATTTTATATATATATATATATATATATATATATATATATATATATATAATGGAAGATATGAGATATATAATGAAATATTCCTCAGTCATAAAAAAGAATGAAATCTTGCCATTTACAATGACATGGATGGAGGAGCACCTGTGTGGCTCAGTGGGTGAAGTGTCTGCCTTTGGCTTAGGTTGTGATCCCAGGGTCCTAGGATCCAGTTCTGCATCAGGCTTCCCAGAGGGAGATGCTTCTCCCTCTGCCTGTGTCTCTGCCTCTCTATCTCTGTGTCTCCCATGAAGAAATAAATAAAATCTTTTTTAAAAAACCAATAACATGGATGGAGCTAGAATGTATTATGCTAAGTGAAACAAGTCAGTCAGAGAGAGACAAATGACTTCATTCATATGTGGAATCTAAGAAACAAAACAAATGAGTAAAGGGCAGAGAGGGGGCGGGAGGGCTAACCAAGAAACAGACTCTTAACTATTGACAAATTGATGGTCACCAGAGGGGCAGTAGGTTGGGGGATGGGTTAAACAGATTATGAGGCTTAAGGAGTGCACTTGCTGTGATAAGCATAGAGTGTTGAATGGAAGTGCTGAATCAATATATTGCACACTTGAAACTAACATTATACTGTAGGTCAACTAACTGGAATTTAAATAAAAACTTACAAAAAAGAGAATGTACATAGCAGTACTGTTTTGTTGTGGTGTTAAATTGAAAATTACAGAAAAGTCTATCAGCAATAGCATGTATAAATCAATTATGATATATTTACATAGTAGAATATTCTACAGCATTCAACATTGAGAATACTCTCTAGTTATACACAATTATATATGGACGGATCTCACAAGTGTATTGTTGAGTTTAAAAAGCCAGACACAAAAACTTACATATTATGTGATGAAGAAAAAAAAGGTAAAAAAGCAAAGTACGCTTTCAGAATTCAGAATCATGGTAATCCCTGGGACACAGGATGTGATTAGAAAGGAACATGAAAGAAGATTCTGGGGTACTGGTAATATTCGGCTTCTTTATCTGGAAGCTAGTTCAGTTTGTTAAAATTCAGTGAGTCTAAAACGTGCACTTTCTAGTATGTGTGTTATACTTCAATAGAAATCTGTTTAAAAAATGAGTAAATATTCTGTGTAAGGTAGAAAAGTAGAATTTGAATGAACTGGAAGACTTCATCATGGAATATGGACCTAGAGGATAGGATTGCATGTGGAAAAATAGACTGGTGATAATGAAATATGGATTCATCTGTTCATATCTCATCAGTTCATATTTCATCTATTAATATCTCTGAATTAGCAATGAATAATTGCTAGGGTGCAGCTCAAGATGCATTTGTGTAGGTGCGAGTTAGTCCAAATCTTCTAAAGAGCAGATGTCAGGTTTGGACATGCAAGAGATTTACTAGAGTAGATGCCTGTGAGTGACAATGGGGAGGGAGCCGGAGATGACTGTGAGAGGCATCAGACCGTGGTGCAGGTCTGAGCTAGGGTCATGGTAGGGGTGAAAAGTTGGATGGTGGCATTTTGGACTGCAGTGCAGTTCAAAGGGAAGTTTGGTAAGGTCATCCGGGAATTGTAAAGGCAAAGTTGTTGTGCCCAAGATTATGTATCTGAGAAACCCCCAAGGAGCCGACACCGATGCAAGCACATGAGGGTTGATTTACAAGCTCGAGTTGGGTGCAAGTGCACCCGACACGACACAGCGGAGCAGGGACTTGGACCCAGGTGGGTTTCAGCTTAGTTTTAAGGGCTGGTCTCGGGGACCTCCAGAAGGGGGGGAGCAATTCCTCAAGTTCTGTTCACATTCTGATATGGGGCCTTCAAGGGCATTGAGCTCTGTTCCCATTCTGATATGGGACTTTCTACCACGGGTGTTGAGCTCTGTTCTCATTCTAATATGGGGCTTTCTAGCGTTAAGCTGTAAGCTGTTTTCTTCCTGTAACTGAAGTAATGTGAAGTTCAGCTCTTACTCACAGGGGCCTGGGATGGCTGTACTTGTGCTAACGCTGAACTTAAGGTGGAATGGCCTTAATTTTCTCGGCCTCCACAAAAGTGACCTGTCAGAGGGAATCTACATCTTCTAGGAAGGGGATCTACCTTAGCATCCTGGCCCCCTGATTTATTGTCGGTATTAAGAATGCTGGCATTAAGACAAAAGCAATGGTAGGTTTTTAGGGCCGGAGTCCATTAGGCTCCTTGCAGTTGGAGATCTGAGAGGCACACTTCCACGACCACCACCAGAGGAAGACAAAAACTGTGACAGTAGTGTGCTGGCAAAAGCTCTTCACAATAAGAGCCCTATTTTGTAGCATTTGCCAATTTCTAAGGTGTAAATACTTTCATCGTAGCTCTTTTCAAGCTACCAATGTTTTCACAACTGGCTGGTAAAATTTCTGATTAACTGAAAATCTGCTCTTAAGAGCCAGGATCAGCTAGCACACCATTGCCTATAAAGTTTGTTTCTACAAAGGCAAAGTCATAGCTACAAGAGAAAAAAACTCAAACAACTTTCAAAATAAAATCTCGTGTTTTCTTTTTTTCTAACGTACGATAATTGGCTAAAATCAAAAAGGGAATGCTCCCTGAGTAGGCTAACAATTATTAGGGAAGGCAGTTTTACTTCTTGTGGTCTTTCTGAGAAACCTTGTGATTTGTGGCATATACATGAGCTGAGGATCTCTGCGTCCTTATGTTTGCATCTCCAGCTGAGTTAGGCCATGTCTGCACTGTTTTCCTCATTATGATTTCTTTCTCCCCGCTTTTGACAGTTTGCTCACTTGGATATTGGCTAAAGATAATGGCTTTTAAATACTTTTACTTTTTGGGGATGCCTGGATGGCTCAGTGATTGAGCGTCTCCCTTTGGCTCAGGATGTAATCCTGGGTTTGTCCTGGGATCGAGTCCCACATTGGGCTCCCGGTGCATGGAGCCTGCTTCTCCCTCTGCCTATGTCTCTGCCTCTCTCTCTCTCTCTGTGTGTGTGACTATCATAAATAAATAAAAAATTTAAAAAATAAAAAAATAAAATCTTTAAAAAATAAAATAACACATGAAATTTAGTAAAGACAAATGTGAATAAATATAAATATGGAAAACAAATCAGGATTGTTAGAATGAATTCTATTTTAAACTAATAATCCTAGTTTTAGGTATAACTTCTTTTCTTATCTATAAGAAAAGGTGTTATACTGAAAGAAGCATTCTAATGAGAAAAAGGTAGAAAAAGATCTGACTTAGAAACAGTAGCTTGTTTAATGTAAGCTTAATCAGAGACAATAAACAGATATATTAAAACTGATATCATGTCAAAAATAGTACTCATTAAAAGGCTAAAAGTTTTACATATTAAAACCAGAAAGAGGGATACATGGGTGACTCCGTTAAGTATCTGACTTCAGCCCAGGTCATGATCTCAGCCCTGTCCCCAACCCAATCCCACTAGGGCTCTATGCTCAGTGATGAGTCTGCTCCTCTTCTCCTTCTACACTTGCCCCAAAGCCCAACCCCAACTCATGCTTTCTCTCTCTCAAATAAATAAAATAAAATAAAATAAAAAACAGAAAGATTTTTCTTTCGCTTGAAGCCCTTGCTAGCTAGAAATAAGGGAGCCTGAAAGAAGCCCGTTCCAATTGCCACACTTTTAAGAAAAATTAATCTTAAGATTACAAACTGAAAATCCTTTCCATTTGAGAATCTTTTATTACTAGAAATTTTAAACCAAAAAAAATAAAGTGTAGTTGATTTTTCTCCACTAATTTTAATTAAGACAACATATTTAGCTGATTCAATTATTTTACAGGTTTAGGTTTAAAATATTTGAATATATGTTCTTATTCCTATGATGATAGTGAATTACAACTATTCAAAATCTGGTTACAAATATGAAACTTTAATTAGTGAAAAATTCTGAATTTTGCACAAAGACCAAAATGGTAAAAATTTTCTAAATTTCTTTTATTTCCTTATGTAATTCATCATTACCCAAATTGACATTGAAAGTATATGAATATAAGCATAGGTTTGTAACTAAATTATTTGTCAATGATTAAAGTCTTTTAAAATTGATTTCTATGGGGGTGCTTGAGTGGCTTAGCCAGTTAAACATCTGCCTTTGGCTTAAGTCATGATCCTGGGATCCTGTGATCCAGCCCTGCATCGGGGTTGCTGCTCAGCACGGAGTCTGCTTTTCCCCTGCTCCTCCCTCTGCTCAAGCTCTCTCTCTCAAATAAATAAAATCTTTTAAAAATAAATAAATAGATGATAGATAGATAGATAGATGATAGATAGATGATAGATAGATAGATAGATAGATAGATAGATAGATAGATAAAATTGGTTTCTATGAATCTCAGATAAGATTGCAAATTATATGGCCCTATAAAAATTATTCCACTTAAATTTTCTAGGTAGATTTTTAAAATTCTGTTAAATATCCTGGTATCCATGTAATTTTTACTTTGCTGTTAAATTAACTCAGATTTTCTGGATTCTTTAATTGATTTTTGTTAGTTTGGACTAATACAACTCCAAAGTAATAGATTATATGTATTTATGTAAACATCTTTGAAGAAATTAAAAGTTCTAGTATCCTAACAGCCAGGAATGAAAGAAAATTAAACTAATACTTAAGTTAATTTTAATGTGTATGGGGCATTTGGGGGCATAGATAATATTTAAACAGAATGTAGAAAAAAATCCACTTCTGTCTGTCCGTACACTCTCTCATCACCTAGAATTAAATCTAACTAAATGTTAATTATCCTCCAAAGGATACATCTTTCTAGACAATTCATATTGTGTTACAGATCATTGAAACATACACCCAGTAAATTTAATTATAAATATATTGGGCCCCCAAGCAAAGAAAATAAAGATATATAATCTCATTGTATAAGCTATCTATATATTTTTGTCTAATTATAAATGGTCTTGGTTCATCATAACTGTAGCAAAATTATATGGGTATTCATTTCTTAAACTTTTTACCTTAAAACAATTTTAGATTTGCAGAAGAGTTGCAAAGATCCTACAATCATCTCATACACCTCCACTTAGCTTCCTCTAATGTTAATATCTTTTATAACTGTGGTATATTATCAAGACTAAGAAATTAACATTAGTAAAACACTATGAACTAAACTACAATCTTTTTTTCCACTTTTTTTTCTGTTTCGGGATTCAAGCCAGGATACTATACTACATTTAGCTGTCATGTCTCCATGGAATCCTCCAATCTGTGATCATTTCCCAGTCTTTTATGACCTTGACACTTTGATGAGTATTGGTCAGATATTTTGTAGAATATCTCTCAGTTTGAATTTACCTAATGTTTGCTCATGAATAGACTGGACTTGTGAATTTTTGTGAAAACCATCACGTAAGTGCCCTTCTTATTGCTTAATATTGGGGCACATGCTATCTACATTATTTATTACTGATAATGTTAACTTTGATTACCTGTTTAAAGTGTTATTATCCAGGTTGCTCCACTGTAAAGTGTTTTCCTTAGCATCCTCTTTGTTAGAAAGGAGTCACTAAGTCCATCCCATATTTAAGGGGAAGGATATTAAGTTCCATCTCCTGGAACAGGACTATCAAAGAATTTGTGGTCATATGTCAAAAACAGCACAGTAATTAAATATTTAAATATCTAAAGGAAAGAGCTACTTTGAGGCTATAGGCATTTACTTTTGATTACTTTTTGATACTCTATTAAGTATAATTTATATCAAACTAAAGTTTTAAAAGTTGTCAATAACATTGTAATTTAAAAATATTTATAGAATGGTAATCATAGCTAACATAGAGTGTTACTCTGAGCCAGGCAGGTTGCTAAGTGTTCTATCTATATTATAACTCGATGAGGTAAGTACTATTATTTTCTACATTCAACAGATGAAAATACTGAGACACAAAGAAGTTATATGATGTACTCATTGTTAAATGGCTGGTAAGTACAGATCTGAGATTAAAATCTAGAAAGTGTCAATCTGACTCAGAGCCTGCTTTGTCCTCTTAAACATGATGCTGTATTGGTCTCCATGAGACAAATAGATATATAGAGAAACAGATCAAAGAATATTAAAGAATTTGTATACATAAGAGAATTTGCATACAGTATCAAGGAGTGAGGCTTTAGACTCAGGATAGGTGTAAAATAAATATAAAACTGTTCTACTGAGACCCAGTGAAATTGGAATTAAATTGGCACATATAAATGGCCTAACAGATTAATTTTAAACAATGAGAATCTCAGTCTTCTGCAATTGGTGTCCTGAATATATTATAAACTGCTGTATATTGAAAGACCCAGAAAAACAATCCAATAGAAGAATTAACAAGAACATGAGTAGGTGATTTTCAGAACTTAATAGATACTTAGTTTCATTAGTTTTCAAAGAAAATAAAATTTAAAATACAGTGAGATAGTATCTCATATCCAACAATTGGTAATCTGATGACACTGACGTTTGGTGTGTTTACAGGGGAAATGGGAACTTGGACATGGCTAGAGGAAATATAAAAATGCACATAAGTACCTGGGAAACAGCTTGGCAATACCTGGTTGCAGTTGAAGAAATGTACATGTTACTCTGCACTTTATCCCTTTTAAGTGTCTGTCGTAGAGAAATTCTCAGTCGTGTACATGAAAAGTCTTGTATAAAAAAAAAAAAAAAAAAAAAAGAAAAGTCTTGTATAAAGATGCTCATGAAAAGCTCTTGCTGGGGGATCCCTGGGTGGCTCAGGGGTTTAGCACCTGCCTTTGGCCCAGGGCGCGATCCTGGGGTCCCGGGATCGAGTCCCAAGACGGGCCCCCGGTGCATGGAGCCTGCTTCTCCCTCCACCTGTGTCTCTGCCTCTCTCTCTCTCTCTCTCTCTCTATGTGTGTATCATGAATGAATGAATGAATAAATAAATAAGTAAATAAATCTTAAAAAAAAAAAAAAAAGAAAGAAAAGCTCTTGGTAATAGCAAGATGCAGAAATGCCTGTCCCTCAGTAGTTGAATTGATGAACAGTGCCATGATACAAAGTTAACATGAAACAACTCAGCCTACTTAGGTTAATATCAGTAAGACTTTAAAACATACTTTGGATTTTAAAAAATGGTACTTTCGGTATACTATTCACGTAAATGTTAAGCCACCAAATAATGGTATTGTACCTATTAGTTATAGAAATGTTGCATACTGGGGCACCTGGGTGACTCACTGTTTGAGCGTCTGCTTTTGGCTCAGGGCCTGATCCTGGGGTCTTGGCATCAAGTCCTGCATCAGGCTCCTTGCAGGGACCTGCTTCTCCCTCTGCTTGTGTCTCAGCCTCTTGCTCTGCTTCTCATTGATAAATAAATAAAATCTTTAAAAAAAGAAAAGAAAAGAAAGAAACTTTGCATGCAAAGCAAAGATTTAGAACATTAATGAGAATAACACTATCATTCTAGGATTTGGGCGTTGAAGGGGGAAAAGGAATGTTCAATAGGACTTTAGTATCTATATTATTTTTTCTTTAAAAATGTAAGTATATTGGGGCAGCCCCGGTGGCGCAGCGGTTTAGTGCCGTCTTCAGCCCAGGGCCGGATCCAGGAGACCCTGGATGGAGTCCCACGTCGGGCTCCCTGCATGGAGCCTGCTTCTCCCCCTGCCTGTGTCTCTGCCTCTCTTTCCCTCTCTGTGTGTCTGTCATGAATAAATAAATAAAATATTAAAAAAAAATAAAAAAAATAAAAATGTAAGTATAGGGGAACTGAGTGGCTCAGTGTTCAGCCTCTGCCTTTGGCTCAGGTCGTGATCTCCAGGTTTTGGGATCAAGTCCCACATCAGGCTCCCTGCATGGAGCCTGCTTCTCCCTCTGCCTGTGTCTCTGCCTCTCTCTGTGTGTCTCTCATGAATAAATAAATAAAATCTGTTAAAAAAAAAAAGCAAGTATAATAATACGTTATATTGCTTAGTCTTAGAAGTGGATAGATAGGTAAGTGCCATGTGCATATGCATTTTACTTTTTGTTTAAAAGGTTTTAAAATCCGGATTCTTAGGTGGTTGCCTAAGGTTTAGTGCCTGCCTTCTGCCCAGGGTGTGATCCTGGAGGCCCGGATTGAGTCCCACATCAGGCTCCCTGCAGGGAGCCTGCTTCTCCCTCTGTCTATGTCTCTGCCTCACTCTCTCTCTGTGTCACTCATGAGTAAATAAATAAAATCTTTAAAAAAAAAAAAGCTTTAAAATCAACTGTTAAAAGACAATATTTGTGGATTTTTTTTTCTTGTAATGGGAAAAAGAAGGGGATTTAAATATTTCTTTCATCAAAAATCCCTTAGAGGTTTTATCTGACAAACTTCCTTCTTCCTTGTTATGGGAATTCGTAATCTCAAATTATATTTACTTCTGTGGTTTCATTCTGAAAAAGAAAATTTGGCTGGTTTAGATAAAGCCTTCCATTGACCTAGATTCTAAGCTGGAGGTTCTAAAAGGAAATTATTTTCTTTGGCAGGGCTGTAGGAAAAAGTCAAAACATTTTGATGCTGACACAACTTCTGGTGAAATGTTATAAAGATCACCAAGTCATTGGAGTCTGCCATGTGGGCCTTAAAACTATGCCATCTCACCCCTCACTTGGTGCAAGGGTGTTCAGAGCAGAATGGAAAAATTCTGAAAACGTGCATGATACTCTTCTGGGATTAATACTTAATGCACTGTTTCTACTTACTTGCAAAAATCTCAGAATTGTTTTAAAACTTAGAGTGGCCACCTCAATGAAAATGTATGATTTTGCAAATATAAAAAATGATATCCAAGTTGTATTATTTGAAGTTCTTCTAATCCAAAGAAATGCTTCTGGCAATTATTTTCCAATTATTTCCAAATATATCAAGCATATATTTTACATATAGAAGCTGGATGTAGCTGATTTTGTCAACTACTCTGGTAAATCATTGTAAAACCACAACATTTGACAATGTTTTCAATCCCTAGAGGAACACTAAAAACATCACTTTTTGATTATAGGTAATTTTAAGTATATAATGCATTTGAGCCAAAACAAATAAAACCTTTTCTTCTGAAAAATATTTTAAGCTTAAGGAAAAAATGTCATAAATGATGACATTTTTTTCACTTTTCCATATTTTAATTTATAAAATTGCATTTTAATAATATGTACAGTCACTAATACTTTTTAAAATTAGTCTTCATCTTCTGGGCTTTTCAGATTGTTTCCCACTCATAAATTGTGTTATTTAAAATATGACAAGTTAAGAGCCTTTTAAAATTATTTTATTTAGGGCAGCCCCAGTGGCACAGCGGTTTAGCACTGCCTGCAGCCCGGGGTGTGATCCTGGAGACAGGGCTCCCGGTGCATGGAGCCTGCTTCTCCCTCTGCCTGTGTCTCTGCCTCTCTCTCTCTCTCTCAATAAATAAATCTTAAAAAAAAAAAAAAAAGCAGATTATGTTTTTCAGAAGAAAAGGCTCTGCGTTCATTGTCTTTGAAATTTTTCATACAATTTGCTGATACTCACTTGCTGGAATAAAAATTTCAGATGGGTTTGGCGTCATCTGAGCCTCAGAAATAGCAGATGATGAAGCAGAGTGATAGAACGTGCCCCATATTTTACAAGCGACTGAATGAATCAACAGAGGAATGCCACAGCATCGCCCATAGGAGGGCTGTGTCCGAAAAGCTGCTGGAATTCCAATCAGGGCCCCAGATGGAGTCGGGACAATATTCCTGGCTTCAAAGGGTGTTGGCTTTCTTCTCCAGATCTAAGACCTACAATTTTGGCATGAAGATGACATCATGTTTCCCATTTGTGAAAAACTCCAGGAGCTGCCATTCTGTTTCAATAAGGGTACAAAGAGTAGACATACCCAGGTTTATCTCGTGTACAATAAAAGCATCTTTTTATAGTGTAGTGTTTGACGAGTTTTGACAAAACTCTAACCATGAATGATCCCGAGCAGTTTCTCATATGCTTATTGGCCAATCAACACACTTTTTTTAAATAAAGTACCTGTTTAAAACTTTTCCCTACTTATTATTAACTGCTTTGTTTCTCTGTTTTTGAGCTGTATGAGTTGTTATATATTATGAATGATTATTATATATTACGAATGAATCTTGTCAGATATATGTGTTGCAAATATCTTTTCCCTTTTTGTGACTTGACTTCACTTTCTTAACAGTGTTGTTTGAAAAGCAGCTGGTTTTCATTTTGGTGAAGTCAAATTCAACAATTTTTTTTCGTTTATGGCTAGTACTTTTACTATCTTGCAAGAAAACCCTTTGCAAGGTCACAAAATTTTCTCATGTGTTTTCTTCCAGAAATCTGATAGTTTTCTATGTTTAGATATATGATACATTTTAAGTTAATTTTTGTGTTTGATGTGAAACAAAGATCAAGATTCATTTTATTCCATGTGGATATTAACTTGTTCCAGAACCATTTATTAAAAAGACTATCTTTCCCCCAGGGAACTATCTTGGCAGCTTTGCGGAAAATCAACTGGCCATTGATTTTCCGCAAAGGTTCTTTGGTTGTTGTTTGAGAACTCAGCCCCTGGGAGTAGACTTTCTGAATTTAAATCCTGTCTCAATCAGTGTTTGGTAACCTTCAGCAAACTACTTAACCATGAAAAGCTCCAGGTCACTCATCTTATTCCAAGTAGAAATATGGGGAAGAGCTGAAGTCAGGAGGCCCTTGGTAACATGACTTGTCCAAGGTTACACATGCAAGTTAGAGGCAGAGATGATTTGAACCCAAATTATTTGACCTTCTCTTCATAACTTACTGGCCCTAGTACATTGAGTTTCTTATTTTTTTCCAATTTTATTGAGATATAATCAACATATAGTATAGTGTCAGTTTAAGGTGTAAATGCTGTTGATCTACTGATTATATTGCAAAATGATTACCATCATAGCATTAGCTAATAGTTTCATCGCATCATGTAATAACTATTTCTTTTTTGTACTGAGAAAATTTACTATAGCATTTACTCTATTAGATCTACTCTCTTAGCAATTTTCAAGAATATAACACAGTATTAATAACTATAATAAGAGTCCCTGAATGGCTCAGTCTATTAAGTATCTGACTTTGGCTCAGGTCATGATCTCAGGTTCCTGGGATCAAGCCCCAAGTCAGGGTTCCCATTCAGCAGAAGTCTGCTTGTTCTCTCCCTCTGTCCTTCCCTCTGCTTGTGCTCTCTCAAGTAAATAAATAAAATCTTAAAAATAAAAAAAACAAAACTATAATCACCATGCTCTATCACACCTCCAAAAATTATTCATCTTGTAACTAGAAGTTTGTACCTTTGACCAACATCCTCTCATTTGCCTCATGCCCAGCCCCTGATAACCACCATCGTATTCTCTGCTTTTTTGGATTCCACATACGAGTGATATCATACAGTATTTGTCTTTCCTTATCCGACTTAACACACTGCCCTCAAGTACCATACATGTTGTTGCAAATGGAAAGATTTCCTTCTTTCTTATGGCTGAATAATATTCCATATTATATGCATACACCATAGCATTTTTATTTATTCACCCATAGTCAGACACTTTAGCTGTTCCCATATTTTGGCTATTGTGAATAATCTTGTGATGAACATGAGAGTGTAATATCTAGATGAGATTCTGTTCTCATTTCCTTCAGATACATACCCAGAAGTGAGATTACTGGATCACAGGGTAGTTTTACTAGTTTTGTGAGGAAGTTTTATATTGTTTTCCCCTGTGGATGCAACAATTTACATTCCCATAAACAAAGCAAAACAGTTCCCTTTTCTCCAGCCTTGGCAACATGTTATCTCCTTTTTTCTTTCTTTTCCAAGTTTTTATTTAAATTCTACTTTAACATATATGGTAAAATTGATCTCAGGTATAGAATTTAGTGATTCATCACTTACATACAACACCCAGTGCTCATCACAAGTGTCCTCCTTAATCCCCATCACCTATTTAACCCATCCCCCTTCCCACCTCCCCTCCAGCGACCTTCAGTTTCTTCTCTGTAGTTAAGAGTCTGTTTTTATGGTTTGCCTCTCTTTTTTTCCCCGCCTACGTTCTTCTGTTTCATTTCTTAAAGTCCACATGTAAGTGAAATCATATGGTGGCATTTGTCTTTTTGACTTATTCATTTCACAGAGCATAATACACTGGCTCGTCCACGTCATTTCAAATGGCAAGATTTCATTCTTTTTGATGGCTGAATGATATTCCACTGTATATATTTCACATCTTCTTTATCCATTCATCAGTCGATGGACATTTGGGCTCTCTCCTTAGTTTGGCTCTTGTAGATAATGATGCTGTAAACACGAAGGTGCACTTGGGCCTTTGAATCTAGTTTTGTATCCTTTGGGTGAATACCTAGTAGTGTAATTGCTGGGTCATAGGGCAGCTCTATTTTCAATTTTCTGAGGAACCTCCATACTGTTCTCCACAGTGGCTGCATCAGTTTGCATTCCCACCAACAGTGCAAGGTTTCCTGTTCTCCACATCCTCGCCAACATCTGTTGTTTCCTGTGTTGTTAATTTTACCCATTCTGACAGGTGTGAGGTATTATTATGGTTTTGATTTGTATTTCCTTGATGACGAGTGATGTTGAACATCTTTTCATGTGTCTGTTAGCCATCTGGATGTCTTTTTTGGAAAAACGTCTATTCATGTCTTATGCTCATTTCCTAACTGAATTATTTATTTTTGGGGTGTGGAGTTTGATAAGTTCTTTATAGATTTTGGATTCTAACCTTTTTTCAGATAAGTTATTTGCAAATATCTTCTCCCATTCCATAGGTTGCCTTTTAGTTTTGTTGATTGTTTCCTTCACTGTGCAGAAGCTTTTTGTCTTGACAAAGTTATAATTGAACTATTACAAAAATGAACTTTTTTGTTTTTGTTTCCCTTGTCTCTGGAGATGTGTCTAGTAAGAAGTTGCTATGGCCAAGGTCAGAGAGGTTGCTGCCTGTGTTCCCTTCTAGGATTTCGATGGTTTCCTGTCTCACATTTAGGTCTTTCATCCATTTTGAATTTATTTTTGTGTATGGTGTAAGAAAATGGTCCAGTTTCATTCTTCTGTGTGTTGCTGTCCAGTTTTCGCAACACCGTTTGTGGGAGACTATCCCCTTTCTTTTTTTTTTAGACTATCCCTTTTTAATGGTAACCATACTAACAAGTGTGAGGTGATATTTCATTATGGTCATGATTTGTTTTTCCTTGATAATTAATGATGTTAAATACTTTTTCACTTACTTTTTAGTCATTTGTACGTCTTTGCAAAAATGTCTATTCAAGTTGTTGGCCTACTTTAATTACATTGTTTATTTTTTTATTGAGTTATATGAGTTTTTTTATATATGTATTGGACATTGACCCATTATCAGATACATGATTTGCAAATATTTTCTCCCATTCTGTAGGTCACCTATTCTGTTTCTTGATAATTTCCTTTGCTGTGCAGACGCTTTTTATATTGATATAGTCCCACTTAACTGTCGCTTTTGTTGCTTTTGCTTTTGGTGTCATCTCCAAAATATCATGGCCAAGACAAATGTCAAGGAGCTTTCTTCTATTATCTTCCAGAAGTTTTATGGTTTCAGCTCTTATGTTTAACTCTTTAATCCATTTTGAGTAAGTTTTTGTGAGCAGCATAAGATAGGGTCCAATTTCATCCTTTTGCCTGTGGTTTTCCAGTTTTCCTAACACCATTTATTGAAGAGACTACTTTTCCTCCATAGAGTATTCTTGGCTCCCTTTTCAAATATTCAGTGACTGTATATCCAAGGGTTTATTTCTGGACTCTAGATTCTGAGAGGGCTCTCATTCCATCGGTCTGTTCTATTGGTCTATTTTATGCCACTATCATACTGTTCTTATAGTATAAAGCTATATTCTTATAGCTTTGTAGTATAGTTTGAAATCAGAAGGTGTGATGCCTCCTGTTTTATTTTTCTTTCTAGGATTGCTTTGACTATTTAAGGATCTTCGAGGCTCCATAAAAATTTTAAGATTTTTTTCTATTTCTATGAAAAATGCCATTGGAATTTTGATAGGGATTGCATTGAATCTGTGGATGGCTTTGGATAGTATGGACATTTTAGCAATATTAATTCACCTAATCCATGAACACAAGATCTCTTTCCATTTGTTTGTGTCTTCTCTAATCTCTTTCTTTGAAGTCTCAGCATTTTCTATACAGATCTTTCACCTTCCTGATTAAGTTTATTCCCAAGTATTTTATTCTTTTTGATGCTAATAGAATAGGATTGTTTTCTTTCTTATTTAGATATTTCTTTATTAATGTATAAAAACACAACTGATTTCTGTGTGCTGACTTTGTATCCCATAACTTTACTGAATTTGCTTATTACTTCTAAGAGTTCTTTGGTGGTGTCTAGAATTTCCTATAGATAAGACCATAGCATCTACAAACAAAGAAAATTTTACTTCTTTTCTGATTGAATGTCTTTTATTTCTTTTTCTTATCTGACTTCTCTGTCTAGGACTTCAGTGAAATAGAAGAAATAGAACTGGTGAGAGTGGGCACCTTTGTCTTGTTCCTAATGTTAGGAAAATCGCTTTCAACCTTCCACCATTAGGTATGATGTTTGCTGAGTGCTTATCAAATACGGCCTTTATCATGTTAAGATATCTTCCTTCCACACTCAGTTTGTTTTATCTTTTTTTTTTTATCATGAAAGATGTTATATTTTGTCCGTTGTGTTTTACCCATCTACTGGGATGATCATATGATTTTTACCTCTCTTTCCATTAATATAGTATAGAGTCATTTGTTGACTTGAATATGGTGAACCATTCTTGCACTTCAGGGATAAATCCTGCTTGATCACTGTGTATGATCATATGCAATGATAGAAGATAGGGCTTGATCCAAGCTCAGAAACATCTAAAGGCCCTAGCCATTGGTGTGTTCTCCTCTGACAGCACAGTCTCTCCCTAGCTATGCACATGGCAGTGGAGTTTGATGACAGATGTCAAGCCAGCAGCACACAAGTAACACAGCTGATGAGAGGGTACATGGTGGAGTCAGTCAGAGGGATCTCATCCAGTATCTTGCAAACTACAACAGAAGAGACCTGTACTTACTGCCAGTGTGGTTCCTGGCTCTAGTGGGGCAGCTGGGGGGAAATCAGGGAGGAATTTAGGTGATAGACATTAGTGAATATGAATGCCTGTGGGGTAAAAGCTAGTGAAATCTGCAGCAGGTAGTCTATGGCAGGAATGCTGGCCTTTGTTTTTTTTCAGTGGCAAAAGATGCTGGATTTGTCTGCTGAACAGGCCAATGTGAAGTGTGATTGCTGTCTCTGTGGCTACTGGTAGCCCCTGCTTTTCTTCCTTGTTCCTTGCCATCTCTACATGTTTCAATTTTGCTGGTCTGGGTTGGGTGAAAGTGAAATGAATCCTTTGTTACAAGGCCCCTCAAGGCTAGAGAAGTTGTTCATCCACTGTGTTCTTACTTTCCTGGTAAGGCGAACTTTTCTGAGAGTTCCCTGTTAGCACTGAGCAATGCTGGCTTGGGGGGGGTGGGATAGTGCAGGCAAAATGAAACTGTCTTCCTTCCTTTTTGTGTGTGGTATTCTCAGATTTTTTGTTTTGCTGCAATTTCTTAAGAGGACTAAGGAGCTCTCCCAGAGATGTTTGGTTTGTGACTATCTACCTAATTATTGGTCTTCGTGGGGAGACTGAAGCTGGGGTCTCCTAGGCTGTTATTTTGCTAATGTCACCTCTACAATGACTTTCTTAAAAAGCACAACTCTGAATTCTTTCCATAAGTTTGGGAAAATATTCACACTTTAATAAGTTGACTTTTCATATACTTACCTGTGAGAGAAAAGCAAGAAATCTACCAAGCCACTCACAGTTTTATGGGAATAAAATATTACTCCATAATTCCTGTAAAATTCTTCCAACCAAAAAACTCATTAGAAGTCCCAAAGTAGTATTCTTATAATTTAAATATTCACTTCAGGTATCTCTTCTGTTTGTCATATTTCCTTAATAAAGATAATCAGCTCAAAATAGCTTCAGATGATCAAAGCTTCAGAACAAATAGATGAAATTAATTAATAATTGATGCAGAATAGGTACAGATTTTGGATTATCTTGAGATTCAATGCACTTTTCCTTTTCTATTCCTTACTAGTTCTTATCTTATCCTTTTCCTCCCTCATTCAACTTTCCCTGTCTCAGGATCCTATCTTGATTATCACATTACATTTAGTTGTCAAGTTTTCTAGGACAACTCTTGGTTGTGACAATTTCTTCAGACTTCCCTTGTTTTTGATGACCTTGTCAGTTTTGAGAAGTATTGGTCAGACATTTTGCAGAATGTCTCTCAAATAGAATTTGTCTGATATTTTCTCATGAAAATAGTGGAATTATTGGTTTGGGGGAGGAAGCCCACAAAAGTAATATTTCTCCTCACATTATATCAAGTGTATCATGTCAACTTTATCATATCAACATGACATCGCTATTGATGTTAACCTTGGTCATCTGGCTGAAGTAGTCTGTTAGGCTTCTCTTCTGTAAAGATTTATTTTTGTCCTTTGTATTCTGTACACTGTAGAAAGAAGTCACTATATACAGCTCATGCTTATGCTGAGCCTCCTTGAAGATAGAGTATCTACATAAATTATTTGGAATTCTTCTGCAGGGAAGATTTGTTTAGTCTCTCTTATTTATTTATTAATTCAATCATTTATTTATAGCAGTATGAACTCGTGAATATTTACTTTATACTTTGGTCTAAAATCCAACATTGCTTTATTTTATTGCTCAAATTGTTCCAGCTTTGGCCATTGGGAACACTTTCATAGCTTCCGTGTCATTTTGTTATACCCCATCATTGTGTGTTTCCTTTTAAGACTTTCTTTAAAAAAAAAAAAAATATTTACTTATTCATAAGAGACCCAGAGAGAGAGGCAGAGGGGGAAGCATGCTCCACGCAAGGAGCCCAATATGGGACTCGATCCCCGAACCCCAGGATCACACCTTGAGCAGAAGGCAGATGCTCAACTGCTGAGCCACCCAACCATCTCCTTTTAAGACTTTCTTATTTTCTGGAACTACAAGATGCTCCAGGATCACATAATACATGTTGTGCTCCAACCTTAGAATCAACCATTTTCTCAAGGATTCTTGGTTCTTCTTCTTTTTTTTTTTTTTTTTTTTGGTGCGGGGGGTGGTGGGGGGGAACGGTATCAGAAACTAAGATTTGAACACTAGATAATCTGATAATCTCATTATTCTCAAGGCATTGTTGGTTATTGATCCATTCACCTGACAAAGTGAGAAAACGTATTTGTGAATACTAACCAATGTAAATACACGAACCTATAAATAACTAACTCTGTGTGTAACCATCTATATCTATATTAAGCTAAACATGAGTTCTCACTAATGTTTTTAATTCTACCATGTGGATCCACAAGCCTTCTCCCCTTGCTTATCTCTAACTTCCCACCTAACAACTTACATATAGTTTTATTTTTTTTTGTTTTTTTTTACATATAGTTTTATAAAAGAATTGTCATTACATTAATTTTACAATTAATAATTTGTTTTATAGATTGTAACTATATAAACAAGAAATATAGCATTTATCACATTATCTGTATTGCCACACATTTCATTACCATGAAGTTCATTTACCATGAAGTTCATAGGTGATGTAGGAAAGACATTAGGGTTCAAAGCTGATGGCCATATTGGTGGGCCAATGCTTGGGGAATGATTGCCAACATGTATCTTGGGGGATTTAGAGATAAAGGAAATTTCTAAAGGAATTTTTATAGTAGACTTACAGGGGTCAGTCTAAGATTGCCTTTGCCCTTAGCAAAGTATTAAGATCAAGGCAGTTTAGTCCCTAGAGGAATTTCACTCTCTTGACTCAAGGACTTGTCAATGGGCTATATGTAGTAAGGAAATTTATCAATTTTTCTTCTGCCTTTGTTTCCCACATCAACAGGCATTACATTCATTTGATTTGGATGACTCATTCCTTTCCTAAATTTTCAGACCCCTTTGACAAATCTATGAGTAATTAACTTGTAATATCATCAGAAATTTCATGTGCTAAATGATCAGAAGGTTTTTTTCTGGCACCCAAATGACCTTTGTTCACAGTATTTCCAAGTGGCCATTAGGCGGCCAATGTACACATTTTCTTTACATCTAGAGTATTAAATTTCATACATTAGGGGCACCTGGGTGGCTCAGTGATTGAGCTTCTGCTTTCAGCTCAGGGCGTGATCCTGGATCTCCAGGGCTGAGTCCATGTGGGGCTCCCTGCAGGAAGCCTACTTCTCCCTCTGCCTATGTCTCTGCATCTTTCTCTGTGTCTCTCATGAATAAATACATAAAATCTTAAAAAAAAAAAAAAAGACAAATGTTAAGCAGTAAACTTGTAGCACTGGGAAAATGATTTTTAAAAACCCAAAACACCAATTACTCCACTCTTACTGAGTAGCTACTGTGGGCTAACTGCACAATAGTGATGTAGTTTTGAAATGGAGGTGAAGTTTGGTGGGGTGAGGTCCAGAGCCAATGGCCAAGAAAGAATTCTTGAGACTCCTTTCATGCAAAATGGTGGTTTTATTAAAGCATGGGGACAGGACTCATGGGCAGAAAGAGCTACACTGGTGTAGTGAGGAGCAATTGATTATACACTTGGAATTGGGGGAGGTAAGGAAAAAGGGAGGTTTTCAAAAAACTTTTATATACTAAAGAGGATATACAAGATATTGGAGGCCTTGCCATTGTCAAGTTGTTTTTCCCTCTAGTAAAGCATTAACATAAAGGCAGTTGGGAGCTTCCTAGAAGAACATTATACTCTGCCTGCCTCAAGTATTCGTCAATGGGCTGCAGGTTATAAGGACATTTAATTTTATCTACATTTCCTTCTGGAAGTTAAGTTATTGATAAGAATGCTTTTTTCTTATAAATCACTAAGATATCTGTAAACTGAGGGAGACTCAGATCTTGCAGGACTGTAACTTGTTTTTCCTTCCCTTAGCTTTAGGGCAGCCAGGAGTGCCTGAGGTATGTCACACATAACTACTCAGGAGGTGGGGTGTTGTAGAGGGTTCAGCTTACCTTTAGCTCCCTCATTAATAGGGTTTAATTCTTTACATACACCATCTTCTGTAATATTCATGATGTTATTTGTATGATTTCAAGATCATGTACCAGTCTGGAAAACTCCAGCACAAAGACAGTGCCCACTATCTTTTTACTTAATCTTGTGGTTTTAGAATTGTTAACCTGTAATGGTAACCAATTTTGTCACCTAGGATACAGTCGTTTTTTTTTTTTTTTTTTTTTTTTTTGGAAAGATTTTATTTATTTATTCATGAGAGACCCACAGAGAGAGAGGCAGAGACACAAGCAGAGGGAGAAGCAGGCTCCCTATGACCCCAGGACCCTGGGGTCACGCCCTAAGTGAAGGCAGACACTCAACCACTGAGCCACCCAGGTGTCCCTAGGATACAATTTTAAGTACTGTCCTTTTTGCCTTTAAAATTCCTAACAGAGGGACTTCTGGATGGCACAGGGGTTTAGTGTCTGCCTTTGGCTCGGGGTGTGATCCCAGAGTTCCAGGATCGAGTCCCACATTGGGGTCCCTGCGAGAAGCCTGCTTCTCCCTCTGCCTGTGTCTCTGCCTCTCTCAGTGTGTCTCTGATGAATAAATAAATAAAATATTTTTTTAATTTAACAAAAAATAAAATAAAATAAAATAAAATAAAATAAAATAAAATAAAATAAATAAAATAAAATAAAATAAAATAAAATAAAAATAAAATTCCTAACAGAATCCACTCATTTCCAGAGGTACTTAGGTCAGCACCTTTCTTCCCCCTTAACTCTGCCAATGGGGTTGTTTGTCATAAGTCAGATTGTTTGTCATATTCTGTATTCCATCTTGGGAATCTCTCAATTTTCTAATTTCTTTAATTATATATCTTAAGGTTGACTCTTTCTGCTATAAAATTCTGAGTTTTGAAAAATGAATAGCGTAATTTCTACACTATTACAATATCATATAGAACAGCTTCACCACCCTAAAGCATCCTCTGTATTTCATCTATTGATTTTACTTCCCCTCTTCCACCAAAAAACCCCTGGCAACACTGATCTTTCTACTGTCTCCATGGTTTTTCCTACAATCCCAAACAAATAGAATACCACAGGATATAGTCTTTTCAGGCAGGCTTCTTTCACTCAGCAAAAGGCACGTAAAATTCTTTATCTATGTCTCTGTATGGCTTGATAGTTCATTCCTTTTTTCACTGGTATTCCATTGTGTGAAAACAATGGAAACCAATTTGTTTGTATATTTACATATAAAAGCCATCTTGGTTGCTTTTGGCAATTATAAATAAAGCTACTATAAACATTCTTGAAGGGGTGCCTGGGTGGTTCAGCAGTTGAGCATGAACACAGGGCATGATCCTGGGATTGAGTCCCACATCGGGCTTCTTGCGTGGGGCCTGCTTCTCCTTCTGCTTGTGTGTGTGTCTCTCTCTCTTTCTGTGTCTCTCATGAATAAATAAATAAAATCTTTAAAAAAAACAAACATTCTTGTACAAGTTTTTTGTACACATAAGTTTTCAAATCAGTTGGGTAAATACCTCCGGGCATGACTGCTGGATGAGATATATGGTAAGATTATGTCTACTTTCGTAAGAAACTAACAAACCATAACCAAAAGTACCATTTTGCGTTACTCCCAGCACTGAATCAGAGTTCCTGTTGTTTCACATCAAACACTTGCCAAATTTTTGGTGTTGTCAGTGTTTTGGGCTTTAGCCATTCTGATAGGTTAATGGTGGCATCTCCTTGTTTCAGTTTGTGATTCCTTAATAACAAATTATATTGAACATCTTTTCATGTGATTAAATGCCATCTGTGTATCTTTTACAGTAGAATGTTTCTTCAGATTTTTTGCCCATGTTTTTTTATTCCTTGTTTTCTTATTGGTAAGTTTTAAGAGTTCGTCATATATTTTGGATACAAGTCTTTTGTAAGACAGGCAGCCTCTCATTACTCTTCAATTCAAATATGGCAATAAGAAACTGGACAACTACAATTTAAAAATTCACCATGCAAATTACTTAGGATACAGAGAAGAATATTTTTTTTTTCACAAGAAGCTTAAAGACATTAAAAGAATAAGAGATAAAATAAAAACAAGTCTCTAAGGGAGAATAAACAAGCACCACATACATGATGTAGCCAACTAGTGATACTGGCACTCATGGGATAACAAAAGGGCTAAAGGAATTTGAAAATGTAGCATCTTAGAAAGACAGAATTTTCCAGGCAGTAGAATAAAAAATAATTACTTTGAAGTGGCAGTGGTGGTAAAGAATAATGGTTGGGTGACCTACTTCAGAGCTGAGAAAGGAGAACAAAGAAGCCCACTTGTTGTAATCAAGAAAAATAAGGACTTACTACTTAAGAGGTTTTCTACTTTTCTCTGGAAATGGCAAATAAATGTGTCATTTGGAAGATAGAAACACAAATTAATCACAAAAATAATGATGTAATTAATTTAACTAAGTATAATGATACTGGTATATCTAAGAATAATACAGAAAAGTGATTAAGGCAAGATAGTAGAAGTTTCAAAGGATCTAACTCAAAGTAAGCTGGGTTCTCTCAGAGCACAGGCACTGCTCATTTTCCATCGGCAGGATGGTTCCAATTTCAGCTTCTGACTGGAAAGTACCTCTTTTCTCCCTCAAATTCCCCATCTATACTCTTATGCCTGAAATTCTTTTGTGGAGATAACTGACTTTTACTCTTCATTAGGCACTTGGAGTGAAATGCCAAAAACAATGGCTTTATCTCTCAGCCAGACAAAAAAAATTTACAGTAAGATGTGCACAACTGAGATCAGATCTTTTATCTGAGAAAAAAAAAAAAAAAACCACTTTGATAACGAGGAAGTGCTAGAGAGAAAGGGAGAGATTTGGAAATGATTCTTAGGTAGAAGAAAAGTCCCGTCCCTCACAGCTTGATCATGAACCAGTCTTGCCTGTTAACTTCTGTGGTTACTCCTTTGGGCTTCACTGTGGTGGCCGGTGTTTGAGGCCAGGAACATAGGACCAATTACGTCCCAACCTATCTAGTGTCTGAAGCAACACAATAGCATTTCGAAAAGCAAACGTACTTCACCCAGTCATCGCCTGCCCTGGGTAGAGCAAGAAGTTGGGCAGATAGAATACACAGGTGTGGCTTTGCATTATATTTTATACGCAGCGAACTTACAGGAAAGAGGTAATTCTGAAGGGATGATTCCTTCCTTTACGGTAATTCCCAGAATAGAGTTCTGGAAAATATTATTCATAGAGAAGCCATGGCAAATCTATTATTCAATAGGGGCACACCGCTGATATTCTTAAAAGTTCTTTCCTGGTGCTTTTGGCTATATCACCTTTTCCATATTCTATTACTATTAAGGTAGAAAATTTTGTTTTTATAGGAACATAGAAGAAAGAGATCTTCTCTGGAAATACACACACACATATATATATATGGTTAAAACAGTTTTGCTGCATAATTAAGATGGAAAAAATAACTATGAAAAATTGAGGAAAACCATGAAGAGTGCACCAGACAGGAAGAAAAAGTCTTTGTTCCCCAGGGTGCCTGGCCTGCTATAGAAACTTTCACTTTTGTGTGTTCCTCTGTTTTCCACTTTATAGCTTTCTGTTGTGTCAAAAAAAAAAAAAATCACAGAATTATTTTTTAAAACGAAGTTAACAGAAATGTGTACTTTTTTTCAATTTCAATTTTTTGAAGAAATGTGTATTGTTTACAATTTCTCGGAATTTCTCTGGCAGGGACTATCAACTTGATGCATGTGTATTTTATCTGCAAAGAGGCAGTAAAGATCTTTATTTGCATTCCCAGCCTCAAATATATTTAATGTAACCTTAGGTATGGCTATAGCCCAAACACATCTTGTGAGTTTTTGAGAATGGAGACTGTGGAGGTGATTTTGGTAATTACAATATGGTGATGGTTGCCATAGTGACCAACAGTGACACAGAAGGTCATGTCTCTGCTATTCTTAAAAGTCCCTGAGGAAATTCCCAGCCTCACAACACAGTTAGGTAAGGCTTTAGTGAGAATGAAAGGGCAGAGCACCAAGAGACGATATAGATACTGGCACAAATAGAATGAGAACGAGACTTGTTTTGCAGCCAGAAAGAAACAGGCTGCAAAGCTTCTAAACTAGAAAATCATGCATAAAGAGCAGGTATTGATCTACAAATGCAAACGTTATGCAATTTACAGATTACTGGGGCTTCCACCCCTCAGCCTGGCTATGAATATTTATTTCCATTCACCTGTTATTGAGGCATCTCATCTTCATTTTGGAAATTGCTGGAAAGGTTAATGACAAATTCAGGGATGTCCCTCATCAGCATAAATTGATTTGTGAGGTAGCTGCTGCTCCTTACAGTGTGTGCTTATGGATTTAAGGCCTCTAGTGGTCCCCCAGTAACAGATCCCTCAAGGGGCAAAGCACACAGTTTGTCAGCCTCCTCAAGGGCTCCGGTCCTCATCAGCTGGTCCACTGCTGAGCGGTGTGTTCAGTTTGGTTAGGCCAATACGTAGAAACAGAACGGACTCTCTCTCTCTCCAATTCTCCCTGTCCTGTGACACACAAATTCCTCTATTCCTAGGAGTTGAAAATAGCCCTTCTTATAGTCTCTATTGCAACTTAGGTGCTTAGATGTCTTTGTTAATTCATAGTGTTAAGAAAAAAATGTGAAATTTGGAGAGATCACGGCATAACGTTTTAGAGCCATTCTAGAATATTGTCTGACAAGCTCATGTAAGTTAAATCTCTCTCTCTACGTGATGTTGTTTATTGTTGTTATTGCTGTATTTTCTATTAAGATATAATTGACATAGAACATTATATGAGTTTCAGGTGTAAACATAATGATGGTGATTGCAAAGTATGTAACAGTGGGTGTAATTTTGTTTGATTTTCTATCTACTATAATTGCGTCCACCCTCTACAAAGTTAGATGTTAAGTTGTAGAAGATTCATAAATACAAATTGTTTTTGTCCATGAGTGATACAAATTATTTTTGCCCAATAAAAAAATAACATCGAGTGTTACAATTTATTACCCTGTGGGACGCTAATCATTTTTTTTTTTTTATTGGAGTTCAATTTGCCAACATAGAGCATAACACCCAGGGCTCATCCCATCAAGTGCCCCTCTCATTGCCGGTCACCCAGTCACCCCCTCCCCCTGCCCACCTCCCTTTCCACCATCCCTTGTTCATTTCCCAGACTTAAGAGTCTCTCATGTTCTGTCTCCCTCTCTGATAATTCCCACTCATGTTCTCTCCTTCCCCCTTTATTCCCTTTCACTATTTTTTTATATTCCCCAAATGAATGAGACCATATAATGTTTGTCCTTCTCTGATTGACTTATTTCACTCAGCATAATACCCTCCAGTTCCATCCACATCGAAGCAAATGGTAGGTATCTGTTGTTTCTACAGGCTGAGGAATATTCCATTGTATACATCTTTATCCATTCATCTTTCAATGGACACCGAGGCAACCTCCACAGTCTGGCTATTGTGGACATTGCTGCTAGAAACATCGGGGTGCAGGTGTCCCGGCGTTTCACTGCATCTGAATCTTTGGGGTAAATCCCCACCAGTGCAATTGCTGGGTCGTAGGGCAGGTCTATTTTTAACTCTTTGAGGAACCTCCACACAGTTTTCCAGAGTGGCTGCCCCAGGTCACATTCCCACCAACAGTGCAAAGGGTTCCCCTTTCTCCACATCCTCTCCAACATTTGTGGTTTCCTGCCTTGTTAATTTTCCCCATTCTCACTGGTGTGAGGTGGGATCTCATTGTGGTTTTGATTTATATTTCCTTGATGGCAAGTGATGCAGAGCATTTTCTCATCTGCTTGTTGACCATGTCTATGTCTTCCTCTGTGAGATTTCTCTTCATGTCTTTTGCCCATTTCGTGATTGGATCGTTTGTTTCTTTGCTGTTGAGTTTAATAAGTTCTTTATAGATCTTGGATACTAGCCCTTCATCTGATAAGTCATTTGCCAATATCTTCTCCCATTCTGTAGGTTGTCTTTGAGTTTTGTTGACTGTATCCTTTGCTGTGCAAAAGCTTCTTATCTGGATGAAGTCCCAATAGTTCATTTTTGCTTTTGTTTCTTTTGCCTTCATGGATGTATCTTGCAAGAAGTTACTGTGGCCAAGTTCAAAAAGGGTGTTGCCTGTGTTCTCCTCTAGGATTTTGATGGACTCTTGTCTCACATTTAGATCTTTCATCCATTTTGAGTTTATCTTTGTGTATGGTGCAAGAGAGTGGTCTAGTTTCATTCTTCTGCATGTGGATGTCCAATTTCCCCAGCACCATTTATTGAAGAGACTGTCTTTCTTCCAGTGGATAGTCTTTCCTGCATTGTCGAATATTAGTTGACCATAAAGTTGAGGGTCCACTTCTGGGTTCTCTATTCTGTTCCATTGATCTATGTGTCTGTTTTTGTGCCAGGACCACACTGTCTTGATGACCATAGCTTTGTAGTACAACCTGAAATCTGGCATTGTGATGCCCCCAGCTCTGGCTTTCTTTTTCAATATTCCCCTGGCTATTCGGGGTCTTTTCTGATTCCACACAAATCTTAAGATGATTTGTTCCAACTCTCTGAAGAAAGTCTATGGTATTTTGAAAGGGATTGCCTTAAATGTGTAAATTGCCCTGGGTAACATGGACATTTTCACAATATTAATTCTTCCAATCCATGAGCATGGAATATTTTTCCATCTCTTTGTGTCTTCCTCAATTTCTTTCAGAAGTGTTCTGTAGTTTTTAGGGTATAGATCCTTTACCTCTTTGGTTAGGTTTATTCCTCGGTATCTTATGCTTTTCGGTGCAATTGTAAATGGGATTGACTCCTTAATTTCTCTTTCTTCAGTCTCATTGTTAGTGTATAGAAATGCCACTGACTTCTGGGCATTGATTCTGTATCCTGCCACGCTGCCGAATTGCTGTATGAGTTCTAGCAATCGTGGGGTGGAGGCTTTTGGGTTTTCTATGTAGAGTATCATGTCATCGGCAAAGAGGGAGAGTTTGACTTCTTCTTTGCCAATTCAAATGCCTTTTATTTCTTTTTGTTGTCTGATTGCTGAGGCTAGGACTTCCAGTACTATGTTGAATAGCAGTGGTGAGAGTGGCCATCCCTGTCTTGTTCCTGATCTTAGGGGAAAGGCTCCCAGCGCTTCCCATTGAGAATGATATTTGCTGTGGGCTTTTTGTAGATGGCTTTTAAGATGCTGAGGAATGTTCCCTCTATCCCTACACTCTGAAGAGTTTTGATCAGGAATGGATGCTGTATTTTGTCAAATGCTTTCTCTGCATCTATTGAGAGGATCATATGGTTTTTGTTTTTTTCTCTTGCTGATATGATCAATCATGTTGATTGCTTTACGAGTGTTGAACCAGCCTTGCATCCCGGGGGTAAATCCCACTTGGTCATGGTGAATAATCTTCTTAATGTACTGTTGGATCCTATTGGCTAGTATCTTGTTGAGAATTTTTGCATCCATGTTTATCAGAGATATTGGTCTATAATTCTCCTTTTTGGTGGGCACTTTGTCTGGTTTTGGAATATTTACGCCCTGAATGTGGGAGCTGCCAAGTATATCAATCAATTAATATCCAAAGTAAAGACATACTTAGATAATAATACACTTATACTTGGTGATTTGACTGTAGAGCTTTCTACAATCATCAGATCTTCTAAGCACAACATCTCCAAAGAAACAAGAGCTTTAAATGATACACTGGACCAGATGGATTTCACAGATATCTACAGAACTTTACATCCAAACTCAACTGAATACACATTCTTCTCAAGTGCACATGGAACTTTCTCCAGAATAGACCACATACTGGGTCACAAATCAGGTCTTAACCAATACCAAAAGATTGGGATCATCCCCTGCATATTTTCAGAGCATAATGCTTTGAAATTGGACCTGAATCACAAGAAGAAGTTTGGAAGGATTTCAAACACGTGGAGGTTAAGGATCATCCTGCTAAAAGATGAAAGGGTCAACCAGAAAATTAGAGAAGAATTAAAAAGATTCATGGAAACTAATGAGAATGAAGATACAACCGTTCAAAATCTTTGGGATACAGCAAAAGCAGTCCTGAGGGGGAAATACATCCCAATACAAGCATCCATCCAAAAACTGGAAAGAACTCAAATACACAAGCTAACCTTGCACCTAAAGGAGCTGGAGAAAAAACAGCAAATAGATGCTACACCCAGCAGAAGAAGAGAGTTAATAAAGATTCGAGCAGAACTCAATGAAATAGAGCCCAGAAGTACTGTGGAACAGATCAAGAAAACCAGGAGTTGGTTCTTTGAAAGAATTAATAAGATAGATAAACCATTAGCCAGCCTTATTAAAAAGAAGAGAGAAAAGACTCAAATTAATAAAATCGTGAATGAGAAAGGAGAGATCACTACCAACACCAAGGAAATACAAATGATCTTAAAAACTTTTTATGAACAGCTTTATGCCAATAAATTAGGCAATCTGGAAGAAATGGACGCATTTCTGGAAAACCACAAACTACCAAAACTGGAACAGGAAGAAATAGAAAACCTGAGCAGGCCAATTACCAGGGAGGAAATTGAAGCAGGTCATCAAAAACCTCCCAAGACACAACAGTCCAGGGCCAGATGGCTTCCCAGGGGAATTCTATCAAACGTTTAAGGAAGAAACCATACCTATTCTACTAAAGCTGTTCGGAAAGATAGAAAGAGATGGAGTACTTCCAAACTCATTCTATGAGGCCAGCATCACCTTAATTCCAAAACCTCAGTTTCTGTCCTTGCCATCAGCTTGTCTTCTATGTCAGTCACTCATTCTTCCACCTCGTTAACCCTCGTCGTTAGGACTTCTGGTTTGGATTGCATCTCATTTAATTGATTTTTAATTTCTGCCTGATTAGATCTAAATTCTGCAGTCATTAAGTCTCTTGAATCCTTTATGCTTTTTTCTAGAGCTTTATAATTGTGTTTCTGAATTGGCTTTCTGACAGTGAATTATAATCCAAATTTTGTAACTCTGTGGGAGAGAGGACTGTTTCTGATTCTTTCTTTTGAGGTGAGTTTTTCCTTCTAGTCATTTTGCTCAGTGCAGAGTGGCCAAAAACAAGTTGTACTGGAAATAGGAGAAAAAGAGAGAAGAGAAAAAAGAAAAAAAAAAAAAAGAGAAAAAAAGGGGGAGAGCAAACAGAAAACAAAAAGCAAGGGGGGTATCCTCTGATTCTATATACTGTAAATCTCTGGGCCCCTCCCCCTTGGAGGCCTTTTGTTTCTTTATTTCTTCCCCCCCCCCCCCCCCATCTTCCTACCTTGATAGAAGCACGAACTCTTCTCACTGTAGCATTCCAGCTGTTCTCTCTTTAAATCTCAGGCCAAATTCGTAGGTTTTCAGGGTGATTTGAAGGTTATCTAGGTAATTTGGTGGGGACAGGTGACTTGGGGACCCTACTCTTCCTCCATCTTGCCCCTCCCCCACTAATCAGTTTTTATCTAGTTTTGCAATTTAGTCCCAACATTCTCTTTTCTTACTGGTTACACATCTCTCTCTTCTTTTCCTTTGAACCAGTGTTTATCATCCCTTTAGTTTTCTCAATAATGAGTAAAACAACTAATTTGGCACTTTCTCACCGTATGTGGAGCCACATTCTGTTATAACACAAACAGAATGGCTTATAATACTGATTCTCTTTCCTCTTACTACTTTTTAGGACTTTGTCTTTACTTTCTCCTCTCTGAAGCTAAATACTCTTCTTCTTCCCAGAAATCTTTTGATCCAGAGTTTAAGGCAGCTACATTTTATTCAAAAAGTCAAATACTAAAAAAAATAAAAAATAAATAAAAAATAAATAAAAAAAAGTCAAAGACTATGCAACTTCAAAGAAAAGATGTAAAGGGTAGGGATTGAACTGGAGGTCCTAGACTAACACTGGGGAGGAGACTTCCTTGAAGACATCAGGATTCCATCAATGTAAAAAGTATAACACAATTTAGAACCTTATACTCATGAAAAAATTAAAATATATTTGAATGACAAGTTACACATATGAAATTTTTGGTAAAACTAGTTAGTATGAAAAGTAGAGTTTATATTCCAAGTGATGTGGTGATATAATTTAAGAAAAGCCCACTACATGAGGAGGTACTGTGTCATAGGGACGAGTGAATCAGAAGTTCAAGAAGGAAACAATCATTTCTTAAGCGAATAAGAAGTGCTCTCAAGCAGGGATGAGACACTAAATCATCAGTTGTGCTATCTCTGAATTGTCCGTAAATTTTCAGAAGGAAAAAGAAACAGATTCCCTAATGTGGTTCTCAGGAAGGCTTGGATTTCTAAATCTCCTCTGAAGAAATAATGCAACCAACAGCAATATCAGATTTCCTGAGCTTATCATTTCACTTAACATTTGTAAATGAAGGCATTTCACTCCTTGTTTAAACATTATTAAAATAAATAAACATTATGAGGAGCCTTGTTTTCAAATATGAGGTCAACAAACCCACAGAATTTGCCTTGGCAGAGCTAGTATGGCCACACTATAAAGTGTGATGGTACAGGCTTACCCTGCCCTAGGTATAAATTTCCGTATCTGTCTTCTTTCTTCCCTCCTTCCCATAAATATATTTTGAGTGCTTAGATAAGGCTAGTCATTTGATCAGGGACTATGGATAAAATGGAAAGGAGGGGACACCCCAGGTGGCTCAGCAGTTTAGCACTGCCTTCAGCCCAGGGCATGGTCCTGGAGACCCGGGATCGAGTCCCACGTCGGGCTCCCTGCATGGAGCCTGCTTCTCCCTCTGCCTGTGTCTCTGCCCCCCCCCCCCCGCCATGTCTCTCATAAATAAATAAATAAAATATTTTTAAAAAATGGAAAGGAGGCAGACGCTGTCCTTTGCCCACTTTGGACTTTCAACCTAATGAGAAAGTCAAACAATAAGCTAGAAAGTGCACACAAAAAAAATTGCAACTGTAAAAGTATTAAGAGTGTACATCAACTTATTAGTACACATAGAAACAAAAGTTTATAAAATAATACTTATCTCTATTATGTGCAACCCACTCCAACATTTTCCTATTCTATTCTATTCTATCCTATTATATTCTATTCCCCTTTTTAAAAAATGCTAGTCATAACTTCCTAAATTTATTTCATAATCTACTACCAAGGGGGTGGAGAATTTGGCTTAGTCAGAAAAATCAGAGAAACCTTCCTTAAAGAAATGATGATTGAGCCAAGGTCAAAGGATGAGTAAGAGTTAATTAGGTGAAAAAAGGGAAGATAAAATCATCAGAAGATAGAGCATGTGCTAAACCTGGGGACAAAATGAAATAGATGTGTACTTGGGACTGAAGGAAGGCCAGTGTCGGACTGCAGTGCAGAGAGCAAGGAGGTATCTGGTGCCTGATGAGGTAGATAGACAGATGGCCAACACCAGGCAGGATTTTGCAGGCCATGTTAAGGATTGTTGCCTTTGAGAACTATGAGATGGCATTGAAGATTTAATCTTCAAAAAGATTATTGAGCTAATTGTGCAAACATAGGGGTAAGAATGGATGTGAGTGGAACACTTAGGGTAAGGGAAAACCATAGCTTGGATTTAAGTAGATGAAGTGGGCATGGATAGAAGTGTCTCCAGGGCATTAAAAATTAATTTCTGTTATAACACAAGCAGAATGGCTTATAATACTGATTCCCAAACACATGTCAATTTCTACATAATCAATTATCTGGGGAAACTGACAATATAGATTCTTGGGTTCTGCTGTCAAAGATTTTGATTCAATGAGCCTGTAGTGGCACTTTGATATGTGTATATATTTTAAAGTCCCATGGGGATTCTGATGTTCAAGTAAGATAAGGAGCTATTAAGAGGAGGCTTCTCTTCTTTATTCTACATTCACTTCCATAAGTGACTTAATCCAATTCTCTGATTGTAGATACCATCCATATGATAATCATTCCCAACTTTACACAATCCAAGCCAAACCTCTGGTTGAACTACACACTCCTACTTATATCCAGCTGTGTAATACTTTAAATTTTTATTGAATGAACTAATAGGAACTTCTAACACTAACATGACCCAAGTAAAACTTTAAATCTCAAACCATTCTTGAGTTTCCCTATCTCAATGATGGAAACTTCATGCTTCCACTCTGCTCGGGCTAATCGCAGAGCCATTCTTAATACATCATGCGTATCATGACTTGAATCTATTTATCATCAAGTCCTATTAGCTCTATCATTCAAAGACACCCCCAACTCAACAACTTCTAACCAGCTCTAAGGATTCTGTTATAAATTAAGGCATCATCATCTTGCACCTGAATTGTTTCTTTTTTTTTTTAAATGTAAATAGTGGGGATCCCTGGGTGGTGCAGCGGTTTAGCGCCTGCCTTTGGCCCAGGGAGCGATCCTGGAGACCCGGGATCGAATCCCACGTCGGGCTCCCAGTGCATGGAGCCTGCTTCTCCCTCTGCCTGTGTCTCTGCCTCTCTCTCTCTCTCTGTGACTATCATAAAAATAAATAAATAAATAAATAAAAATTAAAAAAAAATAAATGTAAATAGTACTTTAATGTATGGCAAATTGCTAGACCTAGCTCATAATAAGACAATGCAAATTAAAACTGTATTCAGATACCATTTCAAACATATCAGGTTGGTAAGACACATCCTCATCGGTGAAAACCTTATAGAGGTGGTGTTCAAATAATGTATTTTATAACTCAAAAGGCATTTATTTTGACTGTTAGAGATTACCAGCAAATATTTCCAGTTCCCAACCTTTATATAAAAACATTATATCTTGCATAATGATTTAGCATTGGTTGTCAAGTCTTTGATTTAAGCATGTTGCCAATCAATATTTTATTTTCATTTTACTTATAAGGATACTCGTGACTTGAATAGCTCTAAAGAATCTAATAATATAGGATATACAACTCATTTGTATAAATGTATTTCAAGTATATTATGCTCTCTCTCTCTGTATATATATATATATATATATATATATATATATATATATATATGAGTTCAATTTGCCAACATATAGCATAACACCCAGTGCTACACCTGAATTGTTGTAAAAGCTTTTGCACTGATCTCTTTTCATCTTTTTAAAATTCCCTGTGTTCTATTTTTCACAAAGTGCATGGTATACTTTTAAAAAGTGAGAGAGATTATTTTACTCTTCTGTTCAAAATCTACCAAATGGCTTTTTCATTTACCCAGGGGAAATCCAAAATTCTCATCATACCCTTCAAATCACAAATCCTCCAATCTTACCGCCTCTAACTACTTATTAATAATGCTCAGATAAACTTGTTTTTAAATATACAAAGTAAACTCCTACCTAGGGATCCTGGCACCAACTGTTCTCTCTGCCTGGAATACTTTTTATCCACAGGCCTTTAAAGTTTGTCCACTTATTTCAGGCTTTTGCTCAAATATCATTGCATTAGAGTCTTTCTTAGAACACTCTATATATCCATATATACATGCACACGTCTTTTTCTCTTTATTCATCATTTGTCACCCCCAATAGAATGCTTGTTCCTTGAGAGAGAAACATTAATTGGTTTATTTCTATATCTTCACTTCTGGGAGCATTGCCTGGTACTTAATAGAAACTCAATAAATAGTTGATGCATGAATACATGTCATAGACAAAAGTTGGTGAGACTGATAGGAAGAAATGGTTGGGGATGGGTGGTAAGAGCCTGGAAAGTGTAAGATGGTATCTTTGACACATCTGCCCTGTTGTTGAAAAAAATCAAATCTCCCCCCCCCCCCCCACCTCAGCAGGTAAAGTTGTGCATATGCAAGGTGGAGGTAGAGGTATCAATTTGCTGAATATGCTCTGCTGTCACAAGGCCTGATTCGGAACTCCAGTTCCACCACATTCCCATGTGACTTTAACCAAGCCACTCAACCTCTCTAAACTTCTATATGCTTATCTAAAAATGGGCTAAAAGGGTTTGTTGTTGACAGGATTAAACAAAGGTAATTCATAAAATGTACTTGGCACAAAGTAGTTGTCATCAAATATTAGCTGTTGTTAATTATTACATGACAGAGTGGGGCTGGCTACTGGTGAAATAATGAAAGAAAGAGAAAAGAAAAGGATCAGGAAAGCCAAGACATTGGGCTTACTCTGCAGCAAATATTTAGATAAATAAGGCCTTTCTCACCTGTTAAAATACTTGTTTAGAGTAAGAGGTAAATGACACGGCAATAGTCACAGTCTTTCTAGTGTTGACCTAGTTAGACCTCTAAGTTCATAAATAGAGGTAAGGCAAATTAGATCAACTGCCAGATGAAAGGAGGAAGATAGTTGAGAAAAAAAAAAAACAACACTATAATCCTCCGCTTGATTCAGCAGAGGATTTAGTGAGTCATGTTGCACCATATCCTGTTATTTTTTTCAGCCATCAACCAGTATCGTGTGTCCTAGGAGTATAAAGATAGTTAAGACTAATTAACTCGACGTCAGCAACCATTGCCAGAGGCCACTAACTCCGGCTTTAATGAGCACGGCCATCAAATGATGAAGAACAGTACAAGTGTGAGATTTCTTCTTAATCCCTACATTTGGAGAAATGAGAGATGAATTATTTATTTATTTCACAGAGAGAGACAGAGAGAGAGAGACAGAGAGAGAAAACACACAAGTAGGTAGAGCAGCAGGCAGAGGGAGAGGGAGAAGCAGGCTCCCCACTGAGCAGGGAGCCCCATGCTGAGCTCGATCCCAGGACCCTGGGATCATGACCTGAGCTGAAGGCAGAACTTTAACTGACTGAGCCCATCCAGGCACCCCTCAATATTCACACCTTTAATGTACTGGTAAATCCAAATATTAGCTTATATCCAATCATACCATTTGAAATTTCGTATGCTTGAATCAATTTGCAGCCAATTCACAATTTTAGTATTTACAAAATATTAAATGCTAAGATTTGTATCACAAGTATCGATATGATTAAGGCAATCAGGCTGGCAAAACCTCTCTCAGAGATGACTGAGATCAGAAACGGAAATGCACGGTTGGGCATTAATATTGTTTTTATTGGGCATCTCCTATTTGGCACTCCAACATCTCACACTGCTAAATCAACAGACAGCTCATTCTTACATCTGTCATTAAGTATCTGGGGTTTTCCGTAAGCCCCAATATTTGATGAGTTGACCAGTGACAAATAAATCTTTAAGTCAAACACTGAAGCAAAATAGTCTCTTTGTTGAACATGAAACAATTGTTTTAGTGTAAAATTTGATGTTTAAATCACATCTGCTGTGGCCCTCTGGGGAAAGGTATTTGCTCTGAAGATAGATGTTAAATAGGTTTTAGAAAGGCTCCCCCTAAGGGTGTCCACCCATACAGATAGAAGACTAATACAAGTCCCTAATACAGACTCTCTGATATATCTAAAACCATGGTTGTAGTCACAGGACTACATCTTTCTGGTAGGTAGCTAAATAATCCCAGGGAAATATAGCTGAAATAATCAGCTAAAAGAGGAAGAGAGAGATGAAGATCTGTTGGCAAGGTTCTCCTCTGGTGGTTGTTCAGTGACCAAAGATTATGAATATCTCTGAACTATGACCTTACTATTAGAGGCTAGTGAGTGGATATTTTGAATATGGAAAAGAGAGAAAAAGAAAGGGAAGGGAAAGGAAATGAATGGAAAAGAAGCGATATGTATGTTAAATCCACCAAAGGACAAGAGAAAACAGAAATCTCTTATGTGCTGATGCTGAAAAAGCTATTTCTGAAGACAGTGGAGAGAGAACTAATGGAGCAGTTCTGAAAGATTAAGTTCACCTAGAAAACATGAGAAAAGATGCTAGCTGAAGCAAATAAGTATTCTGTGTAGACATAGGTGAACTGAGAATGCTGAGACCACTCATCACCCTGATTTTTGGTGGCAGTAACTAGAATTTGGGAGAAGCAAGATAGGGAAGTGCTATTCAAGGCTTAAAATGGGGACAAAAGGAGAAGATTACAAAGACATTCCTGGGATCTTAGCTCATACTTTGGCTATAGGCACCAATGTGGTCATGATAGCATGTTGAAATCATGCCTTCCACATTAAAAACTTTGGGGTTTGTGGCTAGCCAGGGTTCCTTCCCTAAGTAGAGTTTACATGTCTTCAGTCCTTGAAAGACCAAGGTATCTCTGCTACCACCACGAGGCAACTTAATTACCCACCAGAGGAACACTGCTTGGAACTAAGAAAATGGCCTCCTAGGAGAAGAGAAGGGCCATAGGGATAGAAATAGTATAGAGATTTAGTCTCATAATGGCAACCTAGACTCTGAAGTACTTAAGTCTATTCTCTGATAAATTTCTATCGATTAGAGAATAAACTGAGGGTAGAAGAAGGAAAAATTTCTAAGACCTTTTTCTGATTACTATCTGCCCTTCCTATCACTTAATGATACAAGACAATAGCCTTGCTCCTCATACATTTGGTAATCAATAATGTCTGTGAAATAAATGCATTAATAAATTAATTAACAAAAATGGGTCTTTGTTGTTTGATCTGGTGCTTTTCCAATCTAAGGTACATTATGGAGAGATTGAAATTCTTTGATTAAATTGTGAAATTATAGTTCTCACTTCAGCAGCACATATACTAAACTTGGAACAATGCAGAGAAGATTAGCATGGCCCTTGTGCAAGATGACCTGAAATTCATGAAGTGTTCCATATTTTTTAAAGGAGATTAAGAGTACACCTACCCAGATAAACACTAAGAAATGTATAGAATTGTTAAATCGTTATATTGTATACCTGAAATTAATATAATTAGTATAACTAACTGTACGTTAATCATACTTCAACTTTAAAATTGTGATATCATAACAATATAGGAATGGATCGTATGAATGCTGTGTCACATGGGAATCCAACATGAACTATAGTAATAGTGACATTGATTGGACTATTTTTATCCTTTCTAAGGTCCTGGTACTCATAAGAGTAGTCTAGTAAGAATTAGTCACCTCACCTGCTAGAAGCTAGAGGTTGAAAGAAAATTATTGACAATTTCTTTTTCTCTTGATAATCTTTTTTAGAAGACCCACCCCCCCAAATTGAGTCCAAGTAACTTTTTTTTTTTTTTGAGTCCAAGTAACTTTTAATTGATAAAAGGTAAATGACCTGTGGATAGTAGAATATATCAAAGGGGAATTCATGGCTAGGGTTACCATACTTTCTCTACATTAAATGAATGTTGGCTATTCACAGAGCAAATGACATCAAAATGTTAAATGACAATAAAAATGTTCGAATAAGCATTGAATAATTGCTTGATTAGTGGTAAATGGCCTAAAGACATCTGTTATAGAGCTGTAGGCTAACAGTTGGCCAGAGCGTTATTATAGGATTCCACAATCCAAATGCCTCACCAATGGCAACCCCGGTGGCCCAGCAGTTTAGCGCTGCCTTCAGCCCAGGGCATAATCCTGGAGACCTGGGATCGAGTCCCACGTTGGGCTCCCTGCATGGAGCCTGCTTCTCCCCCTGCCTGTGTCTCTGCCTCTCTTTGCGTCTCTCATGAATAGATAAATAAAATCTTAAAAAAAAAATGCCTCACCAATTGAAAAATAATTCTGAGAAAAAGCACATGAATATCTGTTGAGTATAATACTTTTGTCCTAAGACTGGCCAAAAAGCTATCCCCCATGCTAAACAAGATGAATTTTTTTGACTTGCTACAGAACTAGTATTTATAATTAAGATGCTATTAGTGGGTGCCAGCAGAGGATGAAAAATAGAGAAAATCCTTCTTTGTCTCCTTGGTGAGATTTCTCATGGATTTAGATAGATGTCTCAGGAGTTGTTATCAGGAGCCCTGGTAGGTTTCAGCATTAACTGAAGAAAGTATCTGTGGTGAGACCCATCTGGAGGAGGTGGGGTACTTCCAGCAATGAACAGTGGCCGTGATAGTGGATACACCTTGTTTCAGCTGCAACAGTTCTCATGAAAGCATCCGCTGCCCAGCATTGCAAGCGTGTGTAAGTAATGCAAACTGTGGTGTCCATGACCATCGGGGGAAGCTCGGTTTGTCTGCACCAGCCTGGTTCTGCTATTGGTTTTAAACATTTTTCTTGATGTGTATCTTTTGAGTCTGGTTGTTTGACCTTGCTGGAAATTGTGTGAACCTCTCAGCGTCTTTCTAATGCATGTCTTTTTTGCTCAAATTGTTATTCGTTATTTGTTACTAGTGACATCATTGCCTTTAGAAAAATATTAGAATCACATGAGAGTCTGAATGAAGTCTCTCTGAATAGATCTCTGAAAAGGACCAGTTTTTTTTAAGTTTTTATATACAATGTGAAGCAGATTTTACTCCAGGAGGGGGTGAAGAGCAACAAGAAGTGATAGCTGACAGCACCGTCTAGCCTCACCCCACCAAATATGGCATAAAGACATTCTCTGGGAAGCAGTGTGGCAAAGTGAAAGACCATCAGACTTGAAATCAGAAGCGACTATTTACAGGATATTTAACAAGATTATTATGCTCTCTGGAACTATGTTGTTCTTATATGTACACCAATAATAATAGCATAATACCATTTGTTTTGCAGGCCTGTTACAGGAATGATAGAAAATTGATATAAAGTACAAGCCAAATCCTGGAGATAAGAAGAGATCAGAAATGCAGAAAAAAGTAAATGACTTGAACATGAGGACAAGTACTCTCAGATAGGAGACCGCTAGATATTGGAGTCCCCAAGCCACTTTTCTAGACCATGACTTCTTTCTAGCTGTCTCACTAGAAGATTCCACAAGTAATTCTTCATGCCGGTGTCACTCACACAACAATTCCAGCACAGGAATTTGACTTTCACACTCATATACAACTTCCTCCTCCTTGGTAATTCCACTTGGATATGTCACAGGCATTTTAAACTTTTTATATCTTAAAGAGAATTCTTAATCACGCAACCATCTAAACATGTTCCTTCTCCAGCTTTTTGCCTCTCAGTAAATAGTATCACCATACACTCTATTGTTTCCATCAAACAACCAGGAGCAATTGTTAAATTTTCTTTGCCTGCGTCCATGCTGATGGAGAGAAGGTTGCATCTATACAATGTATTCATAATCTCCCTACATCTCTACATCTCCATTTGATATCCTCCTCATCCATGTCATATCTCTCATCTAGACAAAGGGTTGGCAAGCTTCTTCTGTAAAGGACTAGATAGTAAATATTTTTGCTTTGTAGAATGTATGGTCCCTGTCAAAATTATTCAATACTGTCATCGTAGCATAAAAACAGTCATAGGCCATTTGCCTGCAAATTACTGTTGACTGTGTTTCAATACAACTTCAGTTACAAAAACATGTGGCAGGCCCATGATTGATAGTTTGACCACTCTTCACCTAAACGGTTAGAATTGCCTTCTAACTTGTGTTTCTGTGTCCACAAGTTTACATTACTGTTTCATGCAGAACTTACGTGTTTTTCAAAACATAAAACAACTCAGATCTTGCCTAAAGTCTTTGAAAGGCATTTCCCTGCAAATAAAATAAGAAATGGATTCTGTTCCTTGGCCTAGAAATTTTTGTAGGATTAGACCTGTTTATCTTTCTGACCTCACTCACACTACACTTCCTCTTTCTAACCAAGTTCTAGCCATCACCAGCTTTCTTTTAGTTATTAACCACACACTCTTCAGCAACTCTCAGTTTGTTCTCTATAGTCAAGAGCCTCTTATGGTTTACCTCTCTCTCTGATGGAGGGGCGCTCGGTGGGGGGGTGGGGATGATGTAATTGGTGATGGACATTAAGGAGGGCACTGAGGGACGCCTGGGTGGCTCAGCGGTTGGGCACCTTGCTTCAGCTCAGGTTGTGATCATTGGCTCCTGAGATAGAGTCCTGCATCAGGCTCCCTGTGAGGAGCCTGCTTCTCCCTCTTCCTGTGTCTCTGTCTCTCTCTCTTTCAGTCTGTGTCTCTCATGAATAAATAAATAAATCTTAAAAAAAAAAAAAAAAGAAGGGCACTTTGTGTAATGGGCACTGGGTGTCATATGCAACTGATGAATCACTAAATTCTATCCCTGAAACTAATAATATGCTATATGTTAACTAACTTGAATTTAAATAAAATTTAAAAACAAAAAAAATTTAAAACAGATTTATGATGGGCCAAAAAAAAGGGGAAAAAAGCTCACACAAGCTCTTTCCTACCTCTACCTCTCCCCTTACTGTTCTTTTCACTTGATGCTCTCTTCACTAGGCAGTTTGCAGGGCTCTGTCATGTGTATGCTTCTGATGTCAGCGTAAAATGTCATCTCTTCAATGACCGTCATTCTAATGTAAACACTCCCAGCTCATGTTACTTTTTACCAAGCTATGAAATTATTCTGCCTCCTTCATGGCATATATAGCATATTGCAATCTCTATCTTGTTTCCTTGACTGTTTTGGCTTTTATCTTTCACTAGATTATAAGTTGGCCACCTTGTTCATCATTGTATATTTAGCTCCTAGCTCAATGGAAATTTTCAATGAATAGAAATTGAGTATAAGAACAAGTGAATTAGATGCTCAACATCATTCATCATCAGGGAAATACAAATCAAAACTACAATGAAATATCACCTCACACTTGTCAGAATGGCTAAAATCAACAACAGAAGAATGAATGAATTGGAAGAACACAAAACTAGGTACAAATACAGAAGAGTTTGAAGACAGGGGGATATGAGTTGAGGAACTTTCTACCAGAGGGAGTACTTGAAGAGACCAGAACAGGAATTTAAAGTACTGCTGAGGGGAATAGGAGAAAGAGCTGACCATGAGAAAATAAGAGTCTTTACATGGCATTGAGTCAACAGAAAGAGTTTTTGAGAACTGTGCTGTAATCTGACTATATGATTTTTAAAAATCTTCTTGGCACATATGCTAAGCATTGTTATTATTATTATAAACTTATGAAAAAAATCTTCATTGTTATAAAGTTCTATAAAGATATACTCTGAAACCTTAATGAGAGAAAGGTGCCAGAAAGGACCAGAACATTCTAAGCACTAGTTTGCTGGAGTCTTTTAAATATTATTTAATGTTTTATGGTGTGCCTGGGTGGCTCAGTCGATTAAGTGTCTGCCTTTGGCTCAGGTCATGACCCCAGGGTTCTGGAAGCAAACCCCATGGTGGGCTCCCCACCTATTGGGGAGTCTGCTTCTCCCTCTCCCTTTACTACTCCCCTCATTTGTGCTCTCTCTATCAAATAAATACAAAAAATATTTTTTAAAAATGAAATTATTTAATGTTTTAACAGAGAGGTTCTCAAACCTAGTGTGCACAAGAATCTCCTGGAGAGCTTGTTAAAACACAAATTCCTAGCAACCTTCTTATCACCTCAATTCTGATTCAACAGTGCTAGGGCAGAGCCCCAAAATATTTTTATTTATTTTTTATTGGGATATACTTCATATGCCAGAAAATTCACCATTTTATTTTATTTTATTTTATTTTATTTATTTTATTTATTTTATTTTATTTTTAGTTTCAAGTTTTTACTTAAATTCCTATTAGTTAACATATAGTGTAATATTAGTTTCAGGAGTAGCATCTAGTAATTCATCATTACATACAACACCCCATGTTCATCACAAGTGCCTTCCTTAACGCCTATCACCCATTTAGTCCATCTCCCTCCCACCTTATCTCCAGCAACCCAGTTTGTTCTCTGCAGTTAAGAGTATGTTTTATGGTTCGCCTCTCTCTTTTATCCCCCTATGTTCAAAGGTTTCATTTCTTAAATTCCACATATAAGTGAAATCATATGGTATTTTTCTTTCTCTGATTAACTTATTTTGCTTAGCATGATACACTCTAGCTCCATCCATGTCATTGAAAATGAAAAGATTTCATTCTTTCTTATGGCTGAGTAATATTCCATTGTACATATGTACCACAACTTCTTTATCCATTCATCAGAGAGTGGACATTTGGGCTCTCTTCATAATTTGGCTATTGTTAATAATGCTGCTATAAACATCTATGTGTATGTATCCATTTGAATTAGTATTTTTGTATTCTTTGGGTAAATACCTAGTAGTGCAATTGCTGAGTTGTAGAGTAGTTCTATTTTTTTAAATTTTTATTTATTTATGATAGCCACAGAGAGAGAGAGAGAGAGAGGCAGAGACATAGGCAGAGGGAGAAGCAGGCTCCATGCACCGGGAGCCCAATGTGGGATTCAATCCCGGGTCTCCAGGATCATGCCCTGGGCCAAAGGCAGGCGCTAAACCACTGCACCACCCAGGGATCCCCTCTATTTTTAACTTTTTGAGGAATGGCCATACTGCTTACCAGAGTGGAGTCCATTAAAAATTGCTAGAACTGATACATGAATTTAGTAAAGTTACAGGATACAAAATCAACGTACAGAAATCTGTTGCATTTCTATACACCAATAATGAACAGCAGAAAGAGAAATCAAGGAATCTATCCATTTATAATTGCATCAAAAACCACAAGATAGGGATCCCTGGGTGGCGCAGCGGTTTGGCGCCTGCCTTTGGCCCAGGGCGCGATCCTGGAGACCCGGGATCGAGTCCCACATCGGGCTTCCGGTGCATGGAGCCTGCTTCTCCCTCTGCCTGTGTCTCTGCCTCATTCTCTCTCTCTCTCTCTGTGACTATCACAAATAAATAAAAAGAAAAAATTAAAAAAAAACCACAAGATACCTAGGAATAAATCTAACCAAAGAGGTAAAAGATCTGTATGCTGAAAACTATAGAATACTTATGAAAGAAATTGAAGGTGACACCAAAAAATGGAAAAACATACCGTACTCATGGAATGGAAGAATAAATATTGTTAAAATGTCCAACTACCCAAAGCAATCTACACATTTAATGCAACTCTTATTAAAATATCACCAGCATTTTTCACAAAGCTAGAACAAACAATCCTAAAATTTTTATGAAACCACAAAAGACCCTGAATAGCCAAAGAAGTCTTAAAGAAGAAAAACAAAGCTGGAGGCATCACAATTCTGGACTTCAAGTTACATCAAGACAGTATGGTACTGGCACCAAAATAGACACTAAGATGGAGGGTATTATGCTGAGTGAAGTAAGTCAATTGGAGAAGGACAAACATTGTATGTTATCATTCATTTGGGTTCTCATTCATTGTATGTTTTCATGTCATTCTCATTTCACTATAAATAATAGTGAAAGGGAATATAAGAGAAGGGAGAAGAAATGTGTGGGAAATATCAGAAAGGGAGACAGAACATAAAGACTCCTAACTCTGGGAAACGAACTAGGGGTGGTGGAAGGGGAGGAGGGCGGGGAGTGGGGGTGAATGGGTGATGGGCACTGAGCGGGGGCACTTGACAGGATGAGCACTGGGTGTTACTCTGTATGTTGGTAAATTGAACACCAATAAAAAATAAATTTATTATAAAAAAAACAAAAAACAAAAAACAAAATAGACACTAAGATCAATGGAACAGAATAGAAAGCCCATAAATGGACCCACAACTATATGGTCAACTAATCTTCAACAAAACAAGAAAGAATATCCAATGGAAAAATGACAATGTCTTCAATAAATGGTGTTGGGAAATGATAATAACGTGCAAAAGAATGAAATGACCACTTTCTTACACCATACACAAAAATAAATCCAAAATGGATGAAAATTCACCCTTTTAAAGGATGCAATTCAATGCCTTTTGATATATTCACAAAGTTGTGCAGCTATTACCATTCCCAAAGAAACTCCATAAGTCATTAGAAGTCATTCTTCAGCAAACTGAACATCAATAAAAAATAAATTTATTATTAAAAAAAAAAAGAAGTCATTCTTCATTTCTTCCTTTGTCCAGCCCCAGGACACCACTATGGATTTATCTATTCTGGACATTTTATATAAAAGGAATCGTATAATATATAGCTTTCCATGTCTGTCTTCTTTCATGTCTGTCTTCTTTCACTTATCATAATGTTTTCCAAGTTGATCCACATTGTAGCATAAATCAATCATTTTAATGGCTGAATAATATTCCACTATATAGATATACCATCTTCTGTTTATCTGTTTGTCAGTTGATGGACATTTGGGTTGTTTCTACCTTCTTGGTATTATAAGTAATACTGCAATGAACACTCATGGACAAGTTTTTGTGTGGACGTATCATTTCAGTACTTCTGGTTATAGATTGCTGGCTCACATAGTAATTCTATATTTAGCATTTTAAGGAACTGCTAATTTATTTTCTGAAACTTACACACTATTTATATTCCTCACAGCAATGTATGAGTGTTCCATTTTCTCCACATACAACACTCCATATTATCTGACTTTTTGATTATGATCCTCCTAGTCAATAGAAATTAGCATCTCATTGTAGTTTCTTACCTGCACTTTCCTAAAGCAATAATGATGTTGAACATTTTTTAATTTGCTTATTGACAATTTTATATACATTTTTAAGTTTTTACTTTAATTCCAGTTAGTTGACATACAATGTAATATTAGCTTTAGTTGTAGACTAAATCAACACTTCCATACAATGCTTGGTGCTCATCACAACAAGCACACTCTTTAATTTTCTTCACCTATTGAACTCATCCTGCTAATCCCCTCCCTTCTGGTAACCACCAGTTTGTTCTCTATAGTTAAGAGTCTGTTTCTTGATTTGCCTCTCTCTCTTTTCCCCTTTGCCTGTTTGTTTTGTTTCTTAAATTCCACATATGGGTGAAATCATATAGTCTTGCACTATTGGTTGGAAAGCAAACTGGAGCAGCCACTCTGGAAAACAGTATGGAGCTTCTTCAAAAAGTTGAAAATAGAACTACTCTATGACCCAGCAATTGCACTATTAGGTATTTATCCAAAGGATATAAAATACTAATTCAAAAGGATACATGCAGCATTAACAACACTAGCCAAATTATGAAGAGAGCCCAAATGTCCATTGATTGATGAATGGATAAAGAAGTTGTGAGATCTATATCTACATCTATAGAAAATGAGTCTTTATACAGCATTAAGTCGACAGAAAATTTTTGAGAACTGTGCTGTAATCTGACTATATGATTTTTAAAAGTCTGCTTGGCACATATGATAGGTATTGTTGTTATTATTATAAAATCTATGTACATTGCAAGAATAAAAAATGAAATGAAATATGCATGTAATGAAAATCTCTTGCTAGTAACAGAACGAAGTTAACAAATTTTAAGACAAGAAAATGAGACATTCCTCCTAGAAGCTTCTGTACAGACTTGAGAGACAAAAAAACTAAAGTAGGCAAAGAAAAAGGAGTATTTAATGTTTAGGTGCACTCCCAGATGATTGAATGAAATCAACTTTCTGAACCCATGAAGCTACTTTGTAAGACTCATCCTGAAATGCCATCTTATTTAACTTTATTACCAAACAGTAATATTATCAATAATATTTAACACTAATATTTAATAATATTTAACAGTAATAATATCAATAATATTTAACAATAACATTTAACAACAATATTTGCACTTTATAAAAAGTTTTTCAGGTCTTTCTCTCATGGCCATGATGGAAAAACTGGTACTAAACTTGCCCTTCTGCCAAAAATAAAAAACTAACAAGATTTATTAGGTAATAGGTTTCAGGAATTTCGCAACAGGCAGTGAAGAATCATAATCATTGAGAGAAAGGAAACACATGGTGTGACCCTTCAATCATTCTGTGTTAAGGAATCTTTAACCTGCAAGGAAGAGGAACCCAAAGTTCAAGCAGAGTGGATTCTTGAAGTAGCTATAATTGGTGGGGCAGAGAACTAGGGAATATGGAGCACTGCAGGGCCCTGATCAAAGGTGGGTATAGGGTGAGCCTCCAAGGCTTAGAAAGTAGGGCCTGCTGTGTGACACCTGAGGTCACATAGTGCTAGGAATGGTGCAGCTCTGACCTAGAAAGAATAGAGACTTTGTTGAATATCTCCATTATCTAGGTGAGATCACAAAAACCTATAATGTGTACTCTAAAATAAAGGACATACCCTGGTATTAAATAGAAAACCAAATAGAAAAATAACCCATTTTGCAAGGACCAAAATAATCTACCAATACTGTAGTAGTTTCCAGAACAAAAGCCAATACTCTTTAAAAGAAAACAATATTATTCCAACTCCTGGCAGTGTTTCATATACGATGTTCTGCATGTAACTGAATATGACCAGACAAATGAAGAAGCAGAAAAAATGACAAAAGAGACAAAGGAAGAGATCATTTAAATTATATCCAAGGCAAAGCAGGTGTTGGAATTGGCATACAAGGATTTTAGAGCAGCTATTATGAATACTTTCAAGAATTTAAAAAATAATCATAATGAGCGAGTAGATGAGACATATTAATAAGAAAATGGCAACCATAAAAAATGGAAATTTTAGAACTAAAAAATGCAACATTAGAAATTATTTCACTGAAAAAAAAAAAGAAGAAGAAGAAAGAACTTCGGTGAATAGGCATAAGACCTGGAAACTGATAATATTAATGAAAATTCTGGAGAAGTTGAATGTACCCTAGAGAAAACTGTCAACCTTCCATGACTGGGTAGCTTATGTCCTCCTCGATATTTGTATGCTAAGATTGCAACCATGTAGGGGTGCCCTGCTGGCTCAGTTGGTGGAGCAAGTGACTCCTGGGGTTATGAGCTCAAGCCCTACATTGGGTGTAGAGATTACTTTTTTAAAAAATCCAGTAAAAAAGGAAGAACTTGTTGTGAGAGCACTGAGTGTTAAATATAAGGATGAATCACCAAATTCTATACCCCAAACTAATATTACACTGTATATTAACTAACTAGAATTTAAATAAAAACTTAGGGGGGGTAAAAGCAGAGATTGTCAGACTGGATAAACAAAACAGAACAAAATTACAAATTGTCCAGAAGAAATGCATTTTAAATATAAAGGCACATATACATTGAAAGTCACTGGATAGAAAAAAATCATACCATGCACTAAACAATCATTGAAGCCTAGAGTGGTCTAGTGGTCTTATTAATATTAGCCAAATATACTTCAAGAAAAGGAGTTTTTCACACTGAAATATCAGAGATAAAAAAGAACATTTCACAATGATAAAGGGTCAATTCATCAAGAAAACATAACAATCCTAAATATGTATGTGCCTAATACAAAGCTTTAAATTACATGAAACAAAACTTCACAGAGATTTTAATACCATTTAGAAATTTACAGAAGCAGACAAAAATATCAGTTAATATACAGATGTTTTCAACAATCGTATCAACTTCACCTACTTGAAAGGGAATAAGGCAATTATATCCATTCTCACTATTTCAACATTACATTATGCTGGAGGCTTTAGCCAGTGCAATAAGGCAAAAAAAAAAAAAAAAAAAAGAAGAAGAAGAAAAGAAAAAGAAAAAGAAAAAGAAAAAGAAAAAGAAAAAGAAAAAGAAAAAGAAAAAGAAAAAGAAAAAAGAAAAAAGAAATCAAGGCATAAAAGTTGGCAAAGGAAAAGTAAAACTATATTTACAGGTTAATCTTTTTGTATAGCCCATGCTCATTGCAGCATTATACACAATAACTAAAACATGAAAACAACCTAAGTGTTCACTGACAGACAAACGAGTAAAGTGTGGTGTATATGTATATATGCAATAGGATGTTATTTAACTATTAAAAAGGAAGCAAATTCTTCATTTGCAACAACATGGATTGACCTTGAGAAAATTAAGCCAAGTTAAATAAATCAGAGAAAGACAAATACTGTATTATATCACTTACATGCGTAATCTACAAAAAGTCAAACTTCTAGAAACAGAGCATAGAATGGTGGTTGCCAAGGGCTAAGGGGTAGAGGGAGGATGTCGGCCAAAAGGCACAAACTTCCAGTTATAAGATAAATATAATTTGAGATTTAATACAAGAGAGAGAGAAAGGGGGAGAGAGAGATTTGCTAGAATTAATAAGAGAATGTAGTAAAGATTTCAGGTTATGAAGTCAATATATTAAACTCTATTTTATTTCTGTATTCTAGTAGAAAATAATTGGAAATAAAAAATTTAAAATATCATTTACAATATCATCAAAATGTAAAGTACATAAGAATAAATTTAACAACTCTTTTCCTCCCTGTTTATCTGTTGTTTCTTAAATTCCTCATGTGAGCGAAATCATGGGTATTTGTCTTTCTTATTTCATTTAACATAATACACTCTAGCTCTGTCCATGTCATTGCAAAAGGCAAAATTTCAGTCTTTTTTTATAGCTGAGTAATATTTCATTGTACATGTATGCCACAACTTCTTACAGACATTTAGGCTCATTCTATAATTTGGCCATTGTTGATAATGCTTCTACAAATATTGTTGTGCATGTGTCCCTTTGAATCTGTATTTTTATATTCTTTGGGTAAATACCTAGTGGTGCAGTTGCTAGGTTTCAGGGTAGTTCTATTTTTAACTTTTTGAGGAACCTCCATACTGTTTTCCAGAGTGGCTGCACCAGTTTGCATTCCCACCAATAGTGTAAGAACATATGATTTCACTCATATGTGGAATTTAACTAAACAAATTAAATGAGCTAAGAGAAGAGAGAGAGGCAAACCAAGAATCAGACTCTTAACTATGCAGAACAAATGGAGTTGCTAGAGGGAATGGGCTAAGTGGGCGATGGGTATCAAGGAGGGCACTTGTGATGAGCACTGGATGTTAAATGTAAGTGATGGATCACTAAATTCTCCTCTTGAAACTAATATTACGTTATATATTAACTAACTTGAATTTAAATAAACTTGAAACAAAAAAAGAAAAAATTTGACAAAAGACATAAAAACTTCTACACTGTAAATGATGAGACACAGCTCACAGAAAAAAGATCTAAACAAGTGGAAAGATATTTACACTGTGTTCATAGATTAGAAGACTCAAAACTATGGAAATGAAAATTCTCCCAAAATTGATATATACATTCAGTGCAATATCAAACAAAAATCTCAGTAAGCTCTTTTATGAGAAACTGGCACATGTCTTAAAACATTTATATAGATAATCAAAGGAATTATCACAGCCTATATAATTTTGAAAAAGAAGAACAAAGTTGGAGGAATCATACTATCTGATTTCAAGACTTATAAAGCTATATTAATGAGGACACTGGTTTTGGTATAAGAAAGGATAAATAGATTCATAAACGAAATAAAGTACAGAAATAGATACACATATATACTATTAACTGAATTTTGATTGTAGCTTCTAGGAAAGTCAATAGGAAAAGATTTAAAACATTTTCCCTAGAATAACTGGATATCTATATGAAAACAAATATAAAGCAATGAAACTCAACCACTTACTTTGAAAAATTCATAAAAATTTAATTTGACATAGTCCACATACCTAAACATAAAAGTTGAAAGTGTAAAAGCTTTAGAATCAAACACAAGAGAATATATTTCAACCTTGGGGTAGACAACAATTTCTTAGAGGGAACATAAAAAATTCATCATAAAAGAAAAAGTTCCCAAATTGCATTTCATCAGAATTTAAAACTTCTGTTTCTCAAAGACACTCATAAGAAAATGAAAATTCTAGGGCACCTGAGTTGCTCAGTCAGTTAAACACCTGCCTTGTTTCAAATCATGATCCTGGGGTCCTGGGACAGAGGCCCACATTGGGCTCCCTGCTCAGCGAGGAATCTGCTCCCACTCCCTTTCTCCACCTCCCACTGGTGCTCTCTCACTATCTTTCTCTCTCTCACTATCTCTCTCTCTCAAATAAGTAAATAAAACCTAAAAAAAAAAAAAAAAGAAAATGAAAATTCAAACTATAGACAAAAAAGACATCACAATACATTTATCTATCAAGCAAAGGACTTGTAATTAAACCATATAATGAACTTCTTACAAATCAGTAATAAAAAGACAAACCAATTTAAAACAAGATAGGTAAAAGATTTGAAAATATACTCCACAAATGAAGATTACAAATAGCAAAGCACATGGAAAGGTGTCATAAAATAGTAATTACAAGCACAATTATTTGCCACTAAATGCCTAACAGAAGCTAGAATTTTAAAAAGATGGATGATGAAGACATGGAATAACTTTGCTGGTGGAAGTATGACAATTTGGAAGTTTCCTGAAAAGTCAAATTTCTGCATATCTCATGGCCTAGCAATTCCAGGCTTATATTACTCATTCAAGAGAAGTGAAACTATTTTATTTATCTATTTCTGTGTTTAAGAAAAAACAAACTCATCTCCGAGCTGAGTGACTTGAAACAATAACTTTATTGTCTCAGGATTATCTGGATTGACTGAACTCCTTTGGGTGGTCCCTTTGCTCCGTGAGGCTAGGGTGGCGGTCATCTGAAGCTTGACTGGACTGGCACGTACAAGATGCTCACTCGCATGCCTCACATTGGTGCTGGCTTCTAGCTGAAAGCTCAGCTGAGGAAATCAGCAGGGCTGCCTGGCGTCTCTTTCATACGGTCTCTCTGCCCACAGCCTAGGACTCTCACAGCACAGCAGCTGGCTTCTAAGAAGGACGGTTCAAAAAAACATCACTTCTGCCAAATTATATTGATCAAAACCAGTTACAGAAACAGTTCAGATTCCAACAGCTGCCATGTATCAGTGAGAAGAAAGGCAATAAATGTATTACTATCCTTATTCCACAAGCACAGAAATATTTTGTGATGTTTTTAGCTGCTTTATTCATAATAGCCGACTTGTTAACCAAAAACTGGAAAAGATCCAAATGTCCATCCACAAATGCACAGATAAACAAATTTTGGCATATTTGCACAACTGAATACTCCAATTCCTCAAGAAATATTCAACTGAATAAAAAGGAGTATGGTACTAATATTCACACCAACATGGATGAATCTCACAGAGGCTAAGTTTAGCAAAAGAAACCAAACACAAAAAGAGTGCATGTTGGATAATTCCGTTTATGTGAAGTTCAAGTACAAACAAAACCACAAATTAGAATAGTGGTATTCTCTGGAAAAGAGAGATTGAATAAAAAAGATTTCGTGAGAGGGTGAAAAATGTTCTATATCTTGATTAATTATTTACATTTTTTCAGAATTCATTGACCTATACCCATAAGTTGTATGCATTTTGCTGTGCAAATTTTAAATCAATTAAAAACACAAAAAATTAAAAGTTTCCATGACTATTGTTCTTCTTAATGGTCTTATAAAGAAAAAAGGTATTGGTACTTTCATTTAAAGAAGTGATAAGGGGGGTCCTGAGTGGCTCAGTCAGTTGAGCAGCCAATTCTTGGTTTCAGCTCAGGTGGTGGTCTCAGGGCCCTGGGATCGAGCCCCAAGCCTGGCTTCTCGTTTAGTGGGGAGTCTGCTTGAGGATTCTCTCTCTCCTTACCCCTCTGCCCCTCCCCCCAACACACACATTCTCTCTCTCAAATAAATAAATAAATCTTTAAAAGAAAATAAGGAAGTGATAAATTAAGATTACACATAACGTGGCATAGAAATAGAATCCCAATAAGGCAATGATTAATGGCTGAAAAAAAAATCTTTTTTCTTCTTAGAAATTAACCTTTTAAATTTTAAAATAAGCTTTATTTTTTAGGTTCACAGCAAAACTGGGAAGAAGGTACAGATACTTCCTATGTATCCCCTGTTCTGACATGTGCACAGCCTCCTGTCATTGACACCCGCCCCCCCCCACCAGAGTGGTACATTTGTTAGAATCACTGAACCTACACTGACCCATCATTATCATTCAGGGTCCAAGGTTTACATTAGTGTTTACTCTTGCTGTGGAACAGTCTATGGGTTTGGACCAATGTATAATGGCAGGTATCAACCATTACCAAATCACATGGAATAGTCTCACCGCTCTGCATACTCTATGTTCTCCTCCTCCCTCGCCTCTAAACCCGGGCAACCACAGATCTTTTTACTGTCTCCATAGTTTTGCCTTTTTAGAATGTCATACACTGAGAATTGTATGGCTTTTCAGATTGTCTTCTTCCACTCAGTAATATGCATTTAAGCTTCCCCCCATGTCTTTTCTCATCACTGAATAATATTCCATTGTCCGGATGGACCACAGTGTATATATCTGTTAACCTAACGAAGAGCATCTTACTTGCCTCCAAGTTTGGGCAATTATGAATAAAACTGCTTTAAACACCCATCTACAGATGTATGCGCAGACATAATTTTCAACTTCTTTGGGTAAGTACCAAGGAACATGACTGCTGGGCTATATGTTTAGTTTTGTAAGAAACTGCTATTTTGCATTCCCAACAGCAATGTATGAGAGTTCCTGTTGCTTCACATCCTCACCAGGAATCAGTGTTATCGATAGTCTAGATTTTGGTCATTCTAATAGGTGTGTAGTGATATTTCATTGTTTTTTTTAATTTGCATTTCCCTGATGACATATGATATAGACCATCTTTTATTGTTTTATTGTTGAGTTTTAAGCATTCTTTGTATATTTTGCACAGCAGTCCTTTATTAGATATGTCTTTTACAAATATTTAATCCTGGCCTGTGGCTTGACTTTTCATTCTCTTGGTAGTGTCTTTTGCAGAACAGAACATTTTAATGTTAATAAAGTTCAGCTTACCAATTTTTTCCTTCACCAATTGTACTGCCTAAATTTACATTATGATTTTATTTTCAAACATTTATAAAAAGATAATTGGATATACTTCATATGAAACTTTTGTAACTTTCATTTATTACAAAAAACTAATTTGCCCGTAATCACATTGTGATAGAAACAAGCTTTGGTCCTTTCTTTCTTTCTTTCTTTCTTTCTTTCTTTCTTTCTTTCTTTCTTTCTTTCTTTCTTTCTTTCTTTCTTTTCTTTCTTTCTTTCTTTTCTTTCTTTCTTTCTTTCTTTCTTTCTTTCTTTCAGATTTTATTTATTTATTTATTCATGAGAGACATAGAGAGAGAGACAGAGAGAGGCAGAGACAGGCAGAGGGAGAAGCAGGCTCCATGAAGGGAGTCCAAGGTGGGAGGGTCTCCAGGATCATGCCCTGGGCTGAAGGCAGCGCTAAACTGCTGAACCACCAGGGCTGCCCTTTGGTCTTTTTCTAGTGCACTAGTGACTACTATTTTTCTCTTTTCTATGACATAATCCCTAGTCATAGCATTCACCAGTCTGGTTCTCAAATTTAAATTAGGGAAAAATAAAAGCTATTTCCAAGGGACATTCTGTTCCAAAGAAAATGACTTCCAGTCTGATTTACTGATGCTGAATTTTTGGGAAACCAAAATGATTCAAAGCAAACCACCAAAGTGGTTTTGTCAATTTATTCTCCAGGGGAAGCCATGCTTTAAAATCCCAACTGGTAAGTAAGAAATTCATAGCCCAGTTTTAGCCAGAATTTCTAGGATTCTGTGATTTTTGCTTTGGTATTACAACACATCTTATGTCAGTGGGATCAATTTCCTAATTCTCAATTCTTAAATTTTTTTTTAGTTATGTGTCCATTCTGATCCATTAACTGTGGCCAAGGAGATGAATGGTTTTTAATTTTTTTGCAAAATTTTAATTAATTAAATGCTTTTAAATTGAAGTATAATTGACACACAATGTTACATTAGTTTCCAGCATACAACATATTGATTCGACAACTGTGTAGAGTAGGCTATGCTCACCCCAAGTGTAGCTATCATACAATGCTATTACAGTATCATTGACTATATGCATTTAGACCTTTTATTCCCATCACTTATTCATTTCATAACTGGAAGCCTATGCCTCCCAATTCTTCCACCCATTTTGCCCATCGCCCACCCCCTCCTTTTATGGCAATGTTTCAATGCATGAAAGTAGTTCCTAAAAAAATAGTTGTTCGCTAAGAATTTATAATCAGATTTACGAAAAAATTTGTGACAAGAAATCAGCTATAAGATATGTTCTATTCTTATTTTTCTCTTGATTTTATAAACAACAGAAATGTATTGCTCACAGTTCTGGATGCCAGGAGGTTCAAGTTCAAGATGTTAGCAGGTTCAGTGTCTGGTGAAAGCTTGTTTCCTGGTTGATAGATGGCACCTTTTTGCTGTGTCTTCACTTGGTAGGAAGGAGTGTGGGAGCTCTGTGGGGACTCCTATAAAGGTACTAATCCCATTCATGAGGGATCTGCACTCATGACTTAATTACTTCCTAAAGGCCTGGCTTCCTAATACAGTCATACTGGGTGTTAGTATTTCAACATATGAATTTGGGAAGAGGAGCACAAACATTTGGACCATAGCATTGTTATTGTTGTTATCGGGGGTGGTGGTGGTGGTGGTGGTGGTGGAATGTGTGTGTGTGCTTGACTTTTAAGTTCATGAACATCATCTTAGATACATGTCATATGATGAGTCCTTGCTATTTGTTCAAGTGATGACAAGGGAGGCCAACAGAAGGTTTTGATTATCTACCAAGTGTATAAACCATAGACATATATAAATACATCACAATTATTCCTATTAAAGCAGCAACCGATGAGGTTCTAATATATATCAAATGAGAATGACAGATATTGTGAGCTCATGAAGAAGTGGATATTCTCCAAAATTAAAAAAGAAAAGGTATGAAGGTAATGGTTGTCAAAAAAAAAAAAACAGTACAGTAAATGACCATTATTAAGCACAGCACTTAAAGTCTAATTTTCATAAAGGGCTTCTGTAGTATCAGATAAACGACTTCTCGAAAAAACTTATTTAAAATCGCTAACTTTTAAAAAGATTTTGGTGGTTGTTGTTGTTTTGCTGAGCCCAGACCAAATTTCTGAAGAAAGTAATAAATGCTTTCCATTTCTGAGAAGACGGGGCTTTTGGAAACATTTAAAATTTTAAACCTCTACTTTGTATCTCTTTCGTCAACAAAATATTTCACAGCCTTTGCACAGATGAACAAAAAATAACGAGCTACCCCATCGACTCAGGAGGTGGCAAGAAAAAGTCCATCCCTGGGTACTTGGAGCCTCAGTCAGTTTGAACTCAGTTAAGGTACATTGATTTACTCCTTTCTCAAGTAGATGTAATCTGAAATGGGCAGCAAGAAAAATTAGAGAAGGACAGGGGAAAACATTTCTGATATTTCACAATACAGTTAGGGCAACTTTGAAGCAAAGTTGTTCCATAAAAAATACCATTTCTTCATTGGACTGCCAATCCAATGTGGAAGGAGACAGCCTGCACTGATGTTGCAAAGCTAACCCAAAAGTAACTGGCTTTTTCCTTTTCTTTTGTGCACAAGAAAGTAACTCCATCTTGTACTTAAACTCTTACTGATAAATACATTCTTTTTTTTTTTTAAGATTTTATTTATTTATTCATGAGAGACACAGAGAGAGAGAGAGGCAGAGACACACAGGCAGAGGGAGAAGCAGGCTCCATGCAGGGAGCCCGACTTGGGACTCGATCCCGGATTTTTAAAGGCTTAGGTTATACACTCAGTCACGCAATTAAAGGCCTCTTTATTTGTTGGAAGACATCAATTTAGTATAATTGTCTCACACTGTTAACATTCAGCACAGTGTAACTTAACCAGAATGTTTCCTTATCATTTATCCTCAACAGTTTCTAAGTCTCAGAAAATTTTTAATTTGGTTGCTACCATAGTTGTATAATTTTTTTCTTTTAATACGAAATATCCTGCTGGCTTCTGAACATTCTTTTGAATAGTTCAAATTCCAAAGACTGAAAATATAATTTGAACTGTCCCTATGAATAACCAAGAAATAATTTTCAACACAGGGGAAAGCTAATCCAAAACTGAGGAGCTCAGGGGCACCCCGGGGGCTTAGTCAGTTAAGTGGCTGCCTTCGGCTCAGGTCATGATCTCAAGATAGAACCCCAAGGTGGGTTCCCTGCTCAGCGGGGAGTCTGCGTCTCCCTTTCTCTCTGCCCCTCCACCTGCTTGTGCTCTTTCTCACTCTCTGTCTCAAATAAATAAGTAAAATCTTTAGAAAAAAAAAAAAAAAACCTGAGGAGTTCAAATGAGTAATGGCAGCAAACCACCCTATTTTCTTCTCCTTGACTTTAAGGTCCAGTTGTAACTCACAGAACACTGCAAAATCAAAAGTCATCATTATCTCATTAAATGGTCATAGACTTTTACTGAACCCAGAACATATGGAGGTTACATGAGAAATAGAAGATCACTACAGATTTTATTTTTTAAGTTTTTATTTAAATTCCAGTTAGTTAACATACAATATAATATTAGTTTCAGGTATACAATATAGGGAGTCAACATTTTCACCACCCCTGATTTTAAAGAGCTTATAGTTGACTTGAGAGAGACAAAGGCAATATTAAGGAATAATTAAACTGTGTCTCACGAGAGAGTTATTACAAGTACATCAGATGTTCAAAGACTGAAGATGAAAAGAATACATAATAATTGGCTTTTCCAAAATAAACCTTCTCTGAGAAGACAGGGCTTCTTACTGGTCTTGAAGAAAGAGGGAATCTGGAAAGCAGGTGGCAGTTTCAGGCTGGTTAATCTGGAAATCTCTCGGAAGTTTGACCTCACTGTTGCCTCAGAGGCCAGAAATACAGACTAAGGATTTCAACAGCTTAAAATATGTTTGTTGGGCAATACAAGTGGTTAACAGATCTGGAGAGCTATGGGGTATTTGCTAGTGACTGTGAGGAATACGGTTTGTAATCTGAAAAACATTAACATTTCTCTGGTGAAAAGAAAAAATAAACAAATGGGACTACCTTAAACTAAAAAGCTTCTGCACAGCAAAAGAAGTCATCATCAACCTATTGAATGGGAGATGATTTTTGCGAATCATATATCCAATAAGGGATTAATATCCAAAATATATAAAGAACTCATTCAATTCAAAAACAAACAAAAAAACTACTCAATGGAAAAATGGGAAGAGTATCTGAATAGACATTTTTCCAAAAGATGCATGAAAAGATGTTCAACATCACTCATCATCAGGGAAATGCAAATCAAAACCATAATGAGATATCACCTCACATCTACTAAAATAGCTATTATCAAAAAGACAAGGAGGGCACCTGGGGGGTTCAGTGGTTGAGTGTCTGCCTTCCAGCTCAGAGTATGATCCTGGGGTCCTGAGATCGAGTGCATCAGGTTCCCCACAGGGAGCCTGCTTCTCCCTCTGGTTATGTCTCTGCCTCTCTCCCTGTATCTCTCATAAATGAATAAAAAAAACTTAAAAAAAAAAAGAAGACAAGGAATAACTAGTGTTGGAGAGGATGTGGAGAAAAAAGGAACCCTCTTGCACTATTAGTGGAAATGTAAAATGGGGAAGCCATTATGAAAAAAAGTATAGCAATTCCTTAAAAAATTAAGAACAGAACTACCATATGATTAAGCTATTTCATTTCTTGGTATTCATGAGGAATACAAAAATGCTGATTCAAAGAGACATATGCACCTTATGTTCATTATTTACAATAGGCAAAAAATGGAGACAGTCTAAATATCTATCAGTGAGTGAATGGATAAAGATGTGGTATGTGCATATATATATATATGCAATAATAATGGAATATTACTCAGCTCTAAAAAAGAATGAAGTCTTACTGTTTGTGGCAACATAGAAGAACCTTGAATCTTAAAAGTACTATACTAAGTAAAATAAGTCAGCCAGAGAAAGACAAACACCATATGATTTCATTTTTATGTAGAATCTAAAACAATAAACAAACAAATAAAATGAAACAAAAACAAACTCATAGATACAGAAAACAGACTGGTGGTTACCAGAGGGGAAGGGAGAAGGTGGTGAGCAAAATGGATGAACGGCATCAATTATATGATGACGGATGATATCTAGATATCTTGTGGTGATACCTGATAGTGTATAGATAAGAAATTATAATGAATTATAATGTTGTACACCTGGAACTTATATAATATTATATATTGATTTGACCCAGTTAAAAAAATTCTTGTGAAAAATTCTCTAGTGTTTCACTTCCAGTCATTGCTTTTCTACTGGTTAAGTAGAAAAGGTTACTTTCTCTGGCTTTATTTATTTATTTATTTATTTATTTATTTATTTATTATCTTAGTCCAGACCAAGTGGATGGTTCAACTTCTGAGAAGCCCAGGGCTTTTGGAAACATTTCAGACTTTAATTCTCAACTTCTTTTTTTTCATCTGTATCATCTCCTTGTGTTCTTCTTCAACACAAGAAGCTGCTCCTAAAATGAGGTTAGGAAAATTTTTCTTATCTGCCTCAACGGATTGATATGAAGCTCAAAAGATAATGAGTATGAAAGTGTTTCGGAAGCCACAAGCCATTAAGAATGTTTTAATTCCTATTATATTACTCTGTGGTATTATGACTAAAATTCTATTGCTTCTGAGAAACAAGTCAGTCTCTCAGGCTATCAGGATGTCAATGCCATTGTGTGATAGTGGATTTGTAGATTGTTTTATTATACTTTGGGACAAAAATAACACAGTGCCTTTCCCTACTACCTAGACAGAGTTCAGGTAAGACAAATGGCCTCCCTTTAAATGGGCAATAAAGAAACAACTACTTTCAAAGAGCTCTGCCTCCTATGGTTCTCGGTGGTGTCATTCTCAACTGCAGGGAGTCTTTGGACCATCCACATTGCTTTCTGTCTTTCCAAGAGGCCCACACCAGTGATGCCTAGACAGGAACTAGGCACAGGCAATGAGCCAGAATGATTTCAAAGGGAACCCAGGTTAAGTTATACATTGTTTCCTGGTTGGGGTAACCCAACAGCCTGCATCTACCGGGGACTTTCTATTACCTGCTTGCCAGCTGAAGAAATTTTTTTGCCTTATATTCTGTAAATAATCCATGGGTAGTTGATTCAGAATGCAAACCAGTGAGACATGCACAACTATAAGCGTGTCAGGAGGAACTGGAAATCACATCTCATGACACTTCTCTGATCTTACCATTTAGTGCCAAAGTAACTCATATATTCATTTATATTTAAATAGGTTATTTGGAACTAATCTAAACACACACACACACACCTCTAAATAACCTAAGTCATTAAGGTTTTTCACACAGTCTTATTATATTGTGGTTTATTTGCTGTGATTAAGTTGAATTTAATTGCCCAAGATTTTTAGTCACATTTTTGAAGTTTTGTTTTATTTACATCAGTGAGGATTACCTTTGTCTTTAGATGCATTCTAATGTCTAAAAAGTCAATATAATAAATCTGCAGGCAGGCTGTTTCCCCAGATTACCACTCCCTAGGAGGATGAAGAATTCTATTAGCTGAGTCAGGTATGATGCTGATGGTAGAAGGAAGCTGTGCAGAATAGAGAACTTTCCTTTTAGCTTCCCTCAAAGTGAGGCCAAACCTCCCAGCCCTCCTCAACTAGAGAATTTCTGAAGTTCCATTCCAGACTAAAAGTTCTAAAGGGTAATGAGACCTCTTCCTTAATCACCAATGGGTTGATGTTCTGCCAAGCAAGATATGTGGAGGAGTCCATAAAACTCCCCACGGTCCTCAGGGACAAGGAAAGGAATTTCTTTTCACGACTGGCTTCCAGTCGCTGTCATGTTTATCCACTGCCTTTGCTGGCCTACTATGATATTGAGAACAATCCAGAAGAGGATCTACTTAGATGTCAGTGAAAGCAAGCCCGTGTGTCATTCCAGTATCATACTCATGCCTTCCAGAGAGTTAGATGTGTGAAAACCTGCCATTAAAATGTCAGTGTTAAAAAAATAAATAAATAAAAATAAAAATAAAATAAAATAAAATAAAATAAATAAAATAAAATAATAAAAACGTCAGTGTTCAGGCAGCCCAGGTGGCTCAGCGGTTTAGCACAGCCTTCAGCCCAGAGTGGGATCCTAGAGACCTGGGATCCAGTCCCACATTGGGCTCCCTGCATGGAGCCTGCTTCTCCCTCTGCCTATGTCTGTCTGTCTCTCTCTCTGTTTCTCTCATGAATAAATCTTAAATAAAATCTTAAAATAAAATAAATTGTCAGTATTCTATTTCCACAATTAAGAGAGAGAGGAGGAAGAGGGTGGGGGAGCAGGAAGCTACCTCACCTGGCATCTTCAGGGGTCAGCTCTGGCCTCATTTGGATTAAAGTAGGCCTGTGGATTGACACAACCACTGATCGTGAAGGTAAATCACTCCAGAAACTTGTGTTTAATCACCTTTCCCTCCCATGAAGTTGAGCGAGGCTGGAGTGGGTGCTGTCTTGCTGCCAAATTGATTCAAATCCCTGGACAAAACTTCCAGAAGAGCTCCTCAAATTCATTAGCTCCCACAGCTTGTCCAAATTGGGTCAATTACACACCTGGCTAGAGTCTGGGGCCCTGGCTGGACCGGGCTCAGCCCCGACTCTGCTTCAATCTGTACTTACCACCCCCGTCACATCCCCCTCCCAAAAGAGCGACCTCTTCCAATTCCCCAGTGTATGGAACTGTGGAAGGCGAGGCATCCGCTTCCAGGGCAACTTGCTGAGTGATTTTTGAAGATTTTGGAAGACTACCTGGACATGGAGAAAATATCTTGGCCTTTAGAGCTAGCTGAAGGCCAAAGAATCCTAAGTTAACTCGAGAAACCTGCAATGACCTACCTGCGAGCAGAAGAGGAAAGACTTTCTGTCTAGAGCAGTTTTTTTCTTTTATTTATTATTTATGATAGTCACAGAGAGAGAGAGAGAGAGAGAGAGAGGCAGAGACACAGGCAGAGGGAGAAGCAGGCTCCATGCACCGGGAGCCCGACGTGGGATTCGATCCCGGGTCTCCAGGATCGCGCCCTGGGCCCAAGGCAGGCGCCAAAGCGCTGCGCCACCCAGGACCCCTGTCTAGGGCAGTTGTGACCACAGCTCACATTTCCTGAACGGTGATGATGATGATGGTGATTGATTAGCAAGGTCGGTTAGACACTTTTCTGAAGTCAAACCTGTCCGTTTGATTCCAGGCTTCCCCCTTAGATGGAAACGAGGGGCTTGTCCCAAGGGCTCCGTCCCCAGGAGAAGTGGCCTTCGCTGACCCGGCTGGCCTCGGGGATGAACCCCCCGCGGGACCGCGCCCCACGCCGCGCGGAGCAGGCGGCCGCGAAGCCCAGCGCGCAGCTGGCACCGGCAGCTCCTCCCAGCCGCCCTCCCCCCACCCCCGGCTCCGCGGCTCAGCCCCTCCACCCCGCCCCCCGCATCCCGGGAACGTCCCAAGCATCCCCAAGCCGGGGTTTCGTGCAGATAAAAGGGGCGCGGAGGGCTCGAGGGAGCCGCAGTGCGCTGGAGCTCCGGCACCCCCTCCCCGCCTCTAGAGCCGCCCCGTGCAGCGTCGGTGGCCGCGATGAGCCTCCCGCCCGCCCGCGCCCCCCGCGCCCCCCGCGTCCCCCGCCTGCCGGGCTGGCTCTGCGCGCTGCTCCTGCTGCTGCTGCTGACGCCGCCGGGGCCCCTGGGCAGCGGTGAGAGCGCGCGGGGAGGGCGCGGGGAGGGCGCGGGGCGCTGGGGGGACGCGGGGCGCTGGGGAGGGCGCGGGGCGCTGGGGAGGGCGCGGGGGGCGCGCGGGGCCCCGACCTGCCCTCCACGGCGTCTGTCTGTCCGCAGCGGGTCCCGTGGCTTCCATCGTGAGGGAGCTGCGCTGCGTGTGCCTGAGCACCACCCCGGGCATCCATCCCAGGATGATCGCTAAAGTGCAGGTGGTCGCCGCCGGCCCCCAGTGCCCGCGGGTGGAAGTCATGTAAGTCCTCGCGCGCTCGGCGACCCCCGCGACCTCCGGCGGAGAGAAGCGCCTCAGCCGGTCTTGGCCCTCGCGCCCCAAGGCTCATCCTTTGCTGTTGTTGTCGCCCTTTTCCGCAGAGCCACCCTGAAGAACAAGAGGGAGGTGTGCCTGGACCCAGAAACGCCTGCGCTGAAGAAGGCCATCCAGAAGATTCTGGACAGGTACACTGTGGCTTTGATCTTGGAGCTTGTAAATCTCTTTGGAGAGCGCAGACCTCACAAGATTTGTATTTTTCTTTCCCCCCTCTGCGTGGGATTTGCCTGCCACATTCCAGATCTCGCTTAGAATAAAAGACCTTCCAAGAGAGAGGGGGGAAGTTGTCCTGGAAGGTCGCATGTAATTGCCCGAGGGATTCCAGAGGGCTCGTCACGGAGAAGTATCTCGGTGGTTGATAAGGTCCTTGACACCACCCTTGGCTCCTTCCAGCGATCTTAAGCTCAGTGTCTTGAAAACAGGTTGGAGCAGACAGGAGGGTGGAAATCGGTTGAACTGCTGGGATTCTTTTCTCAACAGTGCGAGAAAGACGGATTAAGAGGAAGGACCACGCATTGGGAGAACTGCCCAGCGCCTTGGAAGTGCTCTCTGTGGGCCTGGGAGGCCGGGAAGACTGGAAGTGAGGCCGAGGTTCCGCGGACCAGCTACGCTTCTCCCCAAATTCCCCACTTTGGGGGAGGGGATGACCCATGTTTGTCCTTCCAGCTTAATACTCAGCTCGTGAAATATTTAACATGGTATTTATTTGCCGTTATTTTATCTGCCTTGCTATTGGAATCTTTGGCGATTGACTAAATTGTGAGTCAAGAATCAGTGGTTTCTAAGCTTTCAAGGTAACGACTTTATTTTTAGAATGCATTCCTTAGGATAGTGCTGAGAAGGCTGTGGATTTAATATGTGAATGATATTCCATTAGATGCAGTAGATGGAGATAAACTGTTATCTTCACTCCTCAGGAAATAGGAAATACTTTGGTATCGTTTCTTGGGGAATACGTTAGGAGGATGCGCTTGGCTCTGGGATGCTAAGTTATATTGCCTTAAAAAGCTGGTGTATCATGCAGTTCTGTGTATAAAATTATAGTTCCTTATTTAGAACTTTTAAACGTTTAAGTTCTATAAGGACTAATATAGTACTTTCCTATAATTTTAGACATCTGATGTCTTCTTAGTATGGCATAATGTCATGACTTACTCATTAAACGTTGATTTTATGGTGTGTATTAACCATTTTACTAGGAATACTATAATTCTAGTCACTAAGTATATGTTTTGGATAGAGGAAAAGCTAGGAAATAGGCAAATTCCCTATTTCTAGTTTTTATGGAAATGCATTATTTGCATTTTTTAGGAATAAAAGCAAATTTAACAATGATTTGTACTCAGCAAGTTTTGAAAATACATGTGAGCTATTTAAATGTAGATTCACATTTGATTTACAAAAAATATACATAGGTTAAGGATTTGATGATTTTGTTATAAGGATATTATCTATTATAATATATGCTATATTATCTATTATCACACTCACTGGGATGCCTGAGTGGCTCAGCAGTTAAGCGTCTGCCTTCGGCCCAGGGCGTGATCCTGGAGTCCTGGGATCGAGTCCCACATCGGGCTCCCTGCGTGGAGCCTGCTTCTCCCTCTGCCTGTGTCTCTGCCTCTCTCTCTGTGTCTCTCATGAATAAAATCTTAAAAAAAAAAATAAAAAAGACCTCAAGCTTACTATGTGAAAATAACTTTTTGTTGCATGTCTCATTGGTTTATAGCACTTCGCTGGAAAAAAAAAAGATTTATAAAATTTATTTTGGTTGTTTCTTCCTTCTTATACTATTACAAAGTTTCTATTGTCTTTAATTCCACATTATCTTAAAAATAACTATGCTACCTTCTGACCAGCAGAGAGGACCCTCATTTCCCAGGGCCATTGCATTAGTTCCACCTTTCTCCAAGCTTAGGCCCCTTCCAGTTACTCCTTCAGAGCCCCAACAGCCTTCAGGTTGTTTAGAAAACACAAATTTGGGATGCCTGGGTGGCTCAGCGGTCGTGATCCTGGAGTCCTGGGATCTAGTCCTGCATCGGGCTCCCTGCAAGGAGCCTGCTTCTCCCTCTGCCCATGTCTCTGCCTCTGTGTCTCTCATGAATAAATAAAATTGTTTTTTAAAAAAAGAAAGAAACCACAAATTTAAGGTAAGAGTTCCTTACCTTAAATTCTTAATGGGCTCCCTGTTTTCTAGACATATCACAGTTGCAAAGGATGGCAGATTGGATTCTGTCTCATGAGGCCACCCTTGCTGATTACTACTTCAATGTCCCATTTCCCCTGCATCCGTGCAAGTCAGGAACTCAGTCCCCTAACTGTGCGTGTTCTTTGCTGGGTCCACACCTTTGGTTGTGCTAGCACCTCTACCTGGAAGGGCCTTTTCACTTTCCACCCATAGGAGGAAACTTGCTCATCCTTTAGAACTGACAGAACGTAAAGACTGCTAACTCTGGGAAACGAACTAGGGGTGGTAGAAGGGGAGGAGGGCGGGGGGTGGGAGTGAATGGGTGACGGGCACTAGGTGTTATTCTGTATGTTAGTAAATTGAACACCAATAAAAAATAAATTAAAACAAACAAACAAAAAAAAAGAACTCAGCTCAAGCAATGTTTCCTTCAGGAAATTTTCCATTGACACTCCAGGAGGAACTCCTGGTTTCCATTTTGCTGGCCTCCCAGCGTCTTCTAGGTATTTGAATTTCTTTGAATAGCAAATATTAGTATTGTGGGGGGTTTTGGTTTGTAGGCTTCATTATTCTACAAGTTCTCCCAGACCTCAGCCATATGTCATTTATCTCTGCCTCAGTACCTGAACACAGGGTGGCCTAATGAGTTCATAAAGTATCGTGAACCTCAGGTTACCAGGCTGTGTCCTAACATCAGTAACCTGCTCGACCGTGGTGGTGAAGAAGTTATAATTCCTTTATTCTCTTTCCTTCTTTTCATCTACAAGTAATCCAAAGACAGCTTTGGTAGGTTCAGTCCCCTCAACCAACGACAACCGCCTCTCACTTTTACCTGGCTAACTCCAGCCTTACTTCCAGATCAGTTTATCTGTCACCTAGGGCCTCACTGGTCGTTGCCCTTACCAGATGAAGGCCTCTTTTATATCCTCTCATATCATTTTGTTCCTTTCCTTTTATTTTTTTCTTTTTCTTTTTCTTTTTATTTTTCTTTTTATTTTTTTTTTGTTCCTTTCCTTTTAATATTTTGTCACTGACATGACTGTAGAATCCACGGAGACATTATATACATGTGGTCATTTACTTAGTGTCTATCCAACTTCACTGTAAGCTGTATGAGGTCAGGTATATGCTGGTCACATTCATCTCTCTTTTTAGGACACTGCTTAGCACATAGTAGGTGCTTAAGCAGAAGAATGTTCCAAGCTAAATGAGACCCACTGTCTCTCAGGATCAAAACAATTTTGATAAACCTGGGTGGTTCAGTGGTTGAGCGACTGACTTTGGCTTAGGGCATGTTCCCGGGATCTTGGGATCAAGTCCCTCATTGGGCTTCCCACAGGGAGCCTGCTTCTCCCTCTGCCTCAATCTGTGTCTCTTATGAATAAACAAATTTTAAAAATCTTTAAAAACAAACAAACAAAAACTCCAGCAATTTCATGTAAATAGCTCATTCTTAGGAAAAGCAAGAAAATGGAAGGAAGGAAACTAATCCAATCGCTATGCATATATATACATACCTCAACTGGATTAATATATATGCTTATACTGACACATACGTATTTATTAGTACATACTAATGTATTATCAGCAAATCTATATCTAAATTATGTTACTCTACATCTTTTCATCTCTCCTTATATGTAAAATACCAATTAGATTCTTATGTGTTATTAACACATTAATTAATATAGTATATTAATTATAGCAATATTTCTATATGACAGAAAAAATGAAAAAAGACAGGAAGATAAAAAGATATGGAAAAATTCGGAGGTGATTTGCTGACAAAAGTTTTTAGCAGTAAAGAAAAGCACAAACTACCTCCAAATTTTTTAAAAGATCATTAAACTTCTGTGGTATCTTTTTACTTTCTCTAACGTTTTTCCTTTGAACCTATGAATCATACACTAGTATTAGGAAACCTAACAAAACAAGCCAAATTACCATAGATGTGCAGACTATAAATTTCAGTGTTTTAAACAATCTCTGATTTTTCGTATCAGCCCCAAAATACTCATTGAGTAAGTGCCTGACATTAATAAATGAAAGCATATTACATGTCCTTTGAAAAGGTGAAATGGATGTTCTGTGAAGAAATAAACATTGCTGATTACTTTTTTCTTTGTCATCATTCAAGACCTTTGTTTTTCCAGAAGCAAGATTTGTAGGTTTAGTTTGTTTACAGACCACAGAAGGAGTCCTCATTTGCAATTGTTTGCCATACTCATGTTATAATTCATTGTTATAAAAAAAATAGATTATATCACTGAGGGATGCCTTCAGCTCAGCTCATGATCCTGGGGTTCTGGGATGGAGCCTCATTGGGCTTGGGGTATCTGCTTCTCCCTCACCCTCTGCCCCTCTCCCCCCAGGTTGTGCTCTCTCTCTCTCTCTGTCTCTCAAATAAATAAATAAAAACTTTTTTTAAACAAAGATTCTATCACTGAAATATATAACCTATCCAAGAACCTCAGTGACAGCTACTACTCACTAGCCCTACTATTACCATTGATCCTGCCACTAGCAAATTCAAGGATTAACATATTTGGGGAAAGTTAACCCAGTGAAGGTCTTCTAGGGATATACCTTATGTTTTCCTCATGTAAACTCCTAAACACTACATTCCTTCTGTTATCCACCTGAAACTGTCAGTTATGAAATCACTAGAACTTAAACAAAAGGTCAGCGAAAAGATCTGTTACTGCCCCAAACCAGACCATTTTCCATGTTTAATTAAGGCCTTTCATTTTACCACATTTTCCTGTTTGCGTCTGGGTGTGACACATTCACATAATCCTTCAATTCCTGAAGGTATGACAAGATCTATGATCAAATCTGACTCGTGGCTTTGTTATTCTATCATACTTTTAATTCTTGTATAAGGAAAAGAATCGGTGTGGGTAACTCTCATGTTGTATGCGACTTCCAAAGTCCTTCCTGGGTGTTACAAATTGGGAAATTGACCACACAGAACGAGCACCTGGGGATTTGGACTTGCCTCCCCGGCTCCCCGGCTCCCCGGCTCCCCGGCTGAATCACCGGAGACAAGCAGAGTGCGCACGGTTCTGACTTGGGCTGACAGTCTCGGTTTGCTTTTACTCAGCAGAATTAGTATTATATTCCCGAAAAGGATTGTTCATAATGACATAGAAAGACCTAGAGTTTACGTGTAAAATTTTGTTTCCACAAAGTCTAGAGCTCCATTTCTTTTCTAAGATTTTATTTATTTGACACAGAGAAAGAGAGCACAAGCAGGAAGAGCGGCAGAGAGAGGCAGAGGGAGAAGCTGACTCCCCCAAGAGCAGAGAGCCCAACTTGGGGCAGGACCCCAAGACCTAAGATCAGGACCTGAGTGGAAGGCAGACCCTTAACCTACCGAGCCACCCAGGCGCCCCTTGAGTCTCGTCTCTTAGATATTGAAAAATTTCAAGAACCCCTTCCTCCTCTCAAAAATCCACATTCTCCATAGATGTGATTCTGCTGCCCCATCAGTGTGGGATGCTTGTTTTCTGACCCACCTCTAGGTTGAACAAAGAAAAAAACTGGCTAACCCGTTTCCAGCCAGGGAGGCCAGTGATCATTCTTGACCCTTTATGGTACAGTACAAAGTCAGAGTGATTGTGTTTCAAATCTCATTTTGAGCACTTCCAGCTATTTGACCTTGGCGATTTATTTAACATCTCCATTTTTCCGTTTTCTCATCTGTAAAATCTGTACAAAAATATCCAACTGACAGGCACCAAGGGCTAATCCTAGAACAAAGTAGACACTTGACAAATAGTTCCTCTCCCCTATTTCAAACTCAGAAAACTAGGGCCCTGTAGTTCAAATGCCATCATTTTTTCCCCAACAGTATCTATATTCTTTCTGTTGATGCATGAATGATTAATGTTTCGTGCACCTAAGAATTTGTTTCCACCAGTTTTTGTTTTTTTTTTAGGAAGGTTCTGGAAACAATGTATACATACTCTTTCTCTGTTTTCTGTCACTCATGTGTTAGCATTACCAACATGTATGGTGTGTTTTCTTTCTTATAAATATTCATCCATCAATACCCATTTGTTGATAATCTTGTTAGGTACTAGACCGAGTCCAGGAGACTCATTATATGGAAATGACAAAAATGAGAAGCCTTCGGCCTTGAGGCCTTTTGGCAGCCAATATACTGAGTTCTCTCTGACAAAGCTTTACTTGGACGCTGAATGAAAAGGGACTAGCTGGGATCCCTGGTGGCTCAGCAGTTTAGCGCCTGCCTTTGGCCTGGGGCGTGATCCTGGAGTCCCGGGATGGGGTCCTGTGTCGGCCGGAAGCCTGCTTCTCCCTCTGCCAGTGTCTCTGCCTTTCTCTCTCTCTCTCTCTCTATCATGAATAAATAAATAAAATCCTAAAAAAAATAAGAAAAGAAAGAAGAAAGAAAGAAAGAAAGAAAGAAAGAAGAAAGAAAGAGAAAGAAAGAAAGAAAGAAAGAAAGAAAGAAAGAAAGAAAGAAAGAAAGAAAGAAAAGGGACTAACTATTTTTCAAGAGGAAGGAAGAGTCTCTTAGGTGGGATTCCCTGGAATCCAACTCTGAGAGGACATTTGTGTGCAGGAAGTTTACTGAGGAGAGCTCTAAAAATTACCATCTGTCAGGAAGTAAAGAAACGGTGGGGGGGGGGGGGTCGCAGGAAGGGCTGCTGTTAGGGCAGAAGATTCAGGGGACGCTCTGAGAAGCTCTGGGGCTGGGGTGGCCTTTCAGAGCTATTCTGAATTGAGGCAGGGGAGCAGGCCTCTGTCCCTACTGACCAGTGGTGGGATGCGGCTACCTCTGGGCAGATGTGCAGGCACAGCTTGGGGTGAGACAGTCCCCTCAGGCCCTGCGGCCCGTTCACAGCACTGGACCCCGCTCTGGTGCAGCACCTGAGAGAGGCTCCTGAAAGGGAACGACCTAGGAGGTGCATCCGGGCTTCAGGGCAGGGGAGGGGAGGGCAGGAGGAGAAGGAAAGGTCAGAGAAAGGGAGAGGCAGGGAGGAAAGGAGGGGTGATGGAGAGGGGGTGGAGTGCAGGGGGGGACAAGAAGGAGAGGATGGGAGGAGAAGGGATAGGAGGAGAGTCGAGGACTTGAGTCTTAAATTTTCTTTTTTCCTCTCTTTTCTTCTATCCTTTCCCTTCCCAGCTCTCCTGTCTCCTCCCTCCCTCCTCCTCTGTTTGCCTCCTTTCTACCTTCCTTCCAGCTCTTCACGCACTTCACTTCGGAGAAGAAAAATAATGCAACTTGACCGAGAAGAAGCAGGAGGATGAAGGTGCCCTGGCAGGAAGCTGGGCCCGCAGCCAGCCCAGGTCCCTCCCCGGCAGGGGTGGAGTCTCAGCCTCTCCAGGGGTCCTCACTACACCTGCTTAAGTGAGGTAGAAGAACCACTCATTAACGTACAGAATGATCAGAAATAGTAAAGTGTTGCTCTAAGCCACTAACTTTGGGATTGGCTTGTTACGTAAGAATATCATTGTACAGTTGATGTTCAGTGGGTGATAGTCATCAAACATAAAGATAAAGTGAAAATTCTCAGGCCTGCAAAACTTCGCAGGGAGTGAGCACCCGGGAAAGCCAGGCCACTCCGTTCTTCCCCATCCTCCTTCCTTCCCTCTGCCACCCTGCCCTCATTTCACCTCTGGGCAGTATCAGCCTCAAATGACTTGAGTGCCAGAGTAATCAAGGTCTGGATCATTCTTGTCAACTCAGAATGATACAGAAAACTTACTTAGTTTCAGCACATAGAGGAAATCGTTCACTGGCCAGTATTTTAATTTACTGTTTAAGGCACTTGAACAACAAGACCTAAAATTGCGTTCTCCCTAAGATCTTCTGTACCAATTGCTTTTATGATCAATTTTCAAACGATAGCTCATTTCTTTCATACTTGGGAGATGCCAGTTCAGAATCTTTTGTGTAGGACAGAGTTAATGTATGTCTTAACTTTCATGGATTATGCTCGTCCAATGTCTTTAGATCTTTTCTTTTAAAATAGCTAACAGATAAGTTGTTTTGAGCTGTAGAGAACTTGCTAGTTTCCTGAATGACTCTATGACTCTGCTATTTATACAATGACTTAAAGGAGAAAAGAGATAAAGAAACTCACCACAAAATGAAATGAAGAAATAAAACAGCATGACAATGTCAGGTTGATAAAAAGGCTGTCAAGTTTATTTTAAAACCTAAGAATCTTGACACTAATTTCCTAGCATTTGCTTAAACATACTATTTTGTATAAGCTGGCTTCTTTTGGTTGAATAACTGATTTCAAAATATCTTTTATAGTACAAGCAATAGCAGATTAGCATTGCTGTTCCCAGCGCTTTGCACGAATATTTGAGGTGTCACTTTTAAAAAAGAAATAGTTAAGTGACCAAGTCACACAACAAAGAGAACTTTTAAACACCTGGCACATAGTAGATACTTAATATTTATCGAATCAATGAAAACTAGCAAAATGTTACTTACCTCAAATGCCGACTAATAGGCTTGTGAAATTTTAATGACTCAAGAAATTTGTTAATGCTTCCTCATGAACCTTGCTGACAATGTGTCTTTTGTGACAAATTTGTTGATTAAGACAATGACTTAATGATACTCTGCTACGCGCCTACCTCTTTCCTGGTACTAAATGAACCAGGAAAGAAAGTTGGATCCTGTATCTCTGGGGGGAAATGTGTCGAGTGAAGCCAATAAATGCAGCAAACAATATGTTGGGGGATTTGGTGGATGGAAAAAGAAAGATACTATGATACTTTAAAAAAAAAAATCAAAAAAAAAATAAAATAAAAATAAAAATAAAAAAAATAAAATAAAAAATCTTTGTATCTTGCTCTGGAAGTGGTTTCAGCTTACATGTGAATAAAAATATCTCTGACCTGAGAATTAATAACATTTCAATCACAATCATGAGGAAAGAGGATCAAGTCAGAGCTCAGGGAGAACTAGAAACCAGTCCACTCTCCTTACTCTGCTTCCTGCTCAGATCCTCTGCGCAATTCTCTCCACATCTGAGCTTTTTTCTTGAGCTTGTTTCTTAGACTATGAATTTCTGAGTTGGGAGAGCTGGAAAATCATTTTAAGATGTTCTACTGCTCAACTGGAAGTTACAAGAAGAAAACAAATGGGGTGAGAAAATGAAGAAATACAACTTACAAAACAGGGCTTAGGAACTTAAGGAGGTATCGTCAGTCAGTCAGTCACTGTTCCATAACGGGGAAATTGGCTTAAAAGTCAAAAAAAAAAAAAAAAAAAAAAGATTGGAAAAAATAATCGACTGTATTCATTCTTTTGATTAAAAAAAAGTAGTTTTGTACATTTGAATATTTTGAGAGTTTCTTTCAGAATTTTAAGGGTATAAAAGAGTAGGCAAAAAAAAAGGGAAGTTTAAATAATAATGTATAAGATTTGTACATAGTTGAATAAGAAGACAGTTTGAAGCCCAAACTCTATCCTTTATTCCCAGCTTTTAAATCATCTTTTTTTATCCTTTAGGTACTTGGGACCACGTGGAGTTCATTTTGAGGATTGTATCTGATTTAAAAAGAAAGAAGGGTGTCCGGGTGGCCGAGTGGGTGAAGCATCTGTCTTCCTTTGGAGCAAGTGCTGATCCTGGAGCCCCAAATTGAGCCCCTTGAGTGTGGGGGGGGGGGTCCTGCTCAGTGGGGGGTCTGTTTCTCCTTCTCCCTCTGCCCCTCCCCCTGCTCCTTCTCTCTTTCTCAGTCTCTCCCTCACACACTCTCTCAAATAAATGAATGGAATCTTTAAAAGAAAAAAAAAAGGAAAGAGAAACTTTCCTTCATCTGACACACAGCCATTAATTTACTCACGAACACTGTTGAGGACCTACTATGTATTGCATCATCCCACACACCTAAGGACAAAGCATTCCAAGAAAACTACGGCACGCCTCTGCTTGCTTGCTTCTTTTTTTTTTTTTTTTTAAGATTTTATTTATTTATTATTTACTCATGAGAGACACAGAGAGAGAGAGAGAGAGGCAGAGACACAGGCAGAGGGAGAAGCAGGCCCCATGCAGGGAGCCCGGCGTGGGACTGGATCCCGGGACCCCAGGGTCACGCCCTGGGCTGCAGGCAGCGCTAAGCCACTGAGCCACCAGGCTGCCCACGCCTCTGCTTTCAAAAGTGTACAGTCCACTCGAGGAAGCAGGTCGCATAGGATAAATAGAGATCCAGGCAATGATATACACAAGCCAGCCTTGTGATGTCTAAGTCTGCCTCCTGCATCTCTGCCGGGCTTTGTCTGTGTCATGTAGAGTTTGAGATCGACGCCCATAATCAGGGTCTGAGAATTGAGGAATAGAGATTTTATTGCAATTTTTAATACAGCAAAACTGGAAACACCCTTGAGGTCACCAATAAGAAATTGGACAAAGGATTGTCCCTGCCATAGAATGTCGTGCAGCCATTAAAAAGGATGCGGCAAAACTACATTGGGGTAGCATGAAAGAATGCCGAGGACACATTTTTGAAGGAGAAAAGCAGGCTATAAAATGATCCCATTTCTATCAAAAATTCTGTGTCTACCTCCACCTTATACATGCGTTTCTCTATGAATGATGTGTGTGTCTCTATGTAGATGCATGCATACATGTGTATATAAATGCAGATAGAATAGAAAACTAAAGCCAAATGGTTGCCAAAGGTTTCCTCTGGAAAGTGAGGATGTAGAATAATGGTGAAGAGAAACTTACACTTTTTTATTCCGCATACATCTGCAGTGTATGAATCTTTTATGATAAATTATATTACATATTTCCCTGTAATGTTAAAAATAAAAGAAAAAACAAATACGCCGAGTCTTGCTTTTTAAGGTAGGCTCAGATGGCAGAAATAAGCAGTTTATTTTATAACAGAAGGAAGGATGAGTTTGTTTCTCTTCTAGTTTCTGGATGAAATGATAAAAATAATAATAATAATAATACATTTGGGAAACAGAAAGCAGCCCATAAACTAATATGTGCAAGGCAAAGTGAGCCTTTTATGGCTATTAGCTCATATTTTAGCACATACTACAAACAAATCCTAACATTTATCAACAACCAAGTTAGAACATCTGCCTTCCTTGGCAACCAGAGAGAGCCCCATATTTATGCTTTCAGATAGTCATAAAGTGTCTCATAAGCCTACCAATTGCCTGTAGGAGAGGCAGGGCATCATCTACACAGTTATACCCAGAAAATATGTGTAATACTTCAGTCTAGTTCTTTTTTTTTTTTTTAAAGATTTTATTTATTTATTCATAGACAGAGAGAGAGAGAGAGAGACAGGCAGAGGGAGAAGCAGGCTCCATGCAGGGAGCCCGATGTGGGACTCGATCCCAGGTCTCCAGGATCGCGCCCTGGGCTGAAGGCGGCGCTAAACCGCTGAGCCACCCAGGCTGCCCTTCAGTCTAGTTCTTACCTTCCTAAGCGGGAGGTAATATTTGTGTAGAGGAGATAGGGACTGAGAAAAGGAGAGGGAGGCTACAAAGGGAAGCAAAAATGAAATTTAGCAGGAACCCTGACCCGCCTGGTGTTTATCTGAGTTGGGCACAACTTGGCCACCATGTATCTCCATACACCCTCACTTCTCCTTCCCTATCTTTTTTCTCCTTACTAGCATTGAGGGAGCTTGTATAAAAGGCATCAGGAGAGCATGAAAAAGCACATTGTTGCAGACTCCTGGGCAGCAGTTCGTCCTCACTCTGAGGTCTCCTGCCTCTAGGAACAGCTGTAGCTTGGTCTTCCCCACCATGAACCTCAGACCTAAGGCCACCTCCTCCTGTACCAACGCCAGCACTCTCCAGGTCCTACGGGGGCTGCTGCTGCTGTCCCTGCTCCTGACTACACTCATCCCCACTGCTGGAGAAAGTAAGAGAAAGGCAGGAAAACTGAGGGTGGGGTGTCTGCTGCTCTGCAGCTGTGGTTGCTTCTGCTGCAGCAGTGTATGGGGGGAAAGCCTGCCCTGGTTCTCCTGGGGCTGGAGACGGTCTTTATACTGATGACTCTAAGTGGCGAGGTTGTGCTTCGTGGGCACCTAACAGGTGCCAGGCGCTCTGCTCAGGTACTTGACCGAAGGTTTGAAGATCATGTACACAGTGGCTCTAGGAGAGCCAGCTAACGAATAAGGGGACTAAGGAAACAAGTCAAGAGATAAGGTCTTCCCCATAATCGTGACCACTAATAGAGCCACATTTTCTACTCCAGCTAAGAGTGTGGACTGTGAGCGGTTCTTGGAACTTCGCTGCATGTGTACAAAGACTGTCTCTGGCATTCATCCAAGTAACATCCAAAATTTGGAGGTGCTCCGAGCAGGACCCCATTGTGCCAACGTCGAAGTGATGTAAGTCCTTGCTTCCATATCATTGTCTCATTGAGAGTTAGGGAAACCTATATTACCCCAGCCCCATGGATCCCTTCGGAGAGTCATGGCAGGATGCACTCACACAGAATTCCTTTTTTTTTTTTTTCTTAAAATTTTATTTATTTTTTCATGAGAGACACACACACAGAGAGAGAGGCAGAGACACAGGCAGAGAGAGAGAGAAGCAGGCTCCATGCAGGGAGCCTGATGTGGGACTCGATCCTGGTACTCCAGGATCATGCCCTGGGCAGAAGGCAGGCGCCAAACTGCTGAATGAATATTCTCAGGCGTTGCTCACACAGAATTCCATTCCCTCTTTCAGAGCCATGCTGAAGAATGGGAAGAGAATCTGCCTGGACCCAGAAGCTCCCAAAATCAAGAGAATAGTCCAGAAAATTTTGGAAAGTGCTGAGAGAACGGCATGACCTGTTCTCGTTCTGTCAAACTCTTTTATCCCCCACGAATGGTAGGAGTTTAAAGGCTTGACTCTCTGGAGTTCTTATTTATCCAAAACACCTATTTGCATTGTATGAAACTTTGGATATGTTTTCTATTCTGCCTCAAAAAGTCGCATGGTATTCTGGGAAGGCTGGTTAATAGATGCAAAGAGAAGGCGACAATAAGCAAACTTACATTCGAAATATAGTGTATGGTTTATTCTCTAACTCTTGGTTAAACGTGGCCCCTTGCTTTGCGTTCCTTTATTTAAAATTGTCTTTTCAAATACTTGCATGTGTGTTAACTTAGCTGGTTGTACTTTACTAGTTAGACTAGCTATGCCCATGATGATTAACAGATTCCATAATGGTCAATGATATTAGGAATTGCACAGAGCCCAGAATAGAGCATTTGTTCAATAAGTGTTTGTTAATTAATTTAGGCACGTAATAGAGGTTTTCATTGTCTTAATCTTAGGATGTCTTCTTTCAAAGCATTTTCTGAAAGAGCTTTTAAGTGTTTATTTTAACCTTCAAACCCCAAAATAATAAAGTTGGATAATGTGAGTCTTATAAGCAGAGGTAATTTATTTTAAAAAGAATATATTTAATCCTAGTGGAATAAAAAATATATGATGAAAAACATTAATATTCTCTATTTTTAAAGACTTCAGTATTTTCAATAATAATACTAATAACAATACAGGTTCAGTATGGTGTTAAATGTTTTAACCAATCATGTTTCTATATATCTGTATTCACTTAATATCTGCCTGGTTACAATTTTAGTATTAGAATCAACCTTGTGAATGAGTGAAATAAAAAATGTAAACCTTACCGGACTTCTAATTACTATTTTATAGTCAACAGAACTTTCATTCTTTTTAAAATTGTTTTCATTTGAATATAGTTGACACCCAATGTTGCATTCATTTCAGCGGAGTGATTACACTTCCCAGTACCTTATGCCGTGTGCACAAGTACCATCTGTGATGTTATGACACTGTTACAACATTATTACGACATCATTGACTATATTCCCTATGCTGTGTCTTTTGTTCCAATGGTCTACTCACTCCATAACTGGAAGCCTCTACTTCCTGTCCCCCTTCATCTGCTTTGCCCATTCTCTTCCCCTTCCCTCCGGTATTTCTAAATCCCTTAAATTTACACCCACACTATTCTCACACAAGTGTTAACAGGAAATCAAAATCTGTTATTGCTTTGTTGTCATATATTAATTTTAACAGAATTGTTGGAGGAAAAATGCCTTAATTGCCTTTTTTTTTTTACACCTCAGCATTCCACAGTATAGCAAGCAAAATGACTAGTTGATGATTTGTGTCATTTTAAATGTATTATAATAACAGCTGAACTTTATTGATAAGTTTCAATATACCAGGCATATTGAGTGTTCTGTAAGAACGAATTAAATAATTCTCACAAGATAGCTGTGATCTGGTTAAGAGGACATCCTCTGCAGAGAGAATAATTGGATCAATAACTCTACCACTTGCTAGCTGTGTGACTTTGGGAAAGTTGCACAACCTTTCTGTGCCTTAGTTTCTTCATTTCTAAAAGGGGATAATAGCATTATTTATCTCACACAGTTGATGTGAAAATTAAGAGTTAATAAATTCAAAGGGCTAGAAGTAATGCATATCACATTAGAGCCCATATATAAATGGGTAACTATTTGTTTTTATTACTATTAGCATCCCAGATGTTATAGGGAAGAAAACTAAAGTTCAAAAAGATTAGGAAATTTCTTTCAAGGTCAGATAACTAAGTAGGTGACAGAGTGGGGGTTTGAAACTCTGCTTTTAACCACCACACCACTCTCCTTGATTCTTCTTTCTCTAGTAGAGATTACATTATATATCACGCAATGTCACTGGCAAACAAAATAGGACCTGATCATAATAAGTAGCATACTGTGATGATTATAGTAGAAGAAATAAGGTCATCAACCCCAACCTCTGGGTGGATTTTGGGGAACATTCATGTATTAAGCATTTAGTTTACAAATTTCATATACTAAGATCTCTTTTTATTATCTTCTCATCATAGGCTCAGTAACTTAAAACGTTTTGTCTACAAAATAAATGTATTTGTTAATAGCTAACAATTGTGTGTGTGTATATATATATATGACATATACATGTAACAAAGCAGTAAATGGGGATTGCAGTCATTTTCATTAGCTTTTCTCCAATAAATCAAAATAGTTCAGACATCTCATTCATTTCTATAGTGGTTTCCTACTGAAATCCAACAGCGCCAGCTCCTGAGACATGACAGTTTTTTCACTGCTATACCTCCTAAGATGGAGATGTCTTTTATTTTAGTGTACACATGTTAAACTGTTTCATTTAATGCAGAGAAAGAATAATTTAATTGCCGCTTACTACTTCCTGCAAATACTGAAATCCATGGGTAAGTTTGCACAAATCCAGTATCCCTCCCATTCACATCCCAAACCATCCCTTCTGTCCGCTCCCTCTGCCAAGAAGCCTATTTGGGATCTCAAGTTTTGATGCAATAAACTTGTCAAATTTATAGCATATTCTGTATTAGCCATTGCTTTGGATGCTGGATATTCAAAAAATGTAAGTCACAGAGAATTGTCCTTGAAGAGATCACTGTCTAGTAGGAGAGGCAGTTAGGTTGAAAAATCATCACAACCATGCGAGACACATACTAAAATAGAGACATGCTCCAGCTGCATGACGAAACAGACACATAAACAAGTCAAAGCCTCAGCAGCATCATTGACAAAATTTACTATCTTCATGAACATAGTACTTTATATCAAGTCCCTACCCAGGTGCTAGAATAGTGATAAATGTTATGATCTAAACACTTTCAAACACCCACACACATGCGTATACATGTGTGTATAATGTACATATGTGCAGGGCACCTGGGTGGCACAGTCGGTTAAGCATCCAACTCTGATTTTGCTCAAGGTCACGATCTCAGGGGTTGTGGGATGGAGCCCCACATCAGGCTCTACACTCAGCAGGGAGTCTGCTTGAGATTTTTCTCTCTCCTCTGCCCCTCCCCCTGCTCATGTGTGCTCTCTCTCTCTCTCTCTCTCTAAAATAAGTAAATAAAATGTACACGTGTGCACTTTTGGAAGATCTGTGAGAAATCGCAAATACATAGGGTGCTACAAAACACAACAGGGAACACAATTAGAGGTAGCTGTTAGGAAAGGCCTCTTGGAGGAAGTGATGTTGGGCTGACACTAGAAATTCAAAAAGGACTTGGTCAGCGGATAGGCAGGCCGTGTGTGGGACACTAAGAGAAGGAACACTGTAGGCCCAGGAAGCAAGCTGCACACCCCTGCAGAGGTCTGGTCCTGATGAGCAGTAAAAAGCCAGCCAGGTCCATGCAATGGGCTACTGATGCCCTTCCCACTGCTAATCAGTGTGAGAGAAAGCTTTTGGCTTTGAGACGACGGTGTACCTTGCCCTAATCGAGAGCCCAAGTCATCCTTTTTCAGGCAAGGGAAGATGGTTCATATTGATCCCTTGACCTTTCCTGTGTGGGATTCTGTTGCATATGCTCCATTCACTCTTCTGAATCTTCTCCACGCGCCACTCCCTGGTGCTCTGTGTCCTTCTGAGAGCATCATTGCTCTGGCCGACAGCACAGCCTGCCTTAAACTGATGCCCAGTCCTGGTCCAGGTCACAGCAGGCCTGCGAACTCCCCTTCTTCATCTCATTTCTGGGCCCAGACCAATGGAGATACATCTAAGCACCAAGTTTCTACAGAAAGAAGGCACTCAGATATGACTCTTACAATTTTCCTCAGAGTGAGAGGATAGATGAGGATGAACAGACTTTGCTCCCTAGACTTTATCGGGTGAAGGCGGGTAGGGCGGCGGAGATTCTGTACAGGAGAGACTGAGGGAGGCTTCCACAACCGGGGCAGATTCAGAACTAAGTCATCATCTAAAGAGCACGTTCAGGGCAGCCCGGGGGGCTCAGCGGTTTAGCACCTGTCTTCGGCCCAGGGTGGGATCCTGGAGACCCGGGATCGAGTCCCAGGTGGGCTCCCTGCATGGAGCCTGCTTCTCCCTCTGCCTGTGTCTCTGCCTCTCTCTCTCTCTGTCTCTCATGAATAAATAAATAAAATCATAAATAAATAAAGACCACATTCGACTTTTTACCAGCCAGGGAACAACTGCTAAGGACACACCTGTAACCGACACAGCCGCCCCACCCACCTGAGCGGCGATCTGTAGCAGAGGCAGGTGGGAAGGTGCGGTTCTTCCGTGGGGGTCGGGAGGGGGCGAAGGTGGCAGCTCTAGAAGGTCTGAACGCTGTAAGGTCAAGCGCTGTTGCGGGGGTGGCCGGGGACCCCGCTCCCAGGTCCGGCGCCCCCCAGTCGTGGCTGGCCAGGGCCCAGCTCTTCCGTGGAGTGTCCCGGCCCCGCCCCGAGCTCCCGGACAGGCGGACAAGACAGGCCAGGCCGGGACGGTGTCGGGACAGTGTCGGGAGCCCCGCCCGCCCCCGCCCGCCCCCGCCCTGCTGGCACCTGCCCCGCCCGAGCCCCCGGCGGCCTCCCGCGCCCCCAGACCCAGATGGCCCGGCGGCCCCGGGGCCCTCCCTGGAGGTGGGAGCCGGCGGGGCCCCGGGCTCGGCAGCCCCACAGCCCCCCGCCCGGCCCGGCCCCTCGGCCCCTGGCGCTGCTCTGGGGGCGGAGGGTTTGCGGGTGAGCAGGAGAGCCGGGGAGGGCAGGGCCAGGGCGCCCCGAGGTGAGCTCGGGGCCACCGGGCCGCGCCGCCCTCCGCGCTCAGCGGCCCCCGAACCAGAGGACCGCGGCCCAGGGGCCCCCAGGCACGTCCGCGGCCTGGAGGGGACCCGCCCTCGAGCCACTGCCCCCCCCACCCCCCGGTGATGGGAGGCCTGGAGCTCGCGGCTTGGCGCTGCCCACCCGCCCCCTCCTGCGCGCCCCTGGCCCCTACACCCCGCCGCGTGCCACCCCGCACCCCTTTCCCCCCCTCCGGCCTCCTGCCCCCCTCCACCCCCCCTCATCCCCACCCCCTTGCCAAACCCCCCCCCCCCCCCCCTCCTCCCCTCTCCCCTCCCCTCCCCCCCCCCCCCTCCCCTTCTACCCCCCCCCCCCCCCGCCCCCCCCCCCCCCCCCCCCCTTCCCCCCTCCCCCCCCCTCCCCCCCGATCACCCCCCCCCCACCCCTCCCCCCCCCCCACCCCCCCCCCCCCCCCCTTTCACCCCCCCTCCCCCCCTGATCCCCCACCCACTCCCTCCCCCTCCCCCCCCGCCCCACCCTGATCCACCCCCCCCCGCCTCCCCTCCCCCCGCCCGCCCCACCCCTGTCACCCCCCCCCCCCCCCCGCCTCCTGCCACCCCTTCAACCCCGCCCTCCCCACCCCTGATCACCCCCCCCCCCCGCCTCCCCTGCCCCCTCACCCCGCCCGCCCCCCCCCCACCCCTTATCACCACCCCCCCGCCTCCTCCCCTCCACCCCGCCCTCCCCCCCCTGATCACCCCCCCCCCCCCCCCGCCTCCTCCCGCCTCCAACCAGCCCTCCCTCCCCACCCCTATCACCCCCGCCCCCGCCTCCTCCCCCCTCCACCCGCCCGCCCCACCCCTGTCATCACCCCCCCGCTCCTCCCCCCCTCCACCCCGCCCGCCCCACCCCTGATCACAACCCCCCCCCCCCCCCCCCCCCGCCCTCCTGCCCCCTTCAACTCCCGCCCTCCCCACCCTGATCACTCCCCCCCCCGCCCTCCTGCCCCCTCCACCAGAACCTCCCTCCCCCACCCCTGTTCACCCCCCCCCCCCCGCCTCCCTTCACCCTCCACCCGCCCTCCCCACCCCTTATCGCCCCACCCCACCCCCGCTCTCGCCTCCTCCACCCCCCCCACCCCGCCACCCCCCCCTGCTCCCCCCCCCCCCTCCCCCCTCCACCCCCCCCCCCCCTGATCCCCCCCCCCCCCCGCCTCCCTCCCCCACCACGCCCCGCCCCCCCCTGCTCACTCCCCCCCCCCCCTCCTGCCCCCTCCACCCCGCCGCCCCACCCCTGGTCACCCCCCCCCCGCTCCTCCCCCTCCACCCCGCCCGCCCCCCCTGATCACCCCCCCCCGCCTCCTCCCCTCCACCCCGCCCGCCCACCCTCCCCCCCCGCTCCTCACCCCACCCCGCCCCCCACCCTGATCACCCCCCCCCTCCTCCCCCCTCCACCCGCCCCGCCCACCCCTGATCACCCCCCCCGCCTCCTCCCCCCTCCACCCCCCCCCACCCCTGGTCACTCCCCGGCCTCCTGCCCCCTTCACCCCGCCCGCCCCACCCCTGATCACCCCCCCCCGCCTCCTCCCCCCTCCACCCCGCCCGCCCCACCCCTGATCACCCCCCCCCCCACCCTCCCTTCACCCGGTGCCTAATCCTATGCCTAAATCCATCCCCTGAACGACGCGTCCTTCCCTGGCAGAGCCTCGCTGAAGAATGGGAGGAAAATCTGCCCGGACCGACCGCCCCCCTGTATAGGAAAATAATCAGGAAGCTTTTGAGGAGCCTCCCAGTTGCCTGATGCTGTACCTTTGCGCGGAGGCTTTTCTGTTTTCGTTTTCTCATCAGTCACCCAACTGTGGGGAAATCGTCTGATGTTTTTATTATCCTTCAAGCGCTAAATAAATAAAATAAATCGACTTGCGGTACAAACGGTTTCTTATTAGAGCAAAGAAATAGCGTCCGCTTGCCATAATTTCATTTAAAAACAATTCCAGAATTTTAGGCAAAAATACATTTGAAGGAAAGTCTAATTTAACAAAGACTGGCTTCACTTGGTGTTTTGCGTTGACTGACACACATCTGCGCATTGATATTAATCACACTTAGACGCTACTGGCTTTTTAAAATTAATCAGACTCTGCTTTTATCCCCTTTAGATTTACACTCTATTCTAGGATTAGGAGAATTAATGAAAATAAAACTAGGATTCTCTACTACTTAACAGAAATATATGTATGCTCTCCAAAGAATCATATTAAAACATTTTACTCTTTATTGGTAACATTGAGATTTCACCAAGGTGAAATGTTAAAAATGGTTCCTATGCCCACACTATTGCCTCTAGTGAATCCTGCCTTTGGCAAATCCGCAGAACTGGTTCTTACTACATTTCATTCACACACCAGGCACGTCGCTCTAAGCCTGCAAGTGTCTTGAAGAGACTTTTCCTTGATACCCTCACATCGAGTCGCACTTTTTTGCAGTGGACCGCCAGTCCATGAATCCCTTAACATCGCAGAAATCCAGACTGTATGTTAAACAGCTGTGGAAACCAGGAGAGGCGCACGATGGTGCTTTCCTTCTTCCTTCAGGAAGACACTACTATGTTTTGGGGAGAAAGGAGGGCGCTGCCAGATGGGCGTGTGGCTACCTGCTGCTTCTGCAACGGAGCGCCAGGAACACCAACACCGTGGCAGAAACAACACAGGTATATTATCCTACGGTCCTTAAGGTCACAAGTGCAAAATGAGGCTAACAGGGCTAAACTCAGGGTGTCCTCAGAGCTCATTCCTTCTGCAGGCTTTAGGGGAGGCTCTGTCTCCTTGTCTTTCTTAGCTTCTGGAGGTCATCCTGGGCTGGTGGCCTCTTCCTCCGCCTCCAAACTACATCACTCCCACCTGTTTCTGTTGTCACCTTTCCTCTCTCTGCTCTAACTCTTCTACTTATACTCTGCTTGTCTCTAAAAACAAGACCCTTTGTGATGACATTGGGCCCACCTGGATAGTCCATAACAATCTTCTCATCTCAAGATCCTTGACACATCTGCAAAGTTTTTTTTTCTTCCCTTGCCCTATAAGGTGACATTTTCACCCGTTCCAGCATGGTGCCCAATGCCATGCCACACTTACTCCCCCCCTGTGCCTGAGTCTCCTCATCTGTGAAGTGAGAATAGTATGAGCATATACTTCATAGGTGACCATGAGGAATTAAACAGAAGATACAGGCCAAACGCTTAGCATCAGTCCTTCTGCAAAGTCTATGCTTAAGATTAGCGACTATAATTATTACTGTTGCTTTCAATATTGCTGTCAGGGCCGCATCCCAGCTAGTCTGGAGTGTGGACTAAGGTATTCAGCAGAATGACTCTTGGTGAAAAGCAGCAAACTATTGTGATAGGATTAAAAGTTCCTTAAATAAACTTTGGGAAAGAAACATTGAAAGTGGAGTGTGGGTAGTAAGACTGGTTTTTTCTTTGCTTATTTTCCTTTTACAGCCTGCCTCAACAACCTACTTAGTTAGATTCAGTAATCTAGGTTGACTCGAAGGGCCCAAGCAAATTTTGTGAAGTCAACCCAGGCTGGTCCCATGCAAATCCTTCCTTCAGAATTGCAGGAGAACTCTTTTAAGTGGCCGCATTTATCAGCAATGACATTGGGAGAAAACTTCCCTGCCAGGGGAAAGCCCAAATCAGACAGCACCTTCCTACAGCTTCCTGCTCTAGGAACATTTATGGAGTAATAAAGTTTGAAGGCCCTTACTTTTTTTTTTCCTACAGAAAATGTCCACAAACTAGGCACTTACTGCATAGTCACAGACCTCATCAACTAAACAAAACCACCAAAAGACATTTTGCTTGTGGAAGTTGTTCTGTACTTTTCTAATTATTGCTTTTTGTCTCCTTGGAAGGCCTTTGTGGTAAAAACAGTTTCCTCTTCATTGCATAGATCATTGAGGGTTTAGTTGGTTTTAAAGATACATCCAACCAAGTTTCTTTCTTATTATAAAAGACAACGAACACATGCTCAGTATGGATAACAGAAAACACAGTGAAATTATAGGGGAAAAATTTTAAAACAACTGGAATTTTGCCACTCAAAAATTTTTTTTTCAAAAAATTTTTTAATATTGATATTGATAATAAGGTGAACTGCTAATTTTCAATAAATGATCATTGTGCACAGCCATAAAGGAAACAGTAATTACTTCATTGTTAGGGAGCATTCCTGTCCCAATTTTACAGGCAGGAAACCAAGTCCTAGGGTAATAAGTTTTTTCTTGGTCAGAGAAAAAAATGTCAAACTGAAGTGATCAAGCATCCACTTGCACATTTATAGGTATTGTGTATTCACTGTATTCGCTGCGTGGGTATTTACATATTTACACACACCCCTAAAACAAATTCACAATTCAATACCTAGCATTGTTTGGTACAGTGTGTTTTGATATTTTATTTTCAAGACTATTCTACTTTATCCACTTTTAAGAAAATGTTGGCCACAAGCCTGTGAAGTATTTCATGACCCAGTAATGGATCGTAACTTACAGTTTTAAAACATTACTGCGGCTCTTTGATTAAAGATTTGAGTTTTAAAGTTCATGTTGGAATTTCACTCCAATTAGTGCTTCTCAAGATACTCGGAGCGTCAGTAGGGACAGGATGCTCAGGACCAGCTGGAGAGTTAAATCTCCTTGCGAGTGGTCCATTTTCAATCTCCATCTGCAGGCCTGACCTGGGGTTGGAATCTTTGGAAACCCCATAAGGAGTGGCTTTAGGGGGAAGATAGAACACCAGAGAGAGACTTGTCTGAATTGTTAAGATTCTCTTTTTCAGCTTGGGGCTTCCACTTATACTAACTGCCCACTCAGCTTCAGCCACGCACACCCTATTCGGTCCCTAATGTAAACTGAATCGAGGGCAGAAAACATTGGTTTCGGGGGGGGGGGGGGCTTGGAAAACATAAACACATTTAGTAAATTCAATTGATGGTTTGATAGTTATTTTTTCTTTCCTTACAGTTCTTACCCTGGAGTGGGTGGATTTAGCCCAGGGATAGTGGGCTCTTGAATAAGGCAATCCTGGGTTACAGAGTTTTGACTCTGTGTATCCTGAGTTTCTTAGTTTCTTCATCTGAAAAACCAGCAGGAAAATCCACCTCAAAGTTTGCTGGGAAAGGGTGAATCTCACTTATAACAGTACCCAGCATGGGTCTGACTCAGAATTGGAAAATAATGAGCAAAAGTTACTTTTCTTCTCTTCCTTTGGGAGTTTTGCCTCCAAAGTACATTTCATTTCCAAATAGCGGCCACATCCTTGAACTAACAAGTAACCATTGAGAACATGACCAACAAGCTAGAACCTTCCCTTCACAGAACCACAACTCCAAGCTTGAGTGAAGATAACTATAGTAGTCACCCCTTTCTGCACTTTTGTGTTCCTTGATTTTATATACCCACTATCAACCTTGGTCTGAAAACTCTGAAAGCAGATGGTCCTACTTCTAACAGCATCAGAAGGCCCATAGTAGCCTAATGCTCCATCACCACTGTATGCCATTCACGGCTTCACCTCATTATGTAGGCATTTTATCATCTCACATCATCACAAGAAATAGGATGAGTACAATACAATATTTTGAGACTGAGAGACTACATTCAGATAACTTCCATTACAATGTATTGTTACAATTGTTCTATTTTGTTATTGTTGTTATCTCTTACCCTGCTTAATTTATAAGTTAAACTTTATCATAGTTATGTATGTATAGGAGAAAACATAGTATATATAGGGTTCAGTACCATCCACTAAGTCGGGCATCCAGCAGAGGTCTTAGAACATATCCTCCGTGGTTAAGGGTGGGCCACTGTGGTTAAGAAAAAAGTTCGATGTGACAAATACAAGCTGTATTTTCCATTCATGATAAAAGCTAGAAGAGAACCAAATAACAAAACCACAATGTTTATCGCCCAGAGTATCTATAAAATATTCAGGAGATTTGGTGATTGGGAGCCTGGCATAACTGTTTATCTAGTATAGAAAACAAGGACAAGAAATAAACTTTGGGTTTAATCTTGTGAAATATTTATGTCTTTGCCAAGTCAGACCCATGGGAATTATGCTATTATTAGCAAGTGTTGTGATGAGAGGTAATAAAACTTGAAACCAGAGGAATCATCAAGCAGAATTGGAGCAGTCAGCTCTTTATTTATCCACTGTGTTGGAGAATTAGTGTTCTTTTTGAAATAATTCTAAGGATGAAGATGGGATCAATTGAGGGTAAAGGGAATAAATCAATCTCTCTCGATAGATAGATAGATAGATAGATAGATAGATAGATAGATAGATAGAGATGCAGATATAGATCTCCAACAGGATAATGATTAGACTGCATTGTGATTATTCTATTTCTTCCTTTAGATCAGGGAATAAGGGTCTTGCCTCTTCTCTTCATTCCCACTTCCAGAAAAATACCTAGTGGAGTGGGTGCTCAATAAATATTTATTAACTACACGAAGGGAACAGTAAGGCAGCTAGTACCATGATGCAATGGTACAGTCGGGTGCTGGGGGACAAGTCATCTTGTCAATGGAAAGTGGGTTGAACCTTAAAGACTCTGTTTTCCCACTCCTGACTTTGTTAGGCTCTGAAGTTTCACCAAATTATTCACAGACATTAAAACATTCACTTCATTTATTGTATCGATGATTTGTATGATTTTTTAGAGTCACATCTGTAACTATTAGGGAATCTGCTAAGAGTCCCCTGTCCATCCACACCCTTCCATCACACAGAGATGCTACAATACGTACTCATTAAATATGATTTGACTGCAAATACAGTCGATGTGCAACATACACATATGTAAAGTACACACAATCAAGCCATCCTTTCTTCATTTCTATCATAATTCCCACCATAGCTAATTGGATCTCCTATTTCCTTAACGTCCTCAACTACTTCAGAAATGTCAATCAACAAACCAGCTCTGTGTGTCATACACCAGCAGAGCCACCCTTTGAAAGAAGTATCACTCAAAATCCTCTGCCTCCATGATTACCTGAGTATATGGACAGGCTCTAGAAAACAAAAACAAAAACAAAACATTTCTGGCCCCAAAATTGGGAGATAATGAATATTGGAAAATACTGTGGACAGCATGCTCAATATCTAGGTTTTATGATGATTCAGACATTTCCTAGTTGAAATCTGTCTATGCTATGCATGCAATTTTCTTTTGCGGTTTATACATTCATCTTTTGACTTCCTAAATTTGGTTTCCAAAATATGATAATATCATAAGGGTGTTTTCATCTCCAAAACAGATTTCTTATGTGATTATTTCTAAGAAAAGTTTTTTCATTTCTTATTCTTTCACAATTTTGGCTATCCTGTATTTCTTCCTGTTACCCTATGTGATTATGTGTTGGTTGATTTAGTGAGTAGAAAGTTTAGGAAACAATTTTAAGAAAATAGAGTTGAAAAGCAATTTATAAAACATTTAGAAACCAATAAATCTCAGAAAAAAACCTGACAAAAACTAATATATCAAGTGGTTCTCAGTGTTAACTGAATAATTTTAAGTATTTGTAGACCAATTATATCATCATTATGATCATGCCAGGAGCACAAAAAATAAATGACCTTCCATTGCAGAAGAAAGCAGACAGACGAAATCAATTTATTAGAAACTGAACTTTATCCAACTTCATATCTCCTGCTACAGCTATCACTGTGCTTTACACACATAGATGAACCAAAAAACATATGAGGTAAATAGCTCTTATCCATTCACCTCCTGCCAAGATCTTATACCTTTAGTTAGATAGACCCATCCAACTATCATGAGGCAGATGTTCCATGAAGGTCCCATCTGTGGCAGTCAGCCGGGACTTATTTCCCTTGCTTAGTTCCTGACATCGTTCAGGTGCTCTGGCTTTGTGTATATTTGTAGGTCCTACTTGTGTTCTTTGGATATGTCGGCAGACCATGGCCTCAGAACTTTCTAAAGATTTTGGCTCAGACTCATTTCTCTGGCTGCCCAAGGTATGATACTCTTCCTCAACTCTTTCACAGTAATTCAAATTCTGACTCATCTGCGTTCACCTATGTCCCCAGAAAGGTTTTACTCAAATACCGAGTGGTCAGAACAGGTAAAAGGAAATCGAGGTTGTTGCCGGTTCTTCAAGGATGATTTCCTAGTGTCCCAACCTCAGAACACATTGGTTACATTCAACAATGGCCTGAAACCACTTACTTATGCACTACTTCAACAAACATTTGTTGAATGCTTTGTATGAATCACACCCGCACTGGAGATGGGGACACAGAAAGAAATGAGATATGGTAGCTTCTCTTCCAAGTGGCACTATGTAAACCAATGGTTCCCAACAATTCGATCTGTAGCCAAGGGCCAGGGCCACCCTTGTTATGAACTCTCTGATGGAAGTGGCTCCTGAGTGACAAGCATCTGATACCCTGGGCCATGCCTATCTGCCTGAGTCATCAGTCTGCCGGGCAGGCAGATTTATTTATTATTTTATTATTATTTATTTATTTATTTATTTATTTATTTATTTATTTAGGGAAACGTTCCCAAGGTTGGGCGTGAAGAAATGGGAAAACTGAAATAGAGTGTAGACATCTGGGATTCAGCCCTCCTGGGGATCCCATGAGAAGCCATGTAGAAGATCTGCCTAAAACATGAAAAGGAGGAAATACTTATCACTGCTTCTCTTCCTTACTAGCAAGAGGTTTTCCATGGCAGCAATGGAGAAACTTTGGCCGAGAAAATCACGTGGCACAGCGGAGGTGAGGGGGTGTAAGTTCATACCTGCTTGAAGTCAGTGGCTGCAGCCACAACCAGGGTAGAACAGTGAGCCAAGAGATGGTGTGAACATCTTGGATTTTACGAATTGTCAATTTCGAAAGATTTGTAATAATTACAGGGGGCAAATGGAATTCAACCACCAAAGCATCCTTTTGAAGGCCTCTTCCATTTCTTTAAGAGTCGTTATTTGTATTGGTTTAAAGAAAGTGCATAAAAACCTGGTATTTAACCCTTGCAGAAGTAATTGGCTTGGAGAGGCACATGTTCAAACCAGAGAGCAGGCTTGTTTATTTGCAGTAGGCTGCGGGAGTCCTGCACTTATAAGCATTCCTGCATTTTGGTTGAGAAAGATTTCACTGGTTAAGTGGCATATTAAAGAAAAATAAATAAATAACCAACAGGAAACCTTGCCTTTTTACTTCACTTCCCAAAACAAGTGAAGCCATTCCTGGAAGTTAAGTTCTACACAACGTACAAGTGTTAACTACTTCTTGACATGCTTCATTTACTCTCATTTCTTGGCAGCTTCTGTACATAAACTGGACTTCTCCCTGAACACCCTCATTTACGTCACTTTTGGATGGGTCTGGAGATCATTACAGCAAACACTTTCTATTTTTCTTTGGTTACATGAAATTGAGAGATTTGTACAGCGTGATTTGGGCTGAGGTCAAACTCTTTAATCCTATAAAATATGATGAACTGTCCAAACTGGGGCAGCGGATATTTTGAATTTTCATATCTGAGCAAATATGAACTCAACAAAAATTCTTTTTTTTTTTCTAGGAAGCTACCAGGAAAGCATGCATGTCCACTGATTTCATTTTGGGGTATTCTTTTTTTTTTTTTTTTTTAGATTTTATTTATTTATTCATGAGAGACACAGAGAGAGAGAGAGAGAGGCAGAGACACAGGCAGAGGGACAAGCAGGCTCCATGCAGGGAGCCTGACGTGGGACTAGATCCTGGGTCTCCAGGATCACACCCTGAGCCGGACAGCGGCGCTAAATCACTGAGCCACCTGGGTTGCCCCATTTTGGGGTATTCTAAATGGATTTGGAAAAGAGAAACTTTTTGAAAAACAACCTTTTTGTTTTGAAGTAATTTTACATTGACAAAATTTGTAAAAACAAAAACAAAAACAAAAACCAGTACAGTTTCCATTTGCCCTTCTCTCAGTTTCCCCAATTGCAAACACTTTACATTAACAGGGTATCCTTGCCGAAGCTAGGAAACCAACATTGGCACATTATTACCAATGAGGACTTCAGACTATCCTGGACCTCACTAGGTTTTCTACCCACTGTCCTCTTTCTGGTCCAGGACCCAACCCACGATACCACACTGCAATTCGTTGTGAAATCTCATACTTCCCTCTGAACTATGACCGTTTCTGTGACTTTCCTTATTTTTCATGACCTTGACATTTTTGAAGAGTTCTAATCAGCTATTTGATATTCCTCAATTTAGGTTTGAAGGATTTCTTTTCATGGTTAGACTAGAGCTATGGACTTTTGGGAAAGATACCCAAAAGATAAAGAGCTGAGATGCCCCTTTCATCACATTATTTCAGGAGGCACATGATAGCCACTTAACACCACATGACGCCATTAACTTTCATCCTTTAGTTAAAGGGATGTTTGCCCGATTTCTGCATGGTCAAGTGACCAGTTTTTCAGAATTGGACAATTTAAGAAAACACAACGAGTTATATGAATGGGTTATAACAGGAGGGTTATGCTTCATAGTGAAACAAAACTATGCAGACGTATGATTGTTTTGCTCTGTTTGCATTTTAGAAAAAGTAAATTTGAATCATTCAGCGAGGGGAATAATAGTTTTTTTATTTTTATTATTTTTATTCATTATTATCATTATTATTATTTTAGAAAGAGTGAGTGCTTGGGGCAGGGGAAGGGCAGAGCAAGAGGCAGGAAAGAATCCTAAGCGGGCTCCATGCCCAGCTCAGAGCCTGATGCAGGGCTTGATCTCACAACTCTGAGATAATGACCTGAACAGAAATCAAAAGTCAGATGCTTAACTGACTAAGCCACTCAGATGCCCCCACAAATGGTTTTTTTTTTCTTAATCACTCCTCTCTAGAAATTCTCAACTATATAACACACAGAGCATCTTTATCATAACATGATAATTAAAAGCCATTCTCTCTGAGTTTGAGTTCCAGGCTCAATATTCTGTGATCTTGGGAAAGTTACTTCACCTCTCTTCACTTCTGTTTCTATATTTGTAAATCTAAAGGCCCATAAAGATAACCTTAAAGTCCTAGGTCTACTTCACAGTGTTGTTTGGAAGATTGAATGAGTCAATATTTGTAAAAACCTTTAAAAGAGCATTTGCAATTTGCACAAAATAAACATGCTGTACCTTGGGGTGGGTGCAAATGCTTAGTAATTTGCCGATGGTATGTGGCAACTACATAACGGAAGTGGCATGTTTCATATTTACTCAGAATCCTGTAAACTCTTATTTGTTAGCTACTATGTTTATTGAAGAATAAAGCAAATTTTCAGTGACTTCCCTAAAGTTCGTTCTGTAAAACAAACAAAAGAGAGGTTATAGAAAAAATAATCTCTTCATGCCTTTCTGATTTTATAAACTTCATAGGACAAGCCTGTTTTACACATACAGGTAGAAAACAAAGCAATACGTCTTTTAAGTTTCAAAGACTATTTTTGAGCCAGTTGCCCATCAAATCCCAAAAAACAATTTATAACAGGAGAACCACATGGGCTCAATTATTCATAAGTTAGTCAGGTATTTGCAACTTTTTTTCTCACTTCTTACTGCTTAACACAAATTTTAATCTTTTAATTTCCCTGTTTTCCTTCTCAAGATCATACTGATAAAGACTAGAATGTCTTTAAAGGTAGGCATTCAATAAAATCTTTTAAAAAGCGGGGGCGGGATCCCTGGCTTCGGTCCAGGGCCTGACCCTCGAGTCCGGGGGACCCAGTCGGGAATCGGGTCCCACATGGGGCTCCCAGCGCGGAGCCTGCTTCTCCCTCTGCCTGTGTCTCTGCCTCCCTCTCTCTCTGTCTCTCATGAATAAATAAATAAAATCTTAAAAAAATAAATAAATAAAGGTAGGCATTCATTCTGTAAATTTTTTTCCAACCAATAAGATGGAGAGGAAGTCAAATTCCTTTTATATAGATGAAGTGATTGAAAATAGGACTACAAAATAAATCAGCGGTAGATCTCAACGGTAACATTCTTTAAAATCCTGTGTATCTCCTGGTAGAGTACAGATGTCCCTTCCTTCTGGGAAGCCTAATACAGAAAATTTAAAATGGGAAAAAGAAAAACTGGGGAGCGAACCTTTCCAATTACAATTATTTTTCCAATTTCCAATTATTTATGGAAGGATTTTCAACAGGTTGAGTGTCTGTCTGGGCAATACTGGGAGAAGCGGTCTCGCTCACCTAACGAACATCTGTAAAGTGCTTAGTCTGTGCTGCTTCTCACCAATCGTTGACTCGTTTCTCGTCACAATCTCGGGGTAGACAAAGACGCGTTCAGCAACCTGCAGGTGACAGGCGGCAACCAGGTGGAAGCTGCGCGCCAGGTGGGCGGCTGCAACGCGCAGCTCATTCACTCACCTGGGCTGCCCGGAGTCTGGTTTCTGGACACCTGTGCCTGGACCAGAGGTCATGCCCGTCTGCACCCGCCACCCCTTCCCGTCGAAACCCGCGCCTCCCAGGGGGCCCGAATCCAACCTGGACGATTACACTTAACCCATCTGTACCCACTGTTGACTTAGTGAGTCTCTAGGACTCCCGGTGGAAGGAAACACGGGAAGAAGTGTCGGGTTCAAAGACTGGGATTCCTACTTAGGAGATAGAGACCTGTCCTCGTTGCTAGAGGAAGGGGGGCCGTCGCGGAAGGTCCGGTACTAAATGGCACCGGATTTTGAGCGTGATTTGGCGGTTCCCGCTTCATCCGCAGGACAAGGGGCGCTTCGCGGCAGGTACCCATTTTCTGGGGACCAGGTGCTGCTTTGTCCAGGGATAGACCAGAAGGGGTGGATTCCGGGAGCCTGTCGGACCAGCCCCTCTGCAGCTTCGGGCTGGGGCCCGTCCCGTGTTTCATTGATCAAATCTGAACCCCTCATGCATTTGGAAAAGAAGGTCTCCCGGGACTTTGGGGGGGGGGGGTGAGGGCTCCAACATTGCAGAGGGAAGAAGGGAATTCAGCAGAATTCAGAAAAGGGGGTCGTGTTGAAATCATCCCTGGAAGGCACTTTGGACGCGGAGCCCTGTTCCCGCCAAAGGGAAGCCACAACCGGGACGGTCTACGCGTGACTTGAAAATGCACAAGACAAGCGGGTTGGAACCCAGGCGGCGGGCTGCATCGTGGCAGCGTTCGTTTCGGGCACAGGGAACAGGCAGAACGAAGTGTCGAGAAACACTGTACACGGTAGGGTAGAGGACGGGCGGGACAGCGAGGCAAAGTCTGCTCCCCGCCGGCCTTCATCCCCCGCAACTGGGAGCCGCCGGGCCGGAGTCTGGGGCTGCGGTGCCTGCGTGGTCGGGGCTCCCGAGGGGGGAGGTGGCTCCGCGGCGGGGCCTGCCCTCCCCTCCCCTGCCCTCCCCTCCCCTGACCCTGCCCCTGCCCCCCCTCCCCTGCCCCTGCCCCTGCCCCCCCTCCCCTGCCCCTCCCCTGCCCTCCCCTGCCCTTGCCCCTGCCCCTGCCCTCCCCTCCCCTGCTCCTCCCCGGCCCGTGCCCCTGCCCCTTCCCCTGCCCTCCCCTGCCCTCCCCTTCCGGACCCGGGAATCCCCGTCCCCCGCCGGCCGCGGATAAAAGGGCTTCCCCGGCTCCGGGAGCCCCAGAGGCCGCGCCGCCCGCCCCGGCTCCCCGGCCCCCCGACCCCCCGGCCCCCGGCTCCCGCGCCGCCCGCCCCTCCGAGCGAGCCCATGGCCCCCGCCGCGCCCCGCGCCCCCCGCGCCCCCCGCGCCCCCGCGCCCCCCGGCCCCTCGGCGCCGCGCGGCTGCTCCTGCTCCTGCTCCTGCTCCTGCTCCTGGGCCCCGCCGGCCGCCGCGCCGCAGGTGAGACTCCGCGCCCCGGGGCCACGGGCGGGACGCGGGCCGGTGGGCGCCCCCGGGGCCAGCGCGCCCACCCAGGCTGCTCCCCGTCCCCGCAGGGGCGCCCGTGGTCGCCGAGCTGCGCTGCCAGTGCTTGCAGACCTTGCAGGGCATCCACCTCAGGAACATCCAGAACGTCCAGGTGACGCCCTCGGGCCCCCACTGCGCCCGAACCGAGGTCGTGTAAGTGACGCCCCGCCGCCCGCCGCCCGCGGCCCCAGCCCAGCCCCAGCCCAGCCCCGGCCCCAGCCCAGCCCCGGCCCCAGCCCAGCCCCAGCCCAGCCCCAGCTCCTGCCCCGGCCCCAGCTCCTGCCCCAGCTCCTGCCCCAGCCCCAGCCCCAGCTCCTGCCCCAGCCCCAGCCCCAGCCCCAGCTCCTGCCCCAGCCCCAGCCCCAGCCCCAGCTCCTGCCCCAGCCCCAGCCCAGCCCCAGCTCCTGCCCCGGCCCCAGCTCCTGCCCCAGCCCCAGCCCCAGCTCCTGCCCCAGCCCCAGCCCCAGCCCCAGCTCCTGCCCCAGCCCCAGCCCCTGCCCCAGCCCCAGCTTCTGCCCCGGCCCCAGCCCCAGCCCCAGCTCCTGCCCCAGCCCCTGCCCCAGCCCCTGCCCCAGCCCCTGCCCCAGACCTAGCCCAGCCCCACCTCCTGCCCCTGCCCCAGCCCCAGCCCCAGCCCCAGCTCCTGCCCCAGCCCCAGCTCCTGCCCCAGCCCCAGCCCCTGCCCCTGCCCCAGACCTAGCCCAGCCCCAGCCCCAGCCCAGCCCCAGCTCCTGCCCTTGCCCCAGCCCCAGCCCCTGCCCCAGCCCCTGCCCCTGCCCCAGCCCCTGCCCCCAGCCCCGCCTCCTGCCCACCGGGACGCTGCCCTCCCTCCGCAGAGCCACTCTCAAGGACGGACGGGAGGTGTGTCTCAACCCCGAGGCCCCGCTGGTCAAGAGAATGATCCAGAAGATGCTGAGCAAGTGAGTTGTGCCTTTCATCCGCGCCTGGGACTAGCGCTGCTGGTCACAGACACCTGCAGGGCATTTGTAAACCCAGGGTTTAGCTGAAGGACTGGAAAGGGGTATTAGTTCAGTTAAATTTGCTGCTAAGATCATTCATCTGTTCAGGTGCCAGATCCCAGTGCCCTCCATCCCCATGCAAATGAGTGTGGGTAAACCTGCTTTCATTAAAATTCTTACTGATATTGGTCAGTTATATTAAAAAGCTTTCCACCTGTTAAACACAGGCATCCACCGCCCCTCCCCCTCCCCAGTTCCTTCTGGGCTAAACATCTGAAAAGCAGAACCCTTGGTTTTCTGCAACATTGGCCCTAGAGCTTAGAGGTGAAGAGCAGCTACTTTGTAGTGACATCGCACTGGGAACCGATCTGAATTAGGCATCTAACTCAAGGATGATTATCATCATCATCATCATCATCATCATCATCATCTAAAGCTTCCCCAAGCCCAGTAGAACAGAGAAAACAATAGGAGCTAGTGCATAGGGTTGCTTTGACGCTGAAATGAGACTTAGGGTGACAGAGACACACATTCTGCCTGTGGGTAGCCGCTAATCCAGTGGGGACCACAGGCCCCCTGCATTCCCAGATAAAAGCACCCAGGAGCTTAGAGGTCTCTGCTACACAGCATAAGGAGTAGCCCTTTGATGCTAGGCTGGGGAAACTAGATTCAGAAAACTCTGGAACCTTGGGGTCAGGACAGGAGAAGAGTGCAGTGCAGGCAGCTTCCCTGAGCAGCTACTAAGGATGACATTTTTCTCATCATTGGGCAGCTCCAACTAACCAGAGGAAGGAGGAAGCTGATGGGTGGCTGTACCTGAGTCAGGCCCTGCCCTTAAAGGAATCAAAGAGGAAAAGTGGAATCTTCGGCTCCCAGTGCCATCTGAATTGGGCTGCATATGTTTGAGCATCTCCTAGGAGAGTTCTGCTATGTATTTATTTATTTATTTATCTGTTGGTAGGTTGGTTTCCAAGGATTTCTGTGTTAACATTTTACATATGAAATAGTGAGGATGTAATTGAATCCATTTGTGCACCATACCGTTATTTTTTATTATTTTACGTTAAACCCAACCTAGTTCAATCCTGATGCTTATTTAATTTGAAGGTAGAAGGTTTGCAAATATTCTCCAGTTATTAAATGAATACTTGTGAGGGGCCCACAGCATGCCAGCCACTGTGACTGAAGCTGGGGAGAGGGGTTCAAGCAAATAGAGAGTGAGGTCATCGTGAGGTTGGGGAATATATGTATACCTCTATTTTTATGATTGTTTAAAAGAGTGTCAGCTATTATTTATAGAAATAATTTCACAGCATGTGGTCAACATTTCTCCTGTTGAAGCTTTAGGAACTACAGTGTTCTAAATATCCTTTGGACATTCTATGTCTTTCTTGTAAGGCACAATGCCTTATTTAGTGTTGATTATGCATTATTTCTGCATATCTTACAACAGAGAGGTTGAAACATTTATTGTTGTTTTTACAAAGAACTTGAAAATAAAGTATTTCAATGTAAAAAAAATGCTTGTTTCATTTAGGGGGAAAAGGCTATCTTTACTCATAATCTGATGATGTACACCAATATTTCTCGACTTTTTAAAGACATTTTTTTAAATGGGCATCCAGTTTGCTACACAGAGAAATGAACTATAATTTATGCTTAACTTATCTGGTGGTAGCTTACTCCTCTTGAGTTTCACGTACCCAAGAATGTGCTTTTCCAAAGTGTGGGCTTCCCTCTGCCCCTCGGTGTGAGTCACTGATATATATCGCTGGCTTTTATAAGGAGCTCCTTTCCACCCTATCACTCAGTTTTCTCTCGTCAAAAACATTTACATTCTTATAACAATCTTGACAAGGACTCTCATCGTGTTGCTTTGCTAAATGACTTTTCAAACAATTATCGACAATTTAAAGAAGCTGACAGTGAAGTGGTAAAGTGGGTTTTTTCTTCAAAGTTCAAATAATTTGCATCACCAATAGAAACACAGTGAATGGCTGAGTACTTCACCTATGAAAGATCTGACATTGGATTCAGTACTCTAACCTTCATTTATAAGTAACTACCTCTAGGTTTAATGTCATTCCAACTCTTTATATCAATTTGTCAAATAGAATAGTTTTAAGATTTGAATGCATTAGTTCCCATCCCTCTTGGTGCAAGTCTTAGAGAACTGGATGGATTGTGTAGCCTGAGAAAGTCTCTGGAACTTGGTTTTCAATACCGCCCCAGGATGATATCAACACAGATTTTCAGGACAGAAAAAAAAAAAAATGTGTTTATAAAGAGAGGAAAGCTCCCTATAATCTGAAACTAGGCTCCAAACCTGAAAACGAAGAATATTTGTGGATGTGTGGAGTGTGTTTGTCTCTGAGTCAGGACTCATTAAGGAAATCCTGAGCCTTAGGTAAAAGCCTCCTCTCAAAACTTGAGATCAGATTCTGGTTTGCCCAAATAGCTGGGTAAATAAGGACTCCAAGTAGAGAGAAGCAACCTTTGTGGGCCTTTTTTCATAAAGTTAAAAATGGTAACCTCTTTATAACTCCAATGTTATTAGTTATCAATGAGATAAGAAGGAGGAAAATTTGTGAATGGTACAGAAGGAAATAAATGCAAGCCATTCTAGAAGCTCCACAAATGCTAGCATTCACTCCCCAACCCCAAGTCAAGGGACATTGGAAGTTCTTTCCAAGTGGAACCCCCAAGGGCTCAATAAAGCCCTTACACCTAAGACCAGTCCTTACATTCAAACACTGGCTAGAGCTTGCTCCACTGGCCACTGAGTTCTTGTCAATATGGAACATGCAACAAAAAAGGAGAAAGGAGATGTTCTGTTCATATGGTGGTTAAGGACATGGGTTTCAAAGAACTGGATAGACGGGGGATAAATTCCAGCTCTATCTCTTGCTGACTGTGTGTTCTTGGGCACTTTTCTTGACATCACCCACCCTCATTTCCCCTGTTATAGAATGGAGACAATAACATAATACACTTTCTGAAATTTTTACAGGGATTAAACATTGTCAGTACCTCCAGAAATCTGCCACTGGTCCTTAAGCCAGTTCCATGGATCCTGTCTCAGTGTCTGTCCTGGATCAAGTGGATATGTACTATGTTTTTTCACACCACATTGCCCTGAGACTTGAGAGTACAAGGCAGCCTCTCATTGAGAGTATTATGGCAGGAAATGGGACACACGGGTGTGTGAGGTGGTGGTCATGAAGTGAAGTAGGGAACGAATATTGGGTGACACCGCACAACTCCCAAGGCCATCAGCTACAAGTAGCAGTGGCAACACTGACTAAAGTCTCTTGAGCAAATGTTACCAAAGTGCTAAATCCAAAAAGGGGGAAATGCTATTGAGATGTTCTTTCAGAATTTCCAGACGTAACAGGAAAGACACTGGGGGGACGGTAGAGGTGGCAAACCTGCAATAGCGTAATGGGGGTCAGTCCAGAATAGCAGATGATACTGTTTCTCTTTTTTTCCTGACTTACCCACACAAATAATAAGGGGAAGGAAGGTTTTATGCCATCTTTACCATTGGTGCTCCACTCTGTGTCTCCTTCACTTACCAATGACTTCCATAGTTGCAATGGGCAGCATCCTTGCTTGCTGACAGCTTCCCAGCTCAAGCTTCCCTATCCTTCTGATCCTCTTCCTGAGGGCTCTCTCCACTTGGACATGGGGAGGAGGGTACGGCAAAGAGAGTTTGCTCAGCTTCAGAGGCAGGATGGCCTCTGGTTTAATGGCCTCTGATTTAATGACCTCAGGCTGCCCTCCCTGAGGGATAGGAATTAGAGGATAAATATTCTATTTTCCAGTCCCTTGGTTGGACAATTCTAGAAGTTACACTGTGTGTGTATTTGCATGTACATGTGTTTTATAAGGAACTCCTTTCTACCTTGTTACTACTCAACTTTATCTCCTCAAAAACGTTTCCATTCTTATAGCTACCTTAACAAGCACTCTCATTTCATTGCTTTGCTAAGTGATTTATTTATAAATATGTTTATTATATATGTGCTTTCCACCTCACTCTTCATTATGTTCACATTTTCTCTTAAATCCTTGAGCATATTGGGGTGCCTGGGTGGCTCAGTCGGTTAAAGATCTGACTCTCAGTCGGTTAAAGATTCGATCTCAGGGTCATGAGATCCACTCCCCAGTATGCTCTGCTCAGTGGGGCATCTGCTTGAGAATCTCACTCTCCCTTCCCTCCTCCCCTGCCCTGTTTGCACTCTCTCTCTGTCTAAATCTTCAAAAAAAAAAAAAATTGAGCATATATATAATAACTAGTTTAAAATTCTTGTCTACTAATTGTATCATTCTGTCATTTTTATGTTTATTGACTGATCTCCATCACCCCCCACTATGTTTTTCTTCCTGGCATGTGTAGTAATTTTTTACTGGATGCAGGAATTTTTTTTTAAGATTTAATTTATTTATTCATGAGAGACAGAGAGAGAGAGAGAGAGATCGAGAGAGAGAGGAGGCAGAGACACAGGCATAGGGAGAAGCAGGCTCCATGCAGAGAGCCCAACGTGGGACTCGATCCCAGGTCCCCAGGATCATGCTCTGGGCCTAAGGCAGCACTAAACCGCTGAGCCATCCAGGCTGCCCGGTTGCAGGAATTTTGAATCTTATGTTGCTGAGTGTCAAGATTTTGTTTTCTTTCTTTAGAATCCTGATCTCTGTTGTGGCAAGCTGTTAACTTACCAGAGAATCAGCTTGATCTTTTGTAGGCTGTTTTTTAAGCTTTATTAGGAGATTTCTTTGCCCCAAAGTTTGTTTAACTGTACTACTAGAATCATGTCCTATCTGTGTTTCTGCTGAATACCCTATTCTGCTGAATACCTAAGTGCTTACAAGATCCCTCTACGCTAACCAGTCCAATCTTAAATATCTCCCCCTGCCATGCAATCTAAGAATTGCTCAGCTTACAGATCTCTGGCCACTTTCTGCCTGACCCGCTGGAGTTTCGCCATATGCATGTAGCCTAGTATTGATCAGAGAGACCTAATGGAACCTCAATGCAGAGTACCAGAACTCTATTTTCCTCTATGGATCTCTCCTTCCTGCAAACTTCATAACTTGTAGTCATTCCAGTTTCCCTGTTTGCAAATCTGTGTCTCCTCAACTTAGCAAAATTCCTGTGCCATGCTTGGAATCTCCCTCCCTGCAAAATGGTCCAGAAGTACTCCAGCAAAAAAGCCAGGGTGATCATGCACCTGCTCTTCTTTATTTCCTTTTATCAGGTATCCTAGTCTTCTGCTACTTGTCATTCTAATGTCTAAAGGCAGTTCAGCGTGTTCTGTTGAATTTTCTAGTTGTTTATGGCTGGAGGCTAGGACCGTTCCCTTTTAATCTAATATGGCTGGAAATGAAAGTATTGGTGGGACAATTCTGAGGAACAGTTTACAAGATTTCTAAAAGGCTCCATGGCAAGATTAATCTCCAGTTACTTACCCATTTATCTCTAGTTACATAGCTCATTTATTACATAGACCTTATTAGTGTTTTTCTCTTTTCTATCCCACAGTCCCTCAGTCCCTCACTTGCTCGTCTTATGTTGTTGGTTTTTTTCCAAGATAAACTACTACACAAATTTTAGTATTAGATCTGCTTTCAGGGAAACTCTGATTCCCTAGAAGTTAGATCTTGGTGCTAACACTCATGTACAACTATTTTATACAGGAGTATAATATCAGAGAATCAAGAGGGAGGAAGATGCGAAGAAGGGCATGGGAAAGGTCAAAATCTGGAAGCTGGATCCATAAGGCCCTAAATGGGTGTAAGGGCAAAGTCTACCAAACCCACCTCCAGGACCTAATCTTCCCCTGTGAAGAGGATGGTATGCCTATTGACATTTTGTCCTCAAAATAAAAATTGACAAATATTTTCTTTTTTAAGTGAGAGGTAGTTGGGATTGTTTCTTTAGCTTTCAATAGTTCCCTGCAAAAAACACGTAGTTTGGAGAGGGATAAACAAGTCACATACTCAAACCAGGAACTGATCTTGTAGCAGCCAGGTAGAAGTTTAGTTCAAATCTCAGAGATCACATAAAAAAGTCAATTCTCTTATTTTATTTTTTTAAAAGATTGTACTTATTTACTCATGAGAGAGAAGCAGAGACACACACAGGCAGAGGGAGAAGCAGGCTCCCCACGGAGAGCCCAGTTCGGGACTTGATCCCAGGACCTTGGGATCACGACCTGAACCAAAGGCAGATGCCCAAACACTGAGCAACCCAAGTGCCCAATTCTCTCACTTTAGGGATGGCACTGCATTGGCTCAGAGACCACCAAGGAATTACCAAATATGACAGAACCGTCCTATTTCAAAATGGACTGGGACTCAGCTTTCTGATATTTAGTACAGGACTGTTTCCATTAACTACATCATTATTAAATTTCTTTAGTTTTGGTTCTAGGGTTGGCTTTCTAAAATTTGTAGAACCAGTCTCAGGGTACTAATCAATAACTAGGAGCCCATCCATAGCATAAGCTTCTGTAGGGTATTCTAAAGGAAAGGCGATGAATATTGAGGCCAAACGATTTGAAGAAAAATATGGGTTCAGCCACATTGTTTGATTTGCAAAGTTACTCTCTCAGTTACCTCTCACCTCTCCAAAAGGTAGTGGCTTAAAGCAACAACCATTTTATCCTGGTTCATGACCCCATAGGTCTTCAATCTGGGCTAAGTAATGCCACAGCTGAGCGTGGTTCTTCTAATGGTCTCTCCTGGGTCATTCATGTGGCTGCAGTCATCCGTAGCTTGAGCAGGACTGCCTTGCTCACTTGTCTGGTGCTTTGTGCTGGCTGTTGGCTGGGCTTCATTTCTGAGAGATGAGCTCTGCCCTTCTCTTATGGTAGTAGTAGCTTTCCAAGAAGGCGGTGGGGGAAGCTCCTAAGCTTCCTGTGTTTTTTTTCCTTCTTTATTTTTTTATTCAAGAGTAACTAACATACAGTGCTATATTAGTTTGGGGACTACAATAAAGAGATTCAAAAATTCTATACATTCCCTTAGTGCTCATCACAAGTGTACTCTTTTTTTTTTTTTTTTTTTTTTTAAGTAGGCTCCATGCTCAGTATGGAGCCCAACATGGGGCTTGAACTCATTACCCTGAGATCAAGACATGATCTGAGATCAAGAGTTGGTGCTTAACTGACTGAGCCACCCAGATGCCCCACGATAAGTGTTCTGGAATTTTTGCTTAGAAATATCCACATCAGGGATCCCTGGGTGACGCAGCGGTTTGGCGCCTGCCTTTGGCCCAGGGCGCGATCCTGGAGACCCGGGATCGAGTCCCACGTCGGGCTCCCGGTGCATGGAGCCTGCTTCTCCCTCTGCCTGTGTCTCTGCCTCTCTCTCTCTCTCTCTCTGTGACTATCATAAATAAATAAATAAATTAATTAATTAATAAAAAAAATTTAAAAAAAAAAAAAAGAAATATCCACATCACTTCCCCCACATTCTACTGACCAAAGCAGTATCGGCACAGAGTCAAGGGGCTTGGGAAATAGATTCCACTTTTTGAAAAGGCAGCTGTTAAAAATTTGCAACACTACTTTTTAATCTTTCATAATTATCTAACCTCTCTGGGATATCTGATTTTCTCATCTATAAGATAGAAACACCCCTTGTAACATTTCTGGTTAATACACAAACAGGTCATAGTGTTGTGTTGACACAAAGCAGGAGTCAATAAATGGTTGTTATATCACTACATTATGTTATATCTCTATTAGGGTAGGGAAATGTTTCAAAGAAAGAAACGTAAGAATACAGTTAAAGCACGGGACAAGTGAGCAAGGCAGTCCTGCTCAAGCCACCGATGACTGCAGGCACATGAATGACCCAGGAGAGACCATCAGAAGAACCACACAACTGAGCCCAGCTCGGCTGTGGCATCACTTGGCCCAGATTGAAGACCTATGGGGTCATGAACCAGGATAAAATGGTTGTTGCTTTACAGTTAAAAAAAACAGGATTTTTTTTTTTTTTTTTTTTTTTTGTGACTTGCATGTGTGTATAGGTCTCAGGTTTGTGTGAAAAGTCAACTAATAAAACAGATTGTCTAAAAACTTAAGAAGCTGACAATCTGAGCATTTTGACAATCTAGATTGAACTCTACATTAATTCTGCTCCAGATCTGGCAGAGATTTTAGTAGGTCTAGAATGAGACCCACATTTGATAAGGAAGATCTCTGGATCTTTTATCACTATCTCTTTAACAAATTCCTTATCAGCCATAATGTCCTAAGCCTGTTTTTGGAGTTTTGGAAAACGAAATTACTTTGAATCTTTCAATAGTTGAGGAATAGTTTATGATATGTTAATCATATTAATATTAATAGTTTAATCTTATCTTTGCATAATCTTTATCTTGTTCTCATCATAATGTCTAGATACGTTGATAACACAGCATTTCACTTGGTGCAGACAGAAAATAAAACTCAAGTCAAGATTGCATCTGAATGGTATTATTATTATTATTTTTTTTATGATAGTCACAGAGAGAGAGAGAGAGAGGCAGAGACACAGGCAGAGGGAGAAGCAGGCTCCATGCACCAGGAGCCCGACGTGGGATTCGATCCCGGGTCTCCAGGATCGTGCCCTGGGCCAAAGGCAGGCGCTAAACCGCTGCGCCACCCAGGGATCCCCGAATGGTATTTCCAACTGATCTGCAGCTTTGTGGTTTCTCTGAAGACCAATATCTGGTCAGTCAATTGTATGTTGTCAAGATGTTAAAACTTACCTGATTTTGAGATTGGAATAACTTTTTTCTCTTCTTTAACCAGAAAGATTGCCAAGACCCCCCCGTCTTAGTCTGTCCAGGCTGCTATAACAAAACACCGTGGACTTGTGGCTTTAAACAACAGAAATTTATTTCTCACAATTCTGGAAGCTGGAGGTCTGAGATCAAGGTGCCAACATGGCTAAGCAAGGGCCTCTTCTGGGTCACAGACTGGCCTTGTCTCACGTGGCAGAAGGGGCAAGGGAGTACTGGGGTCTCTCTTACAAAGTCACTAATCCCATTTGTGAGGGTTCCAGCCTCATAATCTAATCACCCCATCTTCTAACACCATCACCTTGGGGCTTAGGATTCAAACATGTGAATTTTGAGGAGAAGCAAACATTCAGACCATAGCAACCCTTTGTGAACCTGTGTGCTTGTTCACTTCTCTGTCTGGAATGCTTGTCAGCATTTGTGGTGATGAACGTCCTTTCACCTTTAACAACTCCAATGTTACTTCCCCAGTGAAGTCTTCCACATTCTCCTCCGTGTCCTCCCTCCTCTACCTTCAGACTGCCTCAGGTCTCCATCTAGTTTAACACAGATCACCTTCTAGATTCATCTATTTACGTGTTTGTCTCCAAACAGGCTTGTGAATTCCTCAAGAGCAGAAACTCAGGTTTTATTCTTTGACTATTTAATGTCCAGCAAAGGCCTTGGCTGGTAACAGATGTTCAATGATAACTTCACAAGAAAAGACTTTCATATTTAAGCTAGGTTTACCTCTGGACTCTATCAGTCCTGTAAGTGAGGATTCTTCAATTGAATGTTGTGTTGGGTTGAATTGTGCCCCCTCACCCCCACAGCAAGTCCTCAAATTCATAGGTTAAAGTCCTAACCCCTGGCACCTCATATGGAGGTAAGGTTTTTACAGAGGGAACCAAAGTAAAGTGAGATCATTAGGCTGGCCCTAATCCAATTAGGTGTCTTTATAAAAAAAACAGAAATTTGGAGACAGACATACAGGAAGAACACCATGTGAAGATGAAGACAACCCCCTAGAGGGCAGGGAGAAAGGCTTGGAGCAGCTCCTTCCCTCCCAGCCCCCAGGAAGGGCCAACACTGCCAACACCATGATTCTGGGCTTCTAGCCTCCCAAACCTCAAGACAAAAACAAAAAATATATATATTTCTTGTGTAAGCCACCCAGTCGGTGGATCCTTGCTATGACAGCATAAGGAGAGTAAAGCTAATGCTTTGATATTTGATTTGTTAATAATAATAAGAAGAAGAAGAAGAAGGAGGAGGAGGAGGAGAAAATTGTAGTCAGTGTGGAATAATAAGGTCATTTATAAAATTGCTTAAGGAAAAAAATTGGAGTTCATAGTTCACTGTTACCTATGGCAGCTTCAAGTCCATCAAAACTGCTGCCTTCAAACTACAAGTAAAGTATAATTTGCTACTTTTGACAGGACAAGTTATTGTAGTCTGGACTGCAGTTTCTTTGTTGGTTACTTATAAGTGTGGTTGGAGTTTGACGGATTCCATTACCATCTTGAGTGGGATTATGCAAATAGGCACAAAAGCCAAAAGCAAATACTTGCTGAGGAAAAAGCATTTTTAATTACTTCTTTGTATACACATGACCTTTAAAACGTGTATAGACATTCCTATGTCTCCATTCTGTAAGTCACTTAACCAACTGGCATTGATTGACATGGTTATTCAGTTTCCCTCCCCAGGAAATAATAGGTTCATTTCTCCCTTCAACAAATTCATATCCTGCCCCCAAGCCTCAGCCCCCCTCCAACTAAAACAAAGCTTGAAAAACAAACCCAATTTCCTTATTGGCTTGGGACAAACACAAAGTTGCTCCTTTCATTCTTCAATGGGAAGGAAGTGCATGAACAACAAAAAATTCTCAGAGCTACAAAAGGCACGTAAAAGAGGGCTGCAGTGTTGATTCCGCCATTCAGACAAGGGTCAAGATCCAGCACAGACATAGCTGTTGAGAGCTCACAGAGCTCTCCTGCTGGCTGTCCTGGCCCTGAGCATCTTTGTTAAAGCAGCTATAGCTTTTACATTTTCCTTCTAAGCACTGCAAAAATTTAGAAAAGATTCCAGATCTAATGAGATTGTATCTGGCATTGAGCAAAATCTAGAAACTGTAAGATTAAAACCTAAGTATAACATATGTTTAGACCGTGGAGTGTCAAAGAATTTCTTGTTGAGTTAATTTTAAAAATCTTTTTAACTTCCTGGGAAATATTTAACTGTAAGCATCTGTGCTTGTCTTACCAGAGACAACAGCCAGAGCCTTACTGCAAATAGGTTTAGGGTGTTTATTTTAAGGATGGTAGGCAGATAGGAATTGCCACTTTCAACTGATAGAATTCACAGAAAATTTTTATGTCTACAACTTTTCATAGGAGGAAATCAAGTGGATTTTACCACAAAATAAGTTATTTTATTGACCAGGCATAATTTGAAACAATGAATTATTGGTCCAGTGTGCTTAGCCATCCCTTAAACATAGCAGATGCTCAATAAATGTGTGTTGACCATAAATAAAGCAGATGGCTAGATTTGTGTGATTGTCTCCCTAAATAATGCTATCAGCACTTATTTTGTGAAGTGGGGGTCCTGCTGCATTGGTATATAAAGGATAAGCACAGTAGCTGCCTGTATTCTCACTCAGGGTTTGGCCATTCTTTTCTTGCACAGTTGATCCTTGTGAAGGCCAAGAGTTGCGATGTCAGTGTATTCAGACACATTCTGACTTTGTTTCTCCCAAATTCATTACAAATGTCCAGCAGAAAAGAAATCATGTAAGTAGTAAAGACAAACTCATTTATTATCTCAAAGTTCTCTAAGTCAGTAGTCTAATGGCTTGACTAGGTTCTTTGCTTAGAGTTTCATAAGGCTTAAATTAAGGAGTCCGCGAGGTTGACATCTCATCTGGAGGCTCTGGGAAGAATCCACTTCCCAGATTTATTATGTTGTTGGCTGAATTCAGTTCTTTGCAGTTGTAGGATTGAAATACTCATATTCTTTCTGGCCCTTGGTTCATGGTCACTTGCAGCTCCTCAGCTCTTTCCATATCAGCAGCTGAGAATCTGCCTTACATTGAATTGATCTCATACTTTAGATCTCTCTTTCTCTTCTGCTACCTGCTTTTAGGGCCATGTGATTACATTGGGCCCACCTGAATCATCTCTCTTTGGATTAATTTAGTCAACTCACAGGAATCTTAACTCCATCCGCAAAATCCCTTTGCCATATAATGTGACATAATCACGGGTGTAATATCTCCTTATGTTCCTAGAGACTAGGGAGGAAAACATAATGGCTCTTCTTAGGATTCTCCCTAATGTGCATACAAAAGAGTGTGTAAATATATACACATACAGTTTAAGGAACAGTAAGAGAAAACACCCATTCACTTGCCATCCAGGCCAAAATCTAGAACATGATTAGTACATCAGAAGCCTGCACATGGAAAACATCTATTATGGGCTGAATTGTGTTCTCTCCAAATTTTTATGTTGAAGTCCTAACACCTGAAACCTCAGAGTGTGACTGTTATCGGAGATAGGACCTTTAGAGTCGTGATTAAAGTTAAATGAGGTCCCAAGGTGGGGCACTAATCCAATATGACTGGTGTCCCTGTAAGAGAGAGAGACACCAGGAATACATGCAGACAAAGAAAAGGCCTGTGAAGATACAGCAAGAAGAGGGCCTCCTACAAGCTAAGGGGACAGGTGTCAGAAGAAACCAAACCTGCCAAAACCTTGACCTTGAACTTATAGCCTTCATAGTGAGATAATAAGTTTCTGTTGTTTAGGCTACCCAGTCTGTGGTATACTGTTATGTCAGACCTAGCAAACCTCCCAAATCATATACCTCCCCCACGCTAAGAAATAATTACTATTTGAGGGGTCGTTTCTTCCTTTTAAAAATAGTTTTGCCATCTCTGTATGAAATCTAAAAATTACAATTTTGCCTGTGTTATGGATTGAATGTGTGTCCCCACTCCCAACCCCAAATTCATATGTTGAAATCCTAAACCACAAATGTTTCTGTATTAGGAGGTGGGGCCTTTGGGAGGTGGTTAGGTCATGAGGGTGGGGCCTCATCACTCATTAATGGGATTAGTTTCCTTAAAAAAGAGACCACAGAGAGTTCCTTAACCTTCCAACTTGTGAGGACAGAGTAAAACAGTGGCCTTCTATGAACCAGGAAGTAGGTTCTCACCAGACACCAGATCCCGGCACTTTGATCATGGACTTCCCAACCTCCAGAACTCTGAGAAGTAATGTTTGTTGTTTACAGCACCCAGTCTGTGGGGTTTTTTGTTGTTTTTTGTTTGTTTCTCTGTTTGTTTATAGCAGCCCAAATGGACTAAGCCTACTTTTTAAAAAATTTAAATTCAAATTGGTTAACATATAGTGTATTATTACTTTCAGAGTTGAGTTTAGTGATTCATTTGTCGCATATGACACCCAGTGCTCATCATATCAAGTGCCCTCCTTAATGTCCATCACTCAGTTACCCCATCCCCCACCCACCTCCCCTCCAGCAACCCTGAGTTCGTTTCCTATGGCTAAGAGTCTCTTACAGCTTGCCTCTCTTTATAAGACAACTGCTTTGGGACTTCAGGACCCCACGCTGAATATATTCTTTGATTATGCAACATTTTATTCTGCAACACATGCATTTTGATATGTTTAGCTGTAGTTTATTCAATTTAAATGACATTTAGCAGTAGTAGGAATACTAAATAAATACCAAATTTGCTTATCTAATCCACTATTGGTGCACATTGAGGTTCTTTCCAGATTTTTGCTATTATCAACATTCTGTATATGTGGTTCATGTATATGAGAATTTCTCTAGGGATTACTTGCTGGTTTAAGGTTTGCATCTATTTAACCTTACTAGGCTATGCCACACTGTATTACCGTATTATGGTACATAAAACCACTTGTTGTATTATATATTGGCCAATATCTGGTGGCGTTAACCTGACGAGTATATAATGGTATCCTTTAATTGTTCTTTTAATTTGCATTTCTCTGTTATTAATGAGGTTGAGTATTTTTTCATATGTTTATAAGCATTTGTGTTCCTCCTTTTGTGAAATTTCTTTTTTTTTTTAATTTTAAAGATTTTATTTATTTATTCTTGAGAGACACAGAAACAGAGAGAGAGGCAGAGACACAGGCAGAGGGAGAAGCAGGCTGTGAATCCATCCCGGGTCTCCAGGATCAGGCCTCGGGCTGAAGGTGGCGCTAAACCGCTGAGCCACCCGGGCTGCGCCTTTTGTGAAATTTCTGTTCATTCCTTTGTTTCTTTTCCTACTTGCATACTATCTTTTTCCTATTGGCTTTCAGGTATTGTATTCTTTATATATTATGAATATTAACCTTTTGTCAGATTTATGGATAGCAAAGCTCATTTTCCAATTTGTGGCTCATATTTTCCTTCATTCTATGGTGTTCTTTCAATTAACTTAAGTTTGTGTTTCTAATATATTGAGTTAAGCAATATGCTTTTTTTCTGGTTAGCACATTCAGTGTTTGTTTCTTTCATAGACTTCACAGAAATATTCCTCTATATTGTCTTCTAGAGTTTCTATAGTTTGTTTTCCTTTGTATTTAAAACTTTAACCCAAGTGGAACTAATTTTTGTATGCGACATAAGGGAATTATACAATTTTATCTTATTTTTCTATATGGTTCATCAATTATTTCAGCACTGCTACTTCTATCATAAACTGAGTTCCCATTGATGTGTAAAGATATTTCTGACTTCTCTATTCTGTTCAATTAATCAAATTGTCTACACTTGTACACCATCTTTACTAAGATTTTATACTAATTTTTGACATCAAGAAAGGAAAATTCTCCCATCGTCTCCAGAGCAGATTTTCTCAGACTTTTGTTTGTTCTAAATAAATATTAGAAGCAGCTTGCAAATTTGCACTAATTTAATTATAATTTTGAGTGAGTTTCTTTGAAGTTATTAATTAATTTGTGATTAATAATTAAGATTATAATCTTAATAATTAAGATTAACTTGTGAATTATTGACATTCTTATGATTCTGAATTATTTCAAGAGCATAAAATAGTTCTCAATTTATCAAGGGCTTCTTTAATGTCTTTAAACAAAGTTTTGTTATTTTCTCCATAAAGACCTTACATATCTTTTTTATTATTTAAGAAAAAAAGGCACATTTCTAGTCACCTTATATTTTTTGATGCTGTTGTAAAGAATAGCTTTATAAAATTTTATGTTCCAGTTGTTTTTAGGATTTAGAGATAAAATTTTTAGTTAATTTTGTAACTGTGAATTCTTTACTTGGGTAGTCACATCATCTGGCAATAATGGCAGTTTAGTTTCCTTCTTTGGAAACTTATGCTTTTATCTTTCTAGCTTTTAGAGATAGCTTTTGGACTCTTCTTTCTGCATTCAAAGGGAATACTTACAAGTTTTCACCATTATGTTTGATGTTTTGAGGGTGTCTTTGTTTTGGTAACTTGCTCAGAGGTTATTGCTACATTATCATCATTATCACTTTCACTATGATCTGGTCCTCATGTAAGGAACTTCAAAGAGGTAGAGACTTGTGGTTCTGTGAAGGACACTTGAAAACTATAGAAGTAATTTAAACTACAGACTTAATTTAAATAAGCAATTTGTGTTCGCCCTCCCTCCCCCAGTAAGTGAGACTTTAGCAAGGTCCAAAAGCCAGCACAATTAGCACAGGTATGATGATAAAGAATGTATAGTAAGTGGTTGATAATTGGCAGCCAGGAAGCTGTTACCTTTGTGTAGATTTTCCAGAGTCTAACACCTGTGTAGCACAAGTCCAATAAATGTTTGCTGACTTGTTGATAACCCAAAAAGTCTAAGAAAAAAATTATTCTTTAATTGATTTTTAAGATTTCATTATGTACACTGGTATGACTGAAAACCATATTCCAATAATATGATTAATGTAGTTTGAGAAATAAATCCATATCCATTTTAAGCATAAAATTTCATGTTATTGAACTTTTAATCAATAAATTCAAAGCATTATTGATTTACATATAGTTATCATTTACCCAAAATGCTTTTTTTTTTTTTCAGAGTCACACTGAAAGATGAGAAATTAATTTGTTTGGATCCTGAGGCTGAATGGGTGATGATTATTATTAAAAAGATTACCAACAGGTATAATCAATGCCAAGGATTCTCATATTCATACTTTCTCTTTTCTTTTAATTAAAGATATTTATGAGTATATACAGACTCTGCTATAGGTCAGAATAAAATTACAGTAAGATTAATGAGTCTATACCAGAAAATCAAAAGTGTGGTCCCAAGACTGGCAGAATTACCGTCACCCAGTAACTCATTAGAAATCCAAATTATTAGGCCTCAGCTCAGACTTACAGGATCAGAAACTGGGGTGCAGCCCAACAGTCTGTATTTCAACAAGCCCTCCAGATGATTCTGATGCATGACCAAGTTTGAGAACCATTGATCCGTACCTTCTATTTAACACACTATCCTAGTTGACCTGTGTTATAAATATCCCCAATTAATATAAAAATGATCGAAAATTACTAGAACTGTCTCGTTCAGATCAGCAAGGCAGGCAATAGACATATATGGTGAAAAAAAATTTAAGAAAAAAAAATTCCCCTTTGAAAAAAATTTATCTCCAACATTTTTAGAAACTAGACTCCAAATAGAATTTGCAAATTGGTGAATGGAAAAGATACACTAAGGACAGGCAGGTGACAATGGGAGTGTGTTTGGATTGACTTCTGGGGAAAGAAATCAAGCTAGGAGTTTTAAGCCATAGCAGTATGTAAGAAGAGAGAGGTGACCAGTCCTAATGGAAAACCTAAATTTTGTGGATTTTTTAGTTAAAAAATAAACAGGAAAATAAATTAAGGGTATGTGGACTTATGATTCGCCCAGAGGATCACCTTGACAGTTACGTGTCAATGTGGTGGGAAGAGTTTGAATTTGTGAATCATATAGCTATGGTTTAATGTTCCAGATCCACAGCTATAAGTTACATCATTTTGGTTAATTCACTTAACCTTGGGATTTGTATGATTTCATTTGTCCTTACTTGGCTTTATCTTGGGGGAAGTAGAGGTTACACATGTAAAGTGATTATGGCTGTTATTAGTTTTCAGCTTACCAAATATGTAAGCTTTTTTCTTTATTCTTCAGAGTTTTTGCTTTTTTTCTTAAAGGCACCACACATGGGAAATCTTGCGTATTTGTATAGTTAACTTGTAGCTCTGCTTATATTGTAGTGCTCCTAACTGATGGTCACACAAGGAACGTCACATCCTATATGGGTATGGAGAGCCACTGGTACCTGTGAGCTTGAACATCCTCCAGAGTTTTCTTTGAAAGTAGCACCAACTTATGCTAATTTATGACTAAAATGAACTGCCTTCTTTACTCATTCTGACAACTTAAACATTGTTTTCAGGCAGGAGATTGGCTACTTGTGTGGAAATAATGGAAGAAGAGGTAATGAAATTTCTATTATGTTGGAAGAATAATCTCCCAAACTCATATAGTAGGTGAGAGGTTTCCCTGTTAGGCTCAGTATACTTTAATGGAGTCTACCTCTTCCTTGGTGTACTTTCCACTTAACTTTTTAGTGGATCTGGCTTTTTTTAATTCTTTTTTTTTTTTTTTTTTTTTAATGATAGGCACACAGTGAGAGAGAGAGAGGCAGAGACACAGGCAGAGGGAGAAGCAGGCTCCATGCACCGGGAGCCCGACGTGGGATTCGATCCCGGGTCTCCAGGATCGCGCCCTGGGCCAAAGGCAGGCGTCAAACCGCTGCGCCACCCAGGGATCCCTGGATCTGGCTTTTGACAGACTTTTCACTCAACTCCATCTTTTGAGATTATTCTTAACAGTATATTTCTTGATTAGCTTATCAACATTCTGACCTCTTGATTGCTTGGACTTCTGAGTTCCAAAGGCTTTAACTTGCTCCCTATTTTAGTCACCTACAACTTTGGATGTCAGTATAAAGTTGGGTTTATCTATAGTCTTCAAATCTGAAATACCTCTTTTAGAGAAATTTTTTATTCATTATAAAACCTATGCATTTAGTAAGAAGAAAATGGGGTTTATACACTTATATAGAATTGTCTTAATTTCTAAGAATTTACTCTTAAATAGAGCAAACCTAATAGACAGCATCAGCCAAGTAAAGTAATCCAACCCAGGAAACTGTAAAGTCATTGAGTTGGAGGAGGAAGGGAAGGAAACTTAGGACCATCTAGACCCAAGGAAAATCACAAGGATGATGCCTCAGAAAGATGAAATGGAAAACACAGAGCTAAAGTTGTGTTCTAGTCATTTAACTTCTTCTAGGTAGAATTTCTGCATATGCAACACCATATTGAGTGAATAAACATATTTCTTTTTTATTATTTCTGAAGGAAAAAATGTGTTAACAGATGAATGATGTTCTCATGGAGCCAATGAATAGGAGTGCTGTTTCAGAAAATGTCTTAGTCAGTTGGGGCTGCTAACAGATTACCAAATTACCAAATTGCTAACAAATTAGGCCAAGTTGTTGGCTTAAACAACAAGCATTTATTACTCACAGGTCTAGAAGCCAGGAGTCCAAGGTCAGGGTGCCAGCATGGTCAAGTTCCTGAGAAGGTCCTAGTTTATAGATGGCCATTTCCTTGCTGTGTCTTCACATGATGGAAAAAGAGAACTAGCTCTCTGGTCTGTTCTTTCTTTCTTTCTTTCTTTCTTTCTTTCTTTCTTTCTTTCTTTCTTTCTTTCTTTCTTTCTTTCTTTTCTTCTTTCTTTTCTTTCTTTCAATATAAGGGTACTAATATCATACATAAGGATTCTACTCTCATGACCTGGTTACTTTCCAAAGGCCCCCACCTCCAAAAACCATCATGTGGGGATTAGAGTTTCAACATATGAACTTTGAAGGGACATAAACATGCAATCTGTAGCAGAAAGGGATTCAGTCCTTGGACATTGGAGCCCTGAGGACTTTCTCTTGTCATCTGCTGTGTCTTTGTCTCTCTCTGCTGACCTGGGATTTTTCTCTTCTCTCTGATTTTTGAGTCTTGATGACTGGTCATCTGCAAAAAGTAACATACTTTCCCTCATATTCAATTTCCAGTTCCTGAGTGAGAAGACCTTATTGGCTATATGGATTCAGGTGTCCACAAAGGTCCAATAAACTGTGGCCAAGGGATAATAGTTAAATAGTGCAAGCAAGGCCATCTGGAACTTACACTGTTAGAATGCAGAAACAGCTAAGTGAGAGTTTCTTATGAACTGAATCTTTCAAAGGATCACTACATGTGTGTCTTCACATGTGACAGGGGAAAACAAAGATGAAAGAGAAAATGTATTTCCTCAGGAGAAACTATTGTACTTTCAAGAGGTGATATGCATGTATTGAAAGAGCCCTGGGCAAAAGGTCCAGAGGTCTAGGCTCTGCAATTCTGTCTTAACTTCTCTGTACTCTTTTGTAAATGTGAAAATATGGCAAACAAAATAAAGTATCTTCATTCCTCACAGGATTGTCAACAGGAGATAATAAAATAAAATTGCTTTGAAAGTAAGCATGAAAAATCATAAAGTATTATCCTTATTATTAGTAAAATGTTAAAATCAATTCCCAATCAGTACCTAAGACGGCCAGTTTTATGGTGGCTATTTACATCGTCTTATCCACAATTCTAACAATTCCAACTGTCTCTAAGCTGTCTGAAGCAGGTGGTAAATTTTGCTGCTGTGGATCATGGCAAAAATAATAATCATGTTATTAAGATATACACTAACAATTAGCTCTAGGTTTGGGCTTGATGCAAAAACGATCTCAGGACCACAAGTACAAGACTGAATATTTTAGAATATAAAATTCCAAATTTCAAGGGAAAGGGATCAAGCTGGCACAGTTTGTGTCATGCACCCACTCATGGTCTAGCACCCTAGGAAGGGAGGGTAGAGACACATCACAGAGACATGGCCAGCAGCAACCCCAGGATAAGGCAGGGCATTTCCAGAGTAGCTGGTAGACAGCTCAGTGGGGTGAGTCAATAGATTAGGTTTGGCTAGAGAGATCATCATTTTAGATGAATCTAAGATGCACCAAAGAGATAAAAATACAGACTATATAAAAAGAAGGCTGAGATGTCCAGAATAGTATTGAAAATATCTAACTTATTTCTGAAAGGAATACCAGACAATGTGGGGAGGGACAAGGAATGAAGAGTAATATTTGAAAGGATAATGACGAAGAATTTTGTAGACAGATGAAATCCTCATATTCAGAAGCCCAACAGATTCGAAGCATGATAGAAAAATAAAATCCACACCCAACTACATTGAAATGAACCTGCAAGATTCCAAATACAAAGAAAATGCCTTAGAATGAATAAGCATGACCTATACCATGTGGCAAATGATTCTAGAAGGAGGGCTCAAGGAAAAGTCACACCTACAGTAGGTCTCTAGAACACATACATGGTTTTTCTAAAATGGAAACATTGTGGCTGAATTAGTTGCAAAAGAGCATCAAATTGCTGAGGCTTTTTATGCACATTTGTAAAGAAGACTCAAGGCCATCAAATTCTGCTGGTGTTAATCATGTCTAAATGTGAGACAGCTTCTAAAGGGTATAGTAAACTACCAAGAAGAAACCATGGTTAGGGAGTCATTTATTTATTTAACTAACTTTACTAGAAATTTTTTGCTTCCTTATGTTTGTGGTTTGTATACTTTAATTACTTACCTGCCCTCCTGCCCCACTCTTCTAAATGTGTTAATGTGGAGAAGTGGTAAAAATTAATAGTTAAAAACAGGATTTGAGGCAGACAGATCCTATTTGTTCTAGCATTTACAAAGAACATGATTTCAGGCAAATAACAGCTCTGAATTTCAGTTTCTTCTTCTATAAAATGTTAATACTCATATTTACTTTAGAAAGTGAATGAAAAAACTAAAGAAGTGAATCGGCATTCATCTCTTTATGCTCTAGGAGCCACATCAAATTACCCATAGTCTTTGCGAACGTATTATCCATTTCTTGGCCTAAAGCTTATACTCATGCTGTTCCCTCTACCTAAATCCCCTTACCCTGCCTCCTTCCCCTGCACCTGACCTGACATATAAAGGAACTAAGATCTGAGGAATGGTCTTAGTTTGTGTATCACCTCCTCCAGGAGGCCTTCCCATAACCTCTCAAGTCTGGGTTATTGGCTCCTCGTCTATATAAGCTGTCAGAATTACATTTGCTTCATATTTTGTCTCATTTCACAGGGTGTAGTGTGTGTGTAGGGGGGGGGGAGGTTTAAATCAACACAAATAACTGACTTGCCAAAGATTATAAAACCAGAGAGTGGCAGAGCCACAGCATGAAGCCAGGAATCCTGATGTTTATCCTCCATTACTCTATTATCTCCATTACTCCCACTTGTAGTTACCCAGCTCCACCCTGGTTACACCCAGACTGTGGGACACTGAGACATAAAACCTCCAGAAAGAGACCCTCTGTGTGTTTCTAGGTGAGGAGCATCTCTTCCCCATGACACGGTAAGTCATCAGGCCATCTAAGACATCCTGACTGCTGCTACCTTCAGGAATGCCAGCCTTGCCCCACTGGATCATCAAATGCTATAATCTTGGTCTGGACTGATAGCTGTTTCTGCATTTTCTTCTGGGTGCCAACAAAAATATATCATTCTGATGTAGCCAAACCTCCCTCCAGAACTTGCCATTGACACCGAGATTTTTCTCTACTCTTGGGATTCAATTATTGTCATTGCTGAAAACAATTGTCCCCCCACCTTGCACCTCCCCTCCTACCTTGAAACACACATTTATTTACCCATGACTGGCCCTACCCCATGGAACAGGGAGCTCAGGGTGAAGGAGGGGCAAACTCACTGTTCCTCTATTTTTCTACTTTATTAACACTACAGTTCATCCAGTTGCCTAAGCCAAGGATTTAGGAGTCATCATAGACTAACTTTCCTCTTCTGCCCCACATCCAGCCAGGCTCTAGGCCCTGCCACTTCTCCACCTTCTTTACCCTTCTCCATTCAGTCCTCCTTTCTCTTCCTTCTGCCATTGTCCTAGTTCTGGTAGTCTCAAACTTTTAGCAGTTTCCCTGAAAATGGCCTCCTGACCAGTAGTATCCATGACTCTGGTCTGTTTCTATTCCTGTCAGTCGGATTCACTACAGAGTGACTGTTCCAAAACATGAATATCAGTGGGTGAGAAGAATCCTTCATCTATGAGGCAAGCCAATCATTAAGAACAACCATTAATCAGATCCTCTCTGGAAATTATCCATTATTCTTCAGATTTGCCTCAAAACTCACTGGGTGGATCCAATTTTGATTCATTTTTCTTGGAGTCATTCAAGTTTTGATTCCCCCCCAGCACCATCTGTCAAAAAGGGACCCATATTTCTATTGTCATTTCATTTTGTTTAATTTGCTCTTTCTTACCTATGGGCCAAAGCTTACATCAGCAAATAGGTACATGTGTTATATTTATTGAAAAAACATATGTATGGTAAAAATTTAAACAGTGTAAGGGTTATGCCATTTTTTTAAAGTAAAAGATAAGTTTCCTCCCACCTCAAATGCTGAGTTGTCTGGTTTCCATCTCTCAGAGTAAGGATTTTTACCAGTTTTGGTGGACTTATATTCTCAGAAATGTTCTCTACATATACCAGCATATCGATGACATAAATGAGAGTCTCATTTCAGTACATTTATTTACTCATCTATTTACTTGTTCAGGATGGGGAATTGGGACAGAATATGTTATTGCTGGTATGTACCATTGTTCAGTTTCCCGGTCTATTCTGATAGACATTTAGGTCTTTCTGGACTTGGTTTCATGTGAGAAATAATGCTTTAGTGAACATTTATGTATTTTCATTTTATGTCTATACAAGTTATGCAACCATACCTGTAGTACAAATATATAGAACAGGAATAACTGAATCAAAGGGTATGTGCGTTTTACATTTTGATGAACATTGCCAAAACAGTTCCAAAGAATTTGCACTAATTTAAACTCCGTCTATTAGACTATGAAAATGAAATGCACTGGTGATAGTCTTTGTCAAACACTTTGGTCTTTGCTAGACTGATAGGTGAAAACTATTATCTTATTGTTTGAGTCTGTATTTCTCTAATTGAATGATGGTGGACTTCTTTTCCTTTCTCTCCTTTTTTTTTTTTTTTTTTTTTTTTTTTTTTGCAGCCATTTATACTTTACTTTCTGGAAATTTTTTTTCATTATTGGTTTTATCATTTATTTGTAAGCTACCTGTAAACATTTTTTTAAAAAACATTTTTATGCAAAATAAATTGCAAAATATTTATTCTGTATTTTCCATTTGTATTTTTATTTTATTTTGTTTTATTTATTTTGAATAAAACAACAGAGAGAAACAATTATTTCAGTGTAGTTAATTCATTAAATTTGTTCGTAATGGTACCTAGAGTTTGTGTTTTGCTTCCATGGCACTTCTCCATCCCAAAACTTGGTTTGTTCAAATTGAGAGGTTTGAACCAATCACTCCCCAAATAGATATTCTCTAAATTAGGACTGCTGGAAAACAGGCTTCTTAGTGAGTGGATCACATACATCATCCCTAAGAATGATGAACTTACATTTAAGAGGTCTTTTCAGGGCAGCCCAGGTGGCTCAGCAGTTTAGTGCCACCTTCAACCCAAGGCATGATCCTGGAGACCCGGGATCCAGTCCCACATCAGGTTTCCTGCATGGAGCCGGCTCTTCTCTTTGCCTGTGTCTCTGCGTCTCTCACTCTGTGTCTCTCATGAATAAATAAATAAAATCTTTTAAATAAATAAATAAATAAATAAATATAAATAAATAAATAATCTTTTCGATCTGGAATGTTTACAAGTAGTTCATGTCTTAAAATTAATCAATATATCCTAGCAATGTCATCTTCAGGGAAGAACAAGGGTAATTTTAAGCTTTAAACATAGATATAAAAAAATAAAAAATAAAAAAAATAAAAAATAAACATAGATATATGTGTGTTTGTGCTTTGTTGATATATACACATAGAAGTATATGTGTAAATATTCAGTAAAAAATACATATATAGTATTTTTATATTGAATATGTGTACATAAACATTTTGTATTTTATACAAAAATACTACATACATTCTTGCATACAAAATATACTAATATATATTTGTATATAAAAATCATATATTTTTTTCACTGAAAAAGAAATTTAACCATATTACAATATATTTTGTATAATAAATGAGGAAGTAATACCCAAGTCCCCCTATAGTAATATACTGCTATTATTTTAGTACATTCCCTTTCCATCTGCTTTCCCATGTATATATAGTTATAAGTATAATGGCATAAGCCATCTTTAAGGGACACTATAAAGGAGTGCCCTGTTAGATCAAAGAAACACCAGCAGAAAGAAACAAGAGGAATAGTGCCTTAGAAGCAGAAGTTGAGGAGAGGGGTTTATAAGAAGTTGAGTGAGGCCTGCATCCCATCTTTGCCTGCCCACACCCCAAATCAGGGCACAGAAAGATGCAGAGTACTTCATGAAAAATATTTGGAGAACAAACCAACATGCCCATAAAAAGTTTGCAGGTGTAGCCTGGTACAAAATAATGTATAACCAGCCAGTCATCCAAGAAAGAACCACAAATAAATTCAGTAAAAAAAAAAAAAAATAAATAAATAAATAAATAAATAAATAAATAAATATAAATTGTCATCTTCCTCTGTGTTCCTCTACCCTTGTTCTGATGCTAGAAAATGCAGAAGCAGAGCAATGATGAGTAGGGAAGGAGAAAAATAATTTCAAAGTGGAGAAAGAGAAAAGAACAGACCCTGGTGATTTCATCTAGTCTTATGACTAAATGTCATCTATGTGCCAATGACTCTCAGACTTAAAACTCCACCCTTGAACCCTCTCCTGAACTCCAGACTTGTGTATCTAACTTCCCACTGAACACTCCACTTCAGTATCTAACAGCCATTTCACAGTTAATATATCCAAAATGGAACTCTTGACCATCCCCAAAAATGTGATCTACCTGCAAGTCTACATTATAGTTGACAGCAAATTTACCCCCTCCACTGTCCAGGCCAAAAAATTTGGGGATTTTTCTTGACTTCTTTTTACCCACACATTGGATATTATTTTTGTCAGGAAATCTTATTGAATCTACCTGTAAAGTATATCTAGAATCTGATCACTTCTCACTACTTCAACTACTACCTCCCTGCTTTGAGCTAGCCTCTCTCACCTGGGGAGGCCATCATCTTCAAATTGACTTATGCTTCTATACTTGCCACCCTCACTCCACAGTTTGTTTCAAAACAGCGGCCATAGTAGTGTTTTAAAACATAGATCATATAATGTCATTCATTTATTCAAAACTTTTCTTTCCATCACATCCCATCTCACTCACTCACAGAAAGGTGCTAGTTCTTATAATAGCCAACGAAGCCTTATGTCTGCCCTACCTCACCCCCTGTTTCGGTCTGCTTGAGCTTCTATAACAAACCATAGACCACGTGACTTAAACAACAGACATTTATTTTCTCACCATTCTGGAGGCTGGAGCAGAGTGCCAGCATGGTCAGGTTCTGGTGAGAACTCTCTTCCTGGTTTACAAACACTTTCACACTGTGCCATTACATGGCAGAGAGGGGGAGAGAGAGAGAGAGAGAGAGAGAGAGAGAGAAATGAGCTCTCCGAGGTCTCTTCTTATAAAGACACTAATCCTATTGGATCAGGATCCTACTCTATGTCATCATTTAGCCCTAATTACTTCCATAAATGTCTTTTTTTTTCCAAAGTACATATTGAGGGTTAGAGCTTCAACATTTGAGTATTGGGAGGATATAAACACTCATTTCCTACGAGGTCCCTTGCTCACTCTCTCCATGCACACTGACCTGCTTAATGACCCTAGAACAACTCATACATATGCCTGCCTTAGGGCTTTTGCTCTGGTTTTTCCTCTGCCCGGAATATATTATTTCCAGATATTCCTGTGGATAACTGTCTCATTTCTTCAAGTCTTTGTTCAAATATCAGCTTCTCAATTAAGCCTACCCCAATCAGCTAATTTATAATTGCTAACTACCCTCTTCACTACCCTTAGGTCTCCTTATCCTACTGTCTCTTTTGTTGTTCCATCAAACCTTCTAAGACACTTTATAAGGAGCTAGTCATATACTGGGAACTCAGACAGGCTGGGCAGGGCAATGAAAGCCTGATCAGAATAGCTGCTGTTGCCCCAGGAACAGGGTGTGGGGGCAGGTGGGATTCATAAAAGAGGCCATCCAGGAGCTAAGTCTAAAAAGCCAGTGGGAGCTTGATAAAGTAGGTGTTTAGGAGTGAGTGGTTTATTTGAAAACCAAATAAACCTTAGCCACCCCCCTCCCCAAAAAATAAATGCAATAGTGGAATCTCAGACATTATGATAGAGCAAAGAGGAAGAAATTTGGGGGCAAGTGGAGAATTAAGGGGAAGAAATAAGGGAAAGATTGGTCTTACTATTTGAGCAGATAGGATTCTGGCTTGCTAGAGGATATTTCATGAAGGTTTGTTTCCAGCTTGTTAGTTTAAACAATAGAATATCACCCCATCTGACTTTGCTATTGCTAACTTCTCTCCTTTATGTGGGAATTGTCTTAAGAAATATATTACCAAATATCTATACTTTAACAACTATGAACAGGTTTCTAATCTTGCTAATGGATAAATGAAGTGGTACACTATTTAACCCGACTAGGATCTAGAAAATGACCAGCTTTCTTTACATTTGAGAGGTAAGTATTATTAAAACCATGGTCATCCCAAGGCAACTCAGGTCTGCTCTCTGACTGAATTTCTTCTCTATTCCTTACCTTACACTCAAATTGGGTGATTGTCAATACTCTAGGCAACTATTTATTACTTTTAAGGATTCTGTTTTCATATGTCTATGTGCAATGTCATCATGTTTCTAGGAAAAATACCTCTTCCATCTGTTAAGTAGCTATCGCAAGGTGCTCTAATCAAGACCAAGCTGGATTTTAAAGTCTGTGCGGCTATTTGTATAGCTGGTAAACTGACAATTTTCACCTTGGATTAACTGATTATGGGTATCTTTTTTGGGTAGCAGAAGGGGATGGCCTAGAGAAAGTGACAGGGAGGGAACACAGAAAATAAAGCCAGCAGAGAAAAACTTATGTCCTTTTCCCTTATTTGAGAAGTTGTTTGAGACCCCAGAAGAGAAAGGTGATAGGGTTAGAAAACACAGCCTGAAACACGGGAAGACTCAGTAAAAATAGCATATAATGCATTTATCTATTAAGTTAAAAAAATTATATTTATCTATATTGACATGATTCACTTGGAGAATGACAATTTTGTTGTGTGGTAAATGTTGTAACAAATTAGAGGAAATGACACCTAATGACACCTACAGCCTGAAAATGAAAGGTTGGAGAACCATTTACCATTCAAATGGTCCTCGAAAGAAAACTGGGGTAGCAATCATCATATCAGATAAATTAAAGTTTATCCCAAAGACTGTAGTAAGAGATGAAGAGGGACACTATATCATACTTAAAGGGTCTATCCAACAAGAAGACCTAACAATCATGAATATTTATTCCCTAATGTGGGAGCTGCCAACTATATCAGTCAATTAATAACCAAAGTAAAGACATACTTAGATAACAATACACTAATAGTAGGAGACTTCAACACAGCACTTTCTGCAAATGACAGATCTTCTAAGCACAACATCACCAAAGAAACAAGAGCTTTAAATGATACACTGGACCAGATGGATTTCACAGATATCTACAGAACTTTCCATTCGAACTCAACTGAATACACATTCTTCTCAAGTGCAAATGGAACTTTCTCCAGAATAGGCCACATACTGGGTCACAAATCAGGTCTCAACCGATACCAAAAGATTGGGATTGTCCCCTGCACATTTCCAGACCACAATGCTTTGAAACTTGAACTCAATCACAAGAAGAAATTTGGAAGAAACTCAAACATGTGGAGTTTAAAGAGCATCCTGCTAAAAGATGAAAGGGTCAACCAGGAAATTAGAGAATAATTAAAAAGATTCATGGAAGCTAATGAAAATGAAGACACAACTGTTCAAAATCTTTGGGATACAGCAAAAGCAGTCCTAAGAGAGAAATACATCACAATAAAAGCATCCCTCAAAAAAATGGAGAAAACTCAAATACACAAGCTAACATTGCACCTAAAGGAACAGGAGAAAGAACAGCAAATAAAACGTACACCAACCAAGCAGAAGAAGAGAGTTAATAAAGATTTGAGCAGAACTCAATAAATAGAGACCAGAAGAACTGTGGAACAGATTAACAAAACCAGGAGTTGGTTCTTTGAAAGAATTAATAAGATAGTTAAACCATTAGCCAGCCTTATTAAAAAGAAAAGAGAAAAGACTCAATAAAATCACGAATGAAAAAGGAGAGATCACCACCAATACCAAGGAAATACAAATGATTTTAGAAACATATAATGAGCAGCTATACGCCAATAAATTAGGCAATCTAGAAGAAATGGATGCATTTCTGGAAAACCACAAACTACCAAAACTGGAAGAGAAGAAATAGAAAACATGAACAGGCTGAAAAACAGGGAGGAAATTGAAGCAGTCATCAAACACCTCCCAAGACACAAAAGTCCAGGGCCAGATGGCTTCCCAAGGAAATTCTATCAAACGTTCAAAGAAGAAACAATACCTATTCTACTAAAGCTTTTCTGAAGGATAGAATGGGATGGAATACTTCCAAACTCATTTTATGAGGTCTGCATCACCTTAATTCCAAAACCAGAGAGACCCCAGCAAGAAGGAGAATTATAAACCAATATCCCTGATGAACACAGATGCAAAAATTCTCAACAAGATACTGGCCAATAGGATCCAAGAGTACATTAAGATTATTCACCAAGTGGAATTTTTCCCCAGGATGCAAGTTGGGTTCAACATTCATAAAACAATCAACTTGATAGATCATATCAACCAGAGAAAAAAGCAAGAACCATATGATCCTCTCAATAGATGCAGAGAAAGCATTTGACAAAATACAGCATCTATTCCTGATCAAAACTCTTCAGAGTGTAGGGATAGAGGGAACATTCCTCGATATCTTAAAAGCCATCTACGAAAAGCCCACAGCAAATATCATTCTCAATGGGGAAGCACTGGGAGCCTTTCCCCTAAGATCAGGAACAAGACAGGGATGTCCACTCTCACCACTGCTATTCAATATAGTACTGGAAGTCCTAGCCTCAGCAATCAGACAACAAAAAGACATTAAAGGCATTCAAATTGGCAAAGAAGAAGTCAAACTCTCCCTCTTTGCAGATGACATGATACTGTATACAGAAATCTCAAAAGACTCCACCCCAAGATTGCTAGAACTCATACAGCAATTCGGCAGTGTGGCAGGATACAAACTCAATGCCCAGATATCAGTGGCATTTCTATACACTAACAATGAGACTGAAGAAAGAGCAATTAAGGAGTCAATCCCATTTACAATTGCACCCAAAAGCATAAGATACCTAGGAATAAACCTAACCAAAGGGGTAAAGGATCTATACCCTAAAAACTACAGAACACTTCTGAAAGAAATTGAGGAAGACACAAAGAGATGGAAAAATATTCCATGCTCATGGATTGGAAGAATTAATATTGTGAAAATGTCAATGTTACCCAGGGCAATGTACACGTTTAATGCAATCCCTATCAAAATACCATGGACTTCCTTCAGAGAGTTGGAACAAATCATCTTAAGATTTGTGTGGAATCAGAAGGACCCCGAATAGCCAGGGGAATATTAAAAAAGAAAACCATATCTGGGGGCATCACAATGCCAGATTTCAGGTTGTACTACAAAGCTGTGGTCATCAAGACAGTGTGGTACTGGCACAAAAACAGACACATAGATCAATGGAACAGAATAGAGAACCCAGAAATGGGCCCTCAACTCTATGGTCAACTAATATTCGACAAAGCACGAAAGACTATCCACTGGATAAAGGACAGTCACTTCAATAAATGGTGCTGGGAAAACTGGACAGCCACATGCAGAAGAATGAAACTAGACCACTCTCTTGCACCAGACACAAAGATAAACTCAAAATGGATGAAAGATCTAAATATGAAACAAGAGTCCATCAAAATCCTAGAGGAGAACACAGGCAACACCCTTTTTGAACTCAGCCACAGCAACTTCTTGCAAGATACATCCGTGAAGGCAAGAGAACCAAAGCAAAAATGAATTATTGGGACTTCATCAAGATAAAAAACTTCTGCACAGCAAAGGATACAGTCAACAAAACTCAAAGACAACCTACAGAATGGGAGAAGATATTTGCAAATGACATATCAGATAAAGGGCTAGTATCCAAGATCTATAAAGAACTTATTAAACTCAACAGCAAAGAAACAAACAATCCAATCATGAAATGGGCAAAAGACATGAACAGAAATCTCACAGAGGAAGACATAGACATGGCCAACACGCACATGAGAAAATGCTCTGCATCACTTGCCATCAGGGAAATACAAATCAAAACCACAATGAGATCCCACCTCACACCAGTGAGAATGGGGAAAATTAACAAGACAGGAGACAACCAATGTTGGAGAGGATGCGGAGAAAGGGGAACCCTCTTGCACTGTTGGTGGGAATGTGAACTGGTGCAGCCACTCTGGAAAACTGTGTGGAGGTTCCTCAAAGAGTTAAAAATAGACCTGCCCTACGACCCAGCAATTGCACTGCTGGGGATTTACCCCAAAGATACAGATGCTGTGAAATGCTGAGACACCTGCACCCCTATCTTTCTAGCAGCAAAGTCCACAACAGCCAAACTGTGGAAGGAGCCTCGGTGTCCATCGAAAGATTATGGATAAAGAAGCTGTGGTCTATGTATACAATGGAATATTCCTCAGCCATTAGAAACGACAAATACCCACCATTTGCTTCAACGTGGATGGAACTGGAGGGTATTATGCTGAGTGAAGTAAGTCAATCGGAGAAGGAAAAACATTATATGGTCTCATTTATTTGGGGAATATAAAAAATAGTGAAAGGGATTATAGGGGAAAGGAGAGAAAATGAGTAGGAAATATCAGAGAGGGAGACAGAACATGAGAGACTCCTAACTCTGGGAAAGGAACAAAGGATAGGGGAAGGGGAGGTGGGCAGGGGGATGGGGTGACTGGGTGACGGGCAGTGGAGGGGGCACCTCGTGGGATGAGGACTGGGTGTTATACTATGTGTTGGCAAATCAAACTCCAATAAAATAATATACAAAAAAATATGTGGTAACAGCTACAAGTGTCAATTTATAGTGTCATCAACACACACACACACACACACACACACCCTTACACAATGTTAGTAACGCCAGTGTCTGCATGGATATGGTCATATCCTTACCGGCAGTAAGCAAAGTATAGAGCTCGGTAATGGTGCGTGCCCATGTACTATTCATTGCATTTTCCCAAGTTGATTTGTGTTCCAAATCTCCATCAACCCAGGACCACCTTAAATCTTAAAGCTTGAAGTTTAATATTACCTGGACTTAGCCATTTAGTGTGAAATATGGTTGAGGGCTGGTTTTCACCTGGGTCTTCAGCCTATCTGGGCAGTGTCCTGGATTACAAACTCAGTGACAGGTGTGTTCCATTAAACTGGCCATTATATTTGGGTCACCAAAATCAAAGTTCAGATTTGGGAGAATGAGCAAACCTACTTAGGGACAAAGGGGTCTTTTATACACCACTTATTTTTCTGATTTTCTGATTTCCTGATTTTCTTCAAATCTTGATCTAATAATTCGTCATTGTTTTGGCTGTTTCAACTTTTATTTATATCTTTAAAGATTTTTATTTATTCATTCATGAGAGACACAGAGAGGGAAGCAGATACATAGGCAAAGGGAGAAGCAGGCTCCCCGTGGGGAACCCCATGTGGGACTAGATCCTGGGACCCCAGGTCACACCCTGAGCCGAAGGCAGATGCTCAACCACTGAGCCACCCAGGCGTTCCTTGGCTGTTCAACTTTTACAAGAGTTTTTAAAAATATTTTATCTCTCCTTTTTACGTTTTCTGTCAGAATGGGACTCCAGATAACCTAGACTGCATTATTGGAAACCAGAAGTCTCAATCACATCTGCCTGAGAAAATTTCACTCAAGTTTTTGAAGCTCTGCCATTGCTTCAGTGATGCTGCTCTTGCTTTTCTCATACATACATTTCTTCCTTCTTCAAAACCCCGTATCACCTATCTGACCCTCTCTTAATCTCCTTTTAGTCATGAGTGCACCCAGTGTTTCCCTTTTTGTGTCGTGTTAGATTCTCAACGGCGAGTGGCATGTCTTATCCCTTGAAGCAACTAGTTCATGCTCTGCACAAAGGAAACACTTAAGATTTATTTAATAGAAAAAAATTTCAAAGCATTGCTTAAGAAATCAACTATGAAATAACCACTTCAGTTATTTCCCACATTTCTTGATTGCAAAGGGGAATAGTCTTGAGCAATAAGAAAACTTCCCTAGCCTTTTCCCTCACATTCCACTTGAGTTTACATAAAGTGTCAGCCCCAGTTTATTCTTCTATTAACAGGGCCCAGCTGCTGGAACATTTAATCACCATTAGTTCAACTTGTGATAATGAACATGTTTCATCAGTCCACTTCATAAAACTCATTGAGAAACTTTGGTTCACAAAAGAAGGAATTTGACTCCCAGGGAGCATAGTTCTATACAGATGTGGTCAAGCAAGACTGAACGCCAAACCGCATGACAGTATGTGAAATGATGTGGGGAAGGGAGGAAATCATTTGCATAGAACATGAAACACACGTGTTGCCTTAACTGCCTGCACATTTCAGGGGAAAAGTGTTGTGAGCCAAAAAATATCCCGAAGTTTGAAATTACACAACCCAAGAGACCAATTTTAGGCTCATCATGTATTAGCTACTTATTCAGTCTTAGACAATATAGACTGTAAGTCATCATTATTTTACATACTATTTAGAAGGAGAAATATCAGTTAAATAATCTGTGTTCCCCATTAATGGTAAGCATATCATGACTTCAGATATGTTAAAATGTGATCAAATACGATTATTAGAATCACTGAAATAGTATGAATCTTATTATCTTGCCAACTTTATTTCTCCATTTGGTAAACAAATGGTTATAAAAACCATAAACAAATGGTTATAAAAAGACTTTCTCATAAATTTTAGTTTTCTTGTCATCTTTTCTTTATCAGTCTCAATGCTGACCCAGGGGAGTCAAAATCTGCAGCAACAGAATGAGTCATAGTGTGAAGGTAAAGGATCCAGCAGCAAGCCTACCCACGAGGAAGAGATGCTGGAGGGCAGGGGAGGGGTATTGTGCAAGTTGAGCTGCAGGTTGTACCGCTCAGAAAGAGATGTTTTCCCTGTAAACTTACTTTTACCCCCTCATGATATATCTACTACGGAAAAGAAGGTGTATTGAAAAGTTAATTAATGTGATGTCTCAGCTTCTGAGAGGAAGATAAAGATTCTTTAGATTGACAGGCATCTATGTGGAACCTGCTTAAGATTCTCTCCCTCCCTCTGTCCCTCCTCCCTCCACTTGCATGCACACCTGCGCACACACATGCACGTGCAGCCTCTCTCTCTAGTGGACCTGCATAACATAACATTTTCCTCTTACCTGTCTCCTGAGAGCCACCTGCACACCTATAGCAAGTGATTGGTTCTGTTCTCTGTCATGTGTGAAAGTAGCTTATCCCAGAGGGGGTGTCTGAGATTTTCCAACCCAGCTTGTGACTAGGTAGATAAATCTGCCTAATTCTGGGGTTCAGTATTAAGGAGTTCATCTACCCATAGATACAAATTTTGATCTTTAATATCAGCTTTTTTAGTAATAAAGGTGATATGTTGTCTTTATTTTTTTTAAAGATTTTATTTATTTATTCATGAAAGACACAGTGAGAGGCAGAGACACAGGCAGAGGGAGAAGCAGGCTCCCTGCAGGGAGCCCGATGTGGGACTCGATCCCAGGACTCCAGGATCACGCCCTGAGCCGAAGGCAGAGCCTCACCCACTTAGCCACCAAGGTGTCCCTAACTTATTTTTTCTTATCTTAATTAAATCAAGACTCCTAAATCAGGAAATTGTAAGGAGCACTATTTGTAGGTTCCCTAAGAAAACAACTAGCATACCTGAAACCTTGGCTCTGATGAGCAGGCAGGCTTCTGCACCTGAACACAAAAACTGTGATAAAGGTTGTCCCATCAAGGTGCCATCGAGAGATTCAGTTCATCATGTAACCAGCCCTTCCTCGTTCTGTTTGACGCAGTCGTGATTAGAACTCCGGCCTACATTTGAGTGTGCTCGTCCTTATCTGCTAAGGAAGAGGGCCACTCCTTTCTTCTCCCCTTTCTCTGGCTTCTCTTAGCTTCCATCAACAGTGTGTCTAAGGCTTTATCTCCAACCCATGGTGGACTTGGCTGACCTCCCTTTACCACTAGCTAGCAGAGAAGCAACCCAGGCACTGATCCAAACCAACCAAAATGCAGGCAGCTGCAGTCTACTGGAATGACAGTGGCATTGCCTAAGGGCCGAGCCAAAGCACTTATTGACTCCTTGTGAGCCATCAAATTAGGAGAATAAGCAATTTTATCTGTAAAACCACAACCTACTTTGCTTGGCCACATTCTCAGAGACCGGCGAACTAGGAACAAAGGCAGCTGTTCAGGGATACAAAGAAGTGGAATATGAGAAGAATCAGAGCACTGGACTGGAGGAATCTTGCCCAGCTCTGTGCTCAATTTATTTCCTTGGATAGATACACTCTGTATCAAGACAACTAAGTCACATTTTTACCAGGAAAAAAAATTCAGCCAGAATGCTTAGTTTTGTTTTCTGCACCAAGAGAAAACATTCTCACACAGTCTATAGGCTTCTGTATTACTTATCATTATTTGTCATTACTTTATTTAGTTGTGCCCCGCCTTCCATCCTGAGCTTACCCACTACCCAGCCATTCATGCCGAAAACAGCTCGGAGCGGGCAGAACCTGCCATTACTTGGCCTTAGCTACGTAGCCTGTCTCTTGCCTTATCACGCTCTGGAACTTTTATGACATGGGAGCCCCCAGAAGTGAGAGGCAATTACTCTCTTGTTGCTGCCAGTGGATACTGGAGGATCCCGTGGTAGTGAATCCTCCCTGCTTCCCTCCTCAAGGCAGAGAATTCTGAGGCTCAGCTCTACTGAGTTCTGTCACCGCCTCTGCCCCTGGAACACACTGTGAAGGGCTCATCCCTGAAGATTAGAAGGAGCCTGACAAAGCACGGACTTCCCCAAGAGGGAAGAACAGCATTTGGAGCTAGTGAGTTTAGAATGATGCAGAGAGACAGGGCCAGACGAGTTTGTACTGGCTTTGATCTGACGTCTTTGCAGAGAAAAGTACAAAGTACGTGGTCCTGATGGGAGGATGTTTATATGACTCTTTAGCATGAAAAGATGTTGTCATTATCAACCAGAAGGAGAGAAAGATTGCAGTGAGGAGGCAAAAGCGAGACTCGGTGCGTACTGAATACAAATTTTAGCCCAAAGCAGACTCCTCTTGCAATGATCGTTAAAACACTAGTTTAGAGTTTTTAGAAGGCTCATAGTACTTTCGGATTTCATCTGTTAAAACATGCTATATAGACAGTTTGCGGGGGGGGGGGGGGGGGTCCTTGCTCAATAGGTAACTTATCGCACAAAGTTTCTCCTCTTTTCAAATCAGGATCACACTACGTATAACGCCAAGCGCAGTAGCAGATTAAACATTTGGGCGCTTTTTATAAGTGATACATTCCCAAGGCAAAGTTGCTTAAGGAACGAGAGGAGGTCCCGATCAATAACAGAATAATTAGGCCTATTCCTGGTTCTAACTGAGGTTGGGTTACAGGGAAGGAGTCAGACTGTTCTGAATCTACAGAGGTGACTTCTTTCTCTTTAGGTTATAGATGGAGAAGGTCCTCCCCATACTGCTGCCCTCAGCTGTAGCTCTGGCTCACGCACTGAGAGGATCTATAAAGGGATCCAGATTGGGCAGCCCCAGTGGCTCAGCGGTTTAGCACCCAGGGTGTGATCTTGTAGACTCGGGGTCGAGTTCCGCGTCGGGCTCCCTGCATGGAGCCTGCTTCTCCCTCTGCCTCCCTCTGCCTCTCTGCCTCTCTCTCTGCGTGTCTCTCATGAATAAATACATAAAATCTTTAAAAAAATATACATATATAAATGGATCCAGATCAACCCAGCAGCCCATCCAAACAGCTTCACTCAAGAAACTTGCTTGGTGGCCTCAAAGGTCACACTTACTCAGAATACACACTCGGCTTACTGAGAAAAATGTTTTGAGGAGTTTGGAGGGTAAACTGGTACCATCTAGAAAGAAGAGAAAGAAATAGAACTTGGTCATTGACGGAGTAAAAAGATTATTTGTGAGTAACTTCTCTTGTCAAGAACTAGCGGAGAATCATCAGAGGACAAAGGGCAACAGCTTCCCTGGGTGATGTGTTTTATCAGCCTGGCTATACCTTTTCCCACTGCAGCAGGATTTCTTCCTTTCCTCTCTCATCTACTTATGTATCTCCAGCATCAAGCACTTACATCAAGAGATATCCTTGCAAGGGGTAACTTGCATCACAGATACTAACAAAATCTATGGAATATTCCTTGAGTTTTTGTAATTAAAATCATCCAAATTCAGAACATTATCAGAATGGACATTTATAAATTCCAAAAAAGATCTAGATTTTATTAAAGGCATCTTTGCCAAGTCTATTATGGTTAACCTATTACAGGGTGCTTTGTCAGCAACTCAATTTTACTCTCAGGAATAGTACACTGACAGAAAAGGTGTTTAACTCAGAAAGCTCAGGATGAGGTGAGGTATAGCATTGTATAGCATTTTCACATTTTTAGAACCAACTAGCAAAGACCTGTGAGTACTTAGTCTAAAACCAAACATCCTGGGCAGCCCGGGTGGCTCAGCGGTTTAGCCCCATCTTCGGCCCAGGGCCTGATCCTGCAGACCCGGGATCAGGTCCGGCGTCGGGCTCCCTGCATGGAGCCTGCTTCTCCCTCTTCTCCCTGTGTCTGCCATGGGTAAATAAATAAATCTAAAAAATAATAAATAAAACCAAACATCCTAAAATCATTTTAATGGTGCTTAGATCAGATTCAAAACTTTGATATTTTTTTAGAACTTTTCATTTGTGCTATATAATGATCCTTTAAGAAGTCCTTTCTAATATGGCAAGAAGATGGCAAACACAAATTACATCGGGAGAATTCGAAGTATAAATATGAAGCTGCTGTCTGAGGCTGCTCAGCCTGAGCCACTGTGAGTTTCACAGATGTTTAGGAAAATCTACTGAGGTCGAAGCAGAGAAATCACTAAAACCCACTTAATCCAAACTGTGACTGATCTACTCATTGGAGTAGCTGCTAAGCCTCCATTCAAGTTAGAAGTAGTCCTGAGGTTAGAGAGGCTTTATTTTCTCCCCTTCAAAGAAGTCTGGTTTGATCTTTTTTTTTTTTTTTAATTTTACTTTGTCAAACCTTTAAAATAATCAGGACATTGATTTTTGATTGGGCAAAATAAGCACCATAGCATTTGGAAGAAAACGGGAACAAGAGAACTTGACAGTCATAGAGTAGGGTCTAGGTCAGTGGTTTTCAAAATGTGGACTGGGGATCCTTAGGAGACCCTGAGACCATTTCAGAGTGCCTGTCAAGTCAAAGCATTTTTTTAAATATTAAGATTTTATTTGCTTTTCCTCCTAACCCCCTTACAAGAAAACAATGAGTTTCCCAGGGACTATATGATATGTGATGGTGTCATTACTCTGATGGCTAATGGAATGTCAGTTGGTTTAAATTTTCTCAGTTTTAATTACTAATACCGTAAATATCTATGGTTATAATTCATATTTTAAAGAAAGATCTTTGGGGTCCTCAATAATTTTGAAGAGTTTAAAAGTGTCTGGAGGCATGTAAAAAAGAATGAAATCCCGTCATTTGCAACAACATGAATGGACTTCGAGGGCTTTGTGCTTAAGGAAATAAGTCAGAGAAAGATAAATACTGTATAATCTTACCTTTATGTGGGCTTAGAAAACAACAACAACAACAAAAAAAAACAGTTACAAACAGCTCATAAGTACAGAAAACAGACTGGTGGTTGCCAGAGGCCAGGGGGTAGGCAGTGGAAGAAATAGTTAAAGGGGATCAAAAGGTAACAACTTCCAATTATAAAATAAAAAGTCCTGAGGATATAACATACAGCATAGTGATTGTAGTTAACAAAACAGTATGCATATTTGAGGCTAAGAGAGCAAAAGTTCTCATCACAAGAAAAAATTTGTAACTGCATGTGATAATGGATGTTAACTAGATTTACTGTGGTGATTATTTTGCGATGTATACAAGTATTGAATCATTATATTGTATACTTGAAACTAATGTGTTTTATGTCAATTATATCTCAATTTAAAAATAAAAGTTAAGAAGTGAAACACTAAAAAAAATGCTTATAGAGACTAAAAGTATCTTGAGACCAAAAATTCCTTGTCTAGAACAATGCTGTTGAATAGAATTTATTACAATGATGAAAATGGCCTATGAATCTTCAGGTCTCATACAGTAGCCACTAAATACTTATGACCGTTGAGCCTCTAAAATGCAGCTAGTGTGGCTGAGAAACTGAGTTTTTAATGTTTATGTAATTTAAATTTCAGTGTAAATAGTTACCATGTTGGGCAGTGCAGACCTAAATCCTCAGCACCCTGACTCCTGATTTAATACTGTTCTCAATCTTCTACACCAGCTGTTTACAGTTAGAGATTTTCCTTGTGCTAACTATGAAATTCTTGGTGTGGTTTGTGCGGTGTGTGAAGGGAGTATTTAACAACAGATACGCAATAAGAAAATATTCATAACTCTAAAATATCAATCAACTCCAGATCAAATCCTAGATTCAAACAAAGAAGAAAATAATCAAAAAATTCTTGTAGTTGCCCCTTTGGGAGTTCAAAAGAATATTTCTTCATGCTTTATCTTGAATTAACTACATGGTTTTGATAATATTTTTAAACTATAAACAGTGTTTAGACTTTGCTCCTGTTGTAGTTATGAAGAGACAAGAACGTAATTACAGTTGCACAGAAAAGTCACCTGGGTGTTCAGGCATGTTCAGACCAAACCAGTCTGCTTTGGTGTGGTCATTATTCACTAGGATCTAAATCTCAATAAATAGAAATCCTAGATTTTTCAATTAGCAGAACTGTCTGAAAATTGTGCACTCAACTCTTGCTAACCATATTCCCAAGAGATACATGAGCACAGAAGAGAATCTCAGCTTGAAAATAAAAGCTTTGAACTAGGGCAGCCCCAGGGGCGCAGCGGTTTAGTGCCACATGCAGCCTGGGGTGTGATCCTGGTAGACCCGGGATTGAGTCCCACATCGGGCATCCTGCATGGAGCCTGCTTCTCCCTCTGCCTATGTCTCTGCCTCTCTCTGTGTTTCTATGAAAAAATAAACAAAATCTTAAAAAAAAAAAAAAAAGCTTTGAACTATGTGAACCTGTATGAGTTATTATTGAACTTCTCTAAACCTACCTTTTCCTAGTAAACTGGGATTATGATATTATCAGTGACTTCTTTATATGTTGTTGAGAGGATTAAATGAGATAATATATAAAACAGTAAAATTCCTGAAAATTATAAATATTAATATTATAATTATATTACATTACTATTTGCTGTATTTACTTAACAAATCTTTATTTATTCATTCATTCAGAGAGAGAGAGAGACAGGCAGGGAGAAGCAGGCTCCATGCAGGGAGACCGACGTGGGACTCAATCCTCGGTTTCCAGGATCAGGCCCTGGGCTGCAGGCTGTGCTAAACCGCCTCGCCACCAGGGCTGCCCTACTCAACAAATCTTTATTGGGAGCCATCTATGTGCCAGACAGTGTGTTAGTGCTGGTGAATAAGCAAATATGGTCCGTGCACTCACAGAGCTTACAATCTAGTAAGAGAGAGAGAGAGAGATCAACAATCACCTAAATAAAAAGAGTTCTAGAAAAAAAAAAAAAAGAGTTCTAGGGGCACCTCTAAGGTGGTTCAGTCGGTTAAGCATCTGCCTTCAGCTCAGGTCATGATCTCAGGGTCCTGGGATGAAGCTCCACTTTGGACACCCTGCTCAGCGGGGAGTCTGTTTCTCCCTCTCCTTCTGCCCCTCTCCCTGCTCATGCTCTCTTTGTTTCTGTCTCTCTCAAATAAGTAAATAAAAAAAAATTTTTTTTTTTTAAAGAGCTGTGGATGGCACTGAACTTTCTAAGATAAAAGAGCTGGATCAAAAAGACATGTAAGGGAAAACTGTTCAGATTGAGAGATTAGGAAAGTCTCTTTGAGAAAGGCATATTTAAGCTGAGACCTGAAACACCAGTAGGATTTACTACTGATAGAAAGATGTTCTGGGGCATATTGGATGGGGGTAATGGCTAGTACATAGATTCTAAAATTTAATGACTAAACAAAACAAAAGTTTATTTCTCTTTCACTTAACAGTCCAGGCTTAGTAGTCAAGCTCTGCTTGGTAAAGTCATGTAGGGATCCAGGCTGAGAAGGGCAGTTCCATCATCCTCTGCTGTAACTTCTACGGTTGCTTCCAGCCAGCAGGAAGGAAGGGGAGATGGTCATCTTGGAAGAACTTCTTTATTTTTTGTTTATTTATTTTTTTCCATATAATGTTTGTCCTTGGCCGATTGACTTCTTTCACTCAGAAGAACTTCTTTAAACAGATGTCTGGAACGTTAGGCTTGTACAGGAAGTTTGGTTGGCTGTTCTGGTATTAGGATAGGCTATCATGGAACTAGTGGGCCTGCCCTTGGTGTGGTCATCATTCACTAGGACCTGGTTGTCAATTACAGATATCCTACAACTGTCAGGATTTTGCTCACCTGAGTCTTGCAAACCAAACCCACAACAGATACATGAACATAGAAGAGTCTCAACTCAAACGTGTAAGTTTTAATGCACTGAGTTACTGAATCCCTGTAAGCCTATACCTTGCCCATGAAGTGGGATAATGATAATATTAGTGCCTTCTCTGTATGTTGGAGATAATTACTAGGCTCATATCCTGTTGGTGTCAAATAGTTTTGTAATACGGTTACACCTAGAAGAAAGCCCAACTAAGAAATGTAATTTCTTACTCGGTAGTCATATTTTAAGTAAAAGGGAAAAGAAATTGTGGTTTCCCCTATGTGTCTAACACACAGGCAGAGAAAACCAAAACTCTAAAGCATTAACATTGGAAAGAGTTTGGCACGCTAAGGGAACTGGACGGAGGAGGCTAGGATAGCTTAGAAAAAGTGGTATGACATGGGACTAAATGCCAGGATCCCTACCTACAATCAGCTTACAAGCCACTAGGAGAGATAGAGAAGTAAGCAGACCTGATTAATGCTATTATAATTGCAAAACACACCATGTTTTGGTAGAAGAGAATAAGTAGATTAATTTTTCTCTAGACAGTTTGTGGAGAATGGAACATCTTAAATGGCCCTCGGTGACTAAGAATTTGGGCATGAGGTGATAGGTGAGGGCATGGCAAGGAAAATGAACATCTGGACAGAGCGAAGGGCAAGAGCAAAGGAAAGCAACCGGGAAATGTATAAGGTGTTTCCTAAGAGTGGTAAGAGCTATGGCTTAAAGTATTATCAGAAAGAGTTTGCCTCTGCTACTCTTAAACAGTCCTCAAAGATAAATCCTACACTGTTGTAAGACAGCCAGAAAGATAGTATAAAAAAAAAAATCATAGAGTTAAAATATAATATCAACTTCTTGAATTATGTTTTTAAAACGTCATCCATCTCTCCAACTAAGGAACAACAACTCCTTTGCATCAAAGTCTGGTTGAACAAGTTGACAGTTCTGATGTGCCAGTTCTATCAAAACCAGAAAATATTGCTGTACTTTTATCGGAAAAATGCACCCAGTACAGAAGTGATTTTTGTTAACCCTGAAAATCAATCTAGTTCCACAGCACTTAGAAGTTCTACTGTTTTTCTCTTAAAGCTTAAAATATGTTCGACACTTTCATTCACTTTTACGTACGCTCATTCATTCAGCGATATTTATGAGTGCCAACAACCTGCACTAAATACTAGGAACTGTTAGGGGATGGTAATAAGACACAGTCCTTAACGTAAAGGGATCCAGAGGCTCAACCAAATGGGAGAAGAACAAGCATCACGGTATAAGAGCAAGACAGAGTGAGAGGCACAGCATTCCGCAGGTATACATAAGTCTGGAAGGCAGCAAGTATCGCTCTGTGAAGAGGAACCAAGGAAAGCTTAGTGGAAAGAGAGTGGAGAAGAGAATTTGAACATTGATTCGGATCTGGAAAACGAAGAAGATATTTCCAGTCTGAGAAGAAAATCACGAGTACCTGAATACGACTGGCTAGGCTAATTTAAGGGTGAAAATTGGTCTAAAGTAGACAGACCAAGCTAATCAAAAGGAGAAATGAAGGTAGAATGGCAAGAGAGAGCCGAATTGTGAAGAGACTTGAATGCTGAGCAGCATATTTTTTAATTTGTGTCACAAATAATGGGAAATTGCAGGTCTTTAAGTGGGGGATGAGCAGGACTGACTCCAAGTTTTAGGAACGGAGCTCTGTCAACAATAGGAATGACAATGGGCAGCTGAGCTCAGTGAGCATGGAAGCATGGTCTCTGCAGAGAATCCTGCCCCTTGATAGCTGTGTGGCATGGGGCAAATGATTTACCATGCTGTGCCTTATTTTCCCTATCTGTAAAACAGGGATGATAATGATAGCTACTTCCCAGGATTGTTGTGAGGATTAAATCCAGGAATTCCCATCATGGATTTAGGACACTGCCTGACATTTTAATAAGCACTACATAAATATTTATATACACACACAACATATAGTGACAAAGGTGTTAAACAAAAACATCTAGTTTGTGCTCTCTCTGTAAAGGGCCCTTGAGAGACGGGAGTAGGATGTCTGGGACCAGATTACCTGGTGTCCAATCCCAGGTAAACTGTTTTTTAATCTTCCTAAGACTCTTTTTTCCTTCTCTGTAAATTAGAAATAACAACAGTATCTATTTCATAGAGTTGTGTGGAATTAATGTAGATAACACATGGAAAGTGCTCAGCAAAGAGCCTGGTACCTAGTGATGACTCACAATAGGATAGTTTCTTTATCAAAAAGTGTTTGCGCAAGGAGTTTGTAATCCTGTAAATCCTTACCCTGGTTGACTCCCAGCCCTTGGGATGCAACTGACAGTGCAGAGAGCAGATTAGAATCAGGTGAACCTGAAGTGAATTCTTGTTCTGTCCTTTAAAGTAGTGTGAATGGGGGCATTTTTCTAAAACTAAGGCCACCTTGTTTCTTCCTGAGATCATGAGAATGCTTCCCATCTCAAAAGGTTGTTTGTGAAGATCAGAAATAATTTATGTCAAGTAGCTAGACCCACACACACTGAGCGCATACCAGAAGTTGCCTCCCTGGGACTGCCCTCTGACCCCCCACCCCCACACTTTTTCAAGCTGCCTCCCATATCTTCTCTGGAAGAGGAAAAGCCACATTCCCTGACCTTAGCTTCAAAGACTATTGTGGCAAGAAGCCAGGCAGAAGATTAGCCACTATTCTGGGCCAAGAATTATGGGTCTCAGAGAAAGACAAAAGTAGAACCAAACTAACCCAATGCCTTCACTTGCCAGACCTCTTGTTATCTGACTCCCACTGATGTCTAACCAAAATTAACCACAGACCGCTAATGGGCCAGTGAACCATTGTGCAATGTTTTCAACTGGATACAGTGTGGAAAAATGGGAAAGAAGGAAGGGCCAACAGATAGTTGGGGATTGAAAGTATAAAGGATGATCATAATGGCTTTGGGGCAGAGGACAGCATATATGTTAGTTTGGAGGAAGGGGCATTTTTTTGTTCTTTTTTCCATATCAAAAGACACAGAAGTAGACCACCCCAAGGGAATAGTTTTCTTCAAGTATGGGAGGTGTTACAGTACAGTGGTTAAGAGAGCTGCTTTAGGAATGACGATTGTTGAGTTGAGGAATAATCTTGGACCTGCCATTTGCGAGCAGTGTAAGCCAATGTAATTCAGTAAATCAGTGGGCAAGTTATTTAACTCTTCTTTTTTTTTATTTTTTTTTATTTTATTATTTTTTTATTTAACACTTCTGAGTTGAGGTTTCCCCCCAAATTCCTGAATCATTACATTAATGCAATGATTAAATATAATAATCCATATAAAGCAGATGAAATAGATTTGGCATATAGTACATATTAAAAATATTTGCTTTTTGTAATTATGATTTAATCTTTTAGCAGAGTCGACACAATTCAAAATGAGGAAGACAGAGGTGCAAACAACAAGATGAATTAGACCCTACCTGGCAGCCTGAACCATCCAATTCCGGAAATTTATTCGGTATACCATTAACATAAAATTCCTCTCCTGAAAATTATTTTCCTGCTTGATTTCTTTTCCCATTTTTAAAAAGATATTCTTTTTCTAAGCTTCTGACATATGGCACATCTTTGTTTCTTAAGAAATTACTATTACTAAAACATTAGATTATCTGACTTGCTTCTCAAGTGCCTTCAGGCTTGACTATTGCTTATAGATCTTTGCACTTGTCCCTGTGGTTTGGGTCTTTCTGCCTTTCCTTCTTTCTCAATGTGGTCATTATAATCTAGGTAATACCCTTTAAAGGCCATTTAACCTTCTGGCTTTATGATATAGCATTCTTGTCACCTGGAAAATGCCCTCTTATTTTCACTTAGCATTTGCCAAGCAGCAATTTTGTGCCTAGATTTTTTGCTGGGTACTCTGATTTACAGATGGGAAGGTGGTTCTTGCCTCCCAGGGGTTTCGAATCTAACCGAAGAAACAAATCTCACACGAAGTTATAAAACTTTCATGACAGTTTTATGGAAGTTATGAAAATAAGGAGGATAAGATGGTAAACACAGGGCAAGGGCCCACCACCCACCAAAAGAGTGAGAACAGATAGATACTGCTTTCGGGAAGCAGTGATCACTACAGCTGGGAAAGGGAGGGGAGACAGTGAAGAAATATTTCTGTTGGCCAGATGGCTGGCTGGCAACACCACAGCTGGGAGTGTTACTCTCCTGACCTACAGGAGAGTAGCTTATCTTGACACACTATGCATTTTCCTCTATAGAAACATTTTTTTTTAAGATTTTTTATTTATTTATTCATGAAAGACACAGAGAGAGAGAGAGGCAGAGACACACGCAGGGGAGAAGCAGGCTCCATGCAGGGAGCTCGACGTGGGACTCGATCCCGGGACCCCAGGATCACGCCCTGGGCCAAAGGCAGGCACCAAACCACTAAGCCACCCAGGGATTCCCTATAGAAACATTTTAAATAGCATTTGTTTCCCACATCATTTATGAAGGGAGACTTAATCCAAAGAGTAGCTGAATCATAGAGCACTAGAGTACATTAATAACTTACATTTTGTAGGATATAGCAATGTAAAAAGAACTTTTGCTTACCTTGCCTTGCAGCATGCTCACAAGCAACCACCCTATGAGGAAGTTAACTAACCACCCTATGAAAAGTTATAATTTTCTTTTCCTTTTTTTGAGAGCTAGAGCATGTATGAATGGAGGGGGGGTGTGGGGGGTTAAAGGGGGCAGGCGGTGAGAAAATCCTAAACTTAGAACCAGACTCAGGGTTGTCACAATCCTGAAACCATGACCTGAGCCAAAATCAAGAGGCAGATGCTTAACCAACTGAGCCACCCAGGAGCCCCTATTTTTATTTTCAAGTGAAAAAAATGAAAATAATAGAAATTAAGCAGTTTTTCTAAGGTCGCTAATTTAGCCATAATAATTACAGGTGGGTTATTACCATGCTCCCTTAAATAAAACCTATGTTACATCATGTTGCCTCCTATTTGAAAGAGTGTGAGTTTTTGTGTGTATGTAGGTGTGTGTATATATTGGGGGTATGCCAGGACAGGGGTTATTCTATGAATTCTATGAATTCAGAACATTATTTCTAGAGGAAAAAATATTTCGAATACTAACAAACCAACTTGGTTCAAAGTTTTTAGAATACAATCTACGTATAAGTTGAAAACTGATGACATAAAATACGCATCGGGACCTGCAGCCTAATGTTTCATTTTCCTACTTCTTTGTCAAGCAGAAAGATGTGAATTTCCTCTTCAGTGTATTTTTTCCAGGTACTGATTCAATAGGCCCTTGGAAAGCAATTAATATAGATCTATTTTTCTCTTTCTCGTTAGAGTAATAATTAATTAGCATGCTGGAAGTAAGAGGATTCCCTCTGTCAGTAATGACATGCCTCTTTGGTAAACTATGTAATGCGTTAGTTTCTAAGGAACTTTCTGTTGCAATATCTCATTCAAAATAGTATTTATATTTTACTTAGTCTGTTGGGCTTCAAATTAAAATATATTCCATACTTTATTCCATTTTAGGGTCTAGTTTTTCTTATCTAAGATCAAGTGTTTGATCCTAGACAATCAAGCCCTGCTTGTTTCAGTGACTTTTAAGCCTTCCAAGCTCTTGGCTGTCTGTCCCTAAAATATTCCATCACCTCTTTGCTGTGTTCCCTGTCCCCTTGTGCAGCCAAGATACTTCCTTTGTTAAGAAATTTCATTAATGGTTAGAAATAAATATTAAAAAGAGCTTTGAAAAAGATAGACTTTCTTTTGTCCATGTTTCCAAAAATCCATCAACATGTAGTTGATGGAATGAGCCTGCCATTTCTTATTTCGGGAAATGAAAAATCTAAGAGATGCAAAGTCATCAGTTCTTATTTTCACAAGCCTTTGATCTCTGTCACTGCCTCTACCACTTGGCCAACATGTTAGAATGGTTTCAATTGTTGTATTCTAATGAGTATTATTTTATTAATTCAAAAAGCCTTGCAAATACGAATGTTGTAGCATATACACTGAAAAGCTGGCGTGGGTTGCAGTTTGAGCAGTGACTTTTTGTCTAGTCCTACTTCTTCTGCAGGTGAAGAATTGACTAGATGGGCTGTTTTATAATTTTCCTCACAGTTCACACTTGGTATTGTAGTGTCATTTCCCTCAAATTAGCACTTACAATTGAGAAACAAAAGTCAAAATCACTTGTCAAATACGTGAAATCATTGTCATGGCTGGGATTAGACCTCAAATTTTCTGATTTCCATCTCCTAGTCCTTACCTTAATACATGGGACTCTACTCCTCTGACCTCTATTTCTATAAGGCCAATACTGGTACGCATCAAAATACAAAGCTGTCATGGACAATACAGTTAGCCTTCGTGGTCTTCTGCAGGTTCCCGTGGTTATCTTGCAACTCACAGAGCACATTTTGGTTCTTCTTTCTTTCTTTCTTTCTTTCTTTCTTTCTTTCTTTCTTTCTTTCTTTCTTTCTTTCTTTCTCTCCTTTCTTTCTTTCTTTCCTTTCTTTCTTTCTTTCTTCTTTCTTTCTTTCTTTCTTTCTTTTCTTTCTTTCTTCTCTTTCTTTCTTTTTTCTTTTTTTTAAAGATTTTATTTTTTTATTCATGAGAAACACAGAGAAAGAGGCAGAGACAGGCAGAGGGAGAAGCAGCCTCCCCACCCCCAGGGGAGCCTGATGCTGGACTCAATTCCAGGACCCTGAGACCATGACTCGAGTCAAAGGTAGATGCTCAGCTACAGAGCCACCCAGGTGCCCCACGTCTTGGTCCTTTCATTAAAAGGTGAGATCTGTTTGCCAGCTAACTAACCTGTGTTAGCCTATCTTTTGTTTGCAATGTAGATTTAGCACCAAGTGTGCAAATGAAAAGTGGAGCTTATTTCTTCATGGAGAATTTGTTAAGTGCTAACTTACAGTGTTGAGAATGATCATGGTTCTACTCATCTCCAGGATCTTGAATTCTTCTCAGGTCATGACTGAGAGACATTTTGTGGATTGGAAGAGGAAGATTATTCCTGTCCCTCCTGCCTAGAGATGAAAGTCACACAATCCCAAGTAAAAGCCTGGCCACAGAGCCCAGCAGCCAGAGGAAGAGGGGGACTTGGGAGGACACACAGCTATCCTCAAGTGCAAGATCCTATTGCTCAAAAAAACACAAAAAATACAAAAAGCTTCCAGCCACCAGAGAAATTAGGAAAACAATCGATCTAGTTGAAATGAGGAAGTAGAAGCCACATTTTAATAATATTGTGGGGCAGGGAAAAAATGAAAGGTTAGAGGAGAGAGACTGGAGTGACTACAAGAAGGAGTAAAAATGGTTGACTTGGGAGAAAACACAGTGTAAGAGTTGCAAACACTAATTTGTTAAGCTAGGAGTTGAAGTAAATAGCTGGCTCCCATTTGGAAAAAAAAACTTGTCCTCTAAATGACTAGAAATTTGGAATTCTTTGGGGGGTAAAGCCACTACAGAGAAATAATTAAGGGGTCAACAAGTAGAAAGAATAGAAACTGTCATGAGAAGTTCTAAATACATTTTAATTCAAAAGGATCTGGACCTTTGAAGCAAAATCATGTCTTTGACACAGGAATTACATGTCTAGGAATATATCCCAAAAGACAACCTTAAGTAACTAAATAAAAAACGTTAAACACAAAGATATCAGTGTGATACTTTTATGGTTAAAAATGAGAGCTATATGAATTCTTTAAAACAGGGAAATAGTTAAGTAAATAAGATATACTGTAGAAAATGAAGTCATAATATTCAAACAACTTAA